>NC_090248.1:18555593-18585593 GCF_037325665.1 Littorina saxatilis | reverse complement strand
CCTTCAAATGCACATTAGAACTAGACGGTAGCTTATCTCCCAGTCACTAATAATGAAGGGCGAGTGACACCAACAGAGAATGATTGTTTGGGGAGAAATGGAGGTATCATGTGAAGGTGTGGGAGGGTTTTTAGGGGGGTAAGGTATACCTGACTATTAAAACTGGGTGACCTACAAAGTTCAAGGGGGGATGCTGAGACACGACTTGAACATGCTTGGTACCTTTGGTTTATTTATTTATTTTTTTCGTGTCAGAATTCAATTTCCTTTCTCCGTGTTTGAAATTATTTACTGTCAGGTGTATCGCTGTAAAATGAAGAATGTTCTAAAACATCTCATGTCTTTTCACATTTGATACTTCAAATTTAGCAAAAACAACGCTTAAATAATGTACAATCTTGTTCGGGGAGGACATCCCGGAATACAACCTTCAGAGAATATGCGCTGTAGTGTTTATCACGAAATTCTGTCACGTCCACACACTTGACATGATAAGGACGGCTTCAATGGTCCATGGTTCATCGCATCCCACGCCTCAGTGATGAAAACTACCAATATTATTTGATCCCTCCCCTTCCCCCCTCTCTCTCTCTCTCATAGAAAGCGATCATTGTGTGTGTGTGTTTGTGTGTGTGTGTGTGTGTGTGTGTGTGTGTGTGTGTGTGTATGTGTGTGTGTGTGTGTGCGTGTGTGTGTGTGTGTGTGTGTGTTCGAGTAAAATCACAAACAAATTCGTTTACCGAGTCTTTAAAGTACAGATTTTTGTCTCTGTTCATTTCACAAGATAAACTGAAATGTTTCCAAGAAGATAAAGAAAAAGTAAAAGAAGAAGAGCTCTCTCAAAAAGTTTCTCGAAAATACTTCTTCAAGAAATGTGCGATCAAATCTGACAGATTGAGGAGATCCAGACTGTTTGTGAAGGAGTTAGCGTGATTACATTTTGGCTCAGCCCACGCAGCTTTTTCGCCTCACAACCACAAAACTTTTACCAAGTTGGGCCACAGTGCAAAGATGTGTGAAGGAGACTTCGTTTCATTGAACTTTTTAGGTCACCCAGTTTTAATTGTCAGGTATACCGTGCAACTTTCCTGCACGCAACTGCCTGAAGGCAACGCATCGCAGCTCACTCTAAAGTGGCTGATGGTTCGTGCGCATTATAATTGTATAATTATTCATTTTGTAGCAGACGGTGTATGCAATATTCAGACAAATTGGCTGAATCGTATAGCAGACCCCTAAGAAAGATTACAGTTTTCTTGACGGAGTGTAGTAGGTGAAGAAAGTAGAAGAGAGAGAGAGAGAGAGAGAGGGGGGGGGGGGGGGCATCTTGATAGAAGTAGTGATGTTGATACATGTGTAGCAGATGGTGTGGACAATTATCACGTCGACAGTCTTAGTTTGTATCGATTTTACCGTCTTTGATGTGTGGGCCTGCTGATCTTTCCAATCGACGCAAAAAAAGCTTTCTCCGTCTGTTCGTCTGTCATCTGTCTGTCTGTCTTTCTGTCTCTCTCTATCTCTCTCTCCCTTTCTCTGTTTGGAAGATATGGCCATGAGGGGAAAAAGGAGTACTTTGGATTTAAACAATATTATGGTCGCTATGAGAACAATCCCCCAAGCTGTTTTTGAAATTATTTGATTGTCAAATTCAACCCATGCTTACTTTGGGCGCCGAGGTAAGGGGTTCATCTCTTTGCATTAAAGAGGTTTTTAAGCGTCATCATTAAAACACCAAGCGTGCTTGTGTACGCAGAAACAGGCAGGTACCCTCCCCTGTATTTATGTACTGACACAAAAAAAGATTAGGCCTAGCTCAATAAAACAGTCGTTCGTTCGTTCGTTCGTTCGTTTGTTCTCTCCCTTTCTCCCTCCTCCCCCCCTCCCCACCCCGCCCTTCTGTTTGCCTGTCTCTCTCTCCACATCTACACGCTTTGATGTCATAAGAATGTAGATTCCATTGAACAAAGACTCTCTCTTTCTTCATCCCTACCCCCCTCTCCCTCTCTCCGATAGCGCAGTGGAAAGCTTGCAATTAAAAATAGTCCAAAGAACACGACTGCTGTGATCTTAAGTCGTTTAATGAAAAACATACGATGCAGCAAGTTTTGCAATGTGTGAATAATAATGTCTTTAATTTACGTAAGAGATGCCAGTCGTGTGACTTTGTTGTAATGTAGCGAAGGACTGTGTGACCTTTTTGAACCAAGGTACTGTACATGCATACAATTAGACAGATCTAGATGTGGCACTTTTCAGCACGTGTACGGGAAGTGACGTGTACGGGTACGGGTAACGTCATAAAATCTCGTTTTTACGTCACGCGTTTGCCAAGATCTGCGGTCTTGGTGGAAGCAAAACAACGTATGATTTGGAACATTGGAGAAAAAAAAGTTAGTCATGGGTGACGCAATATCTACACGTACACGTACAGGTCTTTGCTACACGTTCGATCATCTAGAACACTGACATTTACATCAAGAAACGTACTGAAAGAAAGACAGACTGACCGACCGACCGACAGACAGACAGATAGACTCACTATATTCTCCTTTCTTTCTCTCTCTCTTTATTACTTTCACACCCTCTCCCCCATGTCTCTCTCTTTTTTTTTTTTATCTCACCTACTCTCTGTCAGTATGTGTCTGTGTCTCTCTGTCTCTGTCTCTCTCTTCACCTCCCTACAGATGATAAGAAAAGGCCTAGCCTTAAATCTTTATCCTTGTTTAATAAAGGTCAGTTCAGTTCAGATCCCTCTCTCTTTCATGAATGTTCCAGAATGATGAGACGTGGGAGGAAGAAATGCTGACTCACTTTTCAGACAGGCCAGTGTGTTTTTCTCCAGACACAGCAGGAGGACGAGCAGGTTTATGTCTAAACATCTTGTCCCGACAAAAACATCGTTGTCCGGAAGTTGTGCGTCTGTTAACGATCATTGCATTCCCAATGGATAAAAAATCCCCCGAAGACGTAATACGACTGCCTATATGGCAGGTTGATTGAAAACGACCATACGCGAAGACCTACCCACCTGCCCACTTGGGTACCCTCAACAACAACAACAACAACAACAAACAACAAACAACAACAACAACCGAGACGAAAAGGAAAGTATGAGAAAGAAGAAGAGGAAGAGTGGGGCGAGGAGGGGGGGGTGGGGGGGGGGGGGGGGGGGGGGGGGAGGGGAGAGAACGGGTGAAGTATGGCTGACGATGGACATGAAAAGAAGAAACATAAAATAGAATGAGGAATGGCGTGAAAAAAGAAGAAAGTATTGCAATGGGGTCGCGCGCGCGCGCGTGTGTGTGTGTGTGTGTGTGTGTGTGTGTGTGAGAGAGAGAGAGAGAGAGAGAGAGAGAGAGAGAGAGAGAGAGAGAGGGGGCCGGACGGCCGGACAGACAGACAGACGGACAGACAGACAGACAGACAGACATTCAGATAGTCAAGACAGTAACAAAGACAGAGAGACAGAGAGAGGCAGACGAAGAGACAGGCAGAAGGAGCAAGGGAGAGAGTATTGTCACTTGCCGCTGATATCACGTTTATTTCGAGGTGTTAAGAACCCCCAAATAACAAGGTTCCATTTTGTTAATGTCGTTTTCTTATGCTCAAGTTGTTTTGGATCTAGGTCTTCTGAGACGATTGCAAATTACGTTTCAGTCGTTATCTCAGAAATTAGCGTGTAATGAAGATTACGAAATATTTGCTTTAAATATGTTCTGAATACTTTTCATCCTTATTCTGACAGGCAAACGTAGGTGTTTCATGAATTAAGATTATACGTTTTAAAGCCATATTGTGAGAAAAAATCTTAAACGCAAGGTGTGTGTGAGTCATCCAGAAAATAAGATAAAGCGAACCGTCGCAGTTATAGCTGCAACCTGACTAATCGGATTACAACAAAAAAAGAAAGGCGGAGAGAAAACTTTCTTGCGTTAAAGATACCTTCTCTCAGTTTCACCACAAACCTGTGCTACACAGACAAGCTCACGCAAGCATGCAATTATTCATGCTATGTGCAAACCCAAGCATGCAGGAAATACATAATTATACCAAACAATGTATTTACAAATACGATCAACTCCATATATTCACTCACTCTTTTGCTCCACACACACACACACACACACACACACAATCACACACACACACGCACGCAAGCACGCACGCACGCACACACACACGCACACACACACACACACACACACACGCACACACACACACACTGAGAGACACACACTTTGACACAGATTGAAACCAGTTATAATAGGGGATTCAAAACAAAGACTGTGAATGTGACAAACGAACATAACACAAGGTTGTTGTTGTTTTTTTCCTCGTCTTTACACCTGTTCCTTTGTCCCGTTGTGCTCTCACACCGCCCCGTCCCTGCACTCGCTGTTCCAACCACCTCTGAATTTCGTTCCGCTGCCAGACTTGTCGATTTTACAGACGTTCCAGGGGGGGATGTCGGGTCGCTGCGGTAGGCTACCCTCGGAAGATGACACTGCACTTCTGCTGAGTCACTTCGACGGTGTTCAGTAGCGGGTCTGTCCCGAGCTAACGGACGCAGCCCACTACCTACTCTGCCCCCTACAAACGACATTTACTTTAAGTCGCGGAGCCAGACTGAGTGAGCGTCCCCTCCAGAGAGCAGACCGCCACCACGTCCCTCCGTCGACCCCCCAGAACGTCACACGTTGAAGACTGAGAGCAGAACTACTATTCAGGGAAGGATCGAACAGGAACACTGAGACCAAGGTCACCATGAGAGCCCCGGGCATGAAGGGCCACAAGAGCAAGGACAATTTATAATTTTGGATGATTAATGAGATGAGGATGATTATAATGATGCTTTGGATTTCCAATTTGGTTTGAGACTACGTGACAGAGCAGCACTCTACGCTTACTGTCATAATATATCCTGGCGTCAACCAGGCCCGAGAACTGCCGCACCTGCGGTGTTGGTCAGGTATGCAGAACCTGAGCACCCTCAAAGTCGCATTCGTTAAGTGAATGACACTCGGCTGTGTGATCCCAGCCTTCCCATAGGAACCATAGCACTTCCACTCTGTGTGTGTGTGTGTGTGTGTGTGTGTCTGGGTAGGAGCCGACCGTAGCCCGAAAACCCCACATGACCCTGATGGGATTCGAACCCACGACCTCCCGGCCCGCAGCCCGATGCGCTAACCACTGCGCTACGGGGGCCGGTACATAACACAAGGTTACTTTCGAAAATTTCGAACACTTTTTCTGGGCATTTCGGAAAGTTTTCCGCAGCAAAATAAATCATAGCAACATTCCTGCGTCAGAAGGAGTGCATCTTTAATCGGCGTTGACAGTATTGTAAGAGTTTTCCACCCAGCGACATTGTAAGGGAGTTTAACCGCACACATACCATTCCTCCATCTGTACGTTTGTCATGAACCTATATGATGTGACCGCGTGTCAGCTGCAAAGCGAATTCAAATCGTTTCAGACGACGTCAACTAGATCTCTGTAACAACCAGTCTTTCTCCTTTTTACGTCATCGAACATCTGTCTCCAGTCTTTTCGGACGTGTTTGTAAACAATTTCCCTTTATTTATACATTCCTTCCCGTGTAAAAGTCTTTTACATGAAATAAGACAGAATCAGAATATTTGACTGACTTAATTTCATTGATTGCCACTATAGTGTCCGTTCAGAAATCAATGTGTAAAACATTGCCACTTACCACTGAGAGCACCCAGGCAGGCTGTTGAATGTGGGTATGTATCCAAGTGGAGGGACGGTCTAGTCCTATGTAAAAGCCTGACCAGATCGGAGATGACGAACCGTATCGTTTGCTCGGGAAGGTGTGTGCCTTTAACTGCTCAACAAAACTGACAGTCTTGTACCGTGCGACATCTTTAAGGCGTCAGTTTGCACCCAGAACATTTTTCATCTCTTTCAGGCTCTGTTTCAAGCACCAATTCAACCGTGATGCGTATCAGAACCTTAAAAGGACTTTCCTCCTTTGCAGAGACTGGACTCATTTTTGTTTGTTCCCAGCAGGCCCACATAATGATTGCTTGCGCTAGCTTTCGTGTCGTATGGGCTGGTTACTTTTTGAAAAGAAGGAGAACATTGGCATGAAAGAAAACCCTCTTTCCCCACACACTGCTATTTTGAAGGGTTTGTGAAAGAAGAACATTGGCAGCAATTAAATTGCAGGTTTTACTTTTTTTTTTTTACGGAAGACTTAAATTGGAAAGGTCGTAATAGTTTTAAAGAAATATCGGATTTGATAAACAAGCCGAGTCCAAACGTTATACATTTTGAAGGCTTCGTGTGAGAAAAAGAAAACTGACGCAAATGAAATAGTAGTTTCTGAACTTGCCGCAAGAGAAAATGGCATGAAATAACAAAAAGCAATTTATAAACACGGCACAAAACGCGATTATGTAGTACGTCTAACAACGCTTCTTTTGAAAGGTACCGCCTTTTCCGCATTATCAATTCCATAAAGGAATGCTTGGCATGTGTATGTATATAAAAACTGCTAGTTTTGATAATGTAAAGTTGGCCAAAAAATTATTGCAACAAATTTCAAACCCAAATTAAAGCATTAATTCCTGTGTCATTTAATTCAAACTGTATATGCCAAAGAAGGCCGTTCACTTAACCTTCAGGATCACCTTTTGGATTAAATATTTCTTTTACAGGGACCACGTGACCGCCGCTCAAGTAAGGGTACCCTCAAAATCGACCAGACAAAAACGGAAGAGCCGAATGAAAAATCGACAAAAAATCACAATAGGCAAAACTTTGCAACTTTGACATACGAGAAGAAATTCAAACCAATTATCTACCCTGAACAGATTATTTTGTTTTGGCACTTTTGCTACCTTGTGTATTTCGCGTGCTATGCTATTCCTTCTGATGCAGGTGTCGATCGCAAGAGCGGTCAAAAACGGAACGTTTTACGTCAATTTGTATGGGTATCATGTCAAAAAGCGCTACATTTTAGCAATGACTTGGTGGATTGCTTTGAAACTTTCAGAATATTTTACCAACATACTAGAAATACTTCGTGCGAAAGTTGGGATCGTTACGGTTATTTTTCCAGATGTGACGCAATGTTTCGGAAAATGTTGTTAAACTTGTCATAGGATTGTTCACTTGTTTCCAAAAAATTCATGACTTTGCATATCTACAGATAAATGATTGATACAGATTCTGTCTAAGTTTCATTTGCGTGTAGCTGCTGGCGTTAATTTGCGAGTCATGCAAACACATGAGGAAAAAATGGAACGTTCACGCTGTTTCGCGCTTACAGAATCATCGCTTAAATATGTAGCGTGTTTACAGGCCCAGCAAATTTGCGTCAGTGCTTACACGCACATAAAACTTTAGCAGTGTGTGTATCAATCATTTTTCTAAAGACATGCAAAGTCATACATTTTTTGGACCCAAGTGAACAATCCTATGACGAGATTAAAAACTTCTTTCGAAAAATTGCATAACATTTTAACAAACACCTGTAACAATCCATCATTTCGCTCGAAGTATCTCTAGTATGTTGGTAAAATATGGGACTGGGTGGCCGAGTGGTAACGCACTTGCGCTCGGAAGCGAGAGGTTGCGAGTTCGACCCTGGGTCAGGGCGTTAGCAATTTTCTCCCCCCTTTCCTAACCTAGGTGGTGGGTTCAAGTGCTAGTCTTTCGGATGAGACGAAAAACCGAGGTCCCTTCGTGTACACTACATTGGGGTGTGCACGTTAAAGATCCCACGATTGACAAAAGGGTCTTTCCTGGCAAAATTGTATAGGCATAGATAAAAATGTCCACCAAAATACCCGTGTGACTTGGAATAATAGACCGTGAAAAGTAGGATATGCGCCGAAATGGCTGCGATCTGCTGTCCGATGTGAATGCGTGATGTATTGTGTAAAAAAAAATTCCATCTCACACGGCATAAATAAATCCCTGCGCCTTGAATATGTGCGCGATATAAATTGCATAAAATGAAAATAAAAAAATAAAAAAATAAATCCCTGCGCTTAGAACTGTACCCACGGAATACGCGCGATATAAGCCTCATATTGATTGATTGATTGAAAATATTCTGAAAATTTCAAAGCAATCCACCAAGTCATTGCTAAAGTGCAGACTTTTTTTTCATGATACCCCTAAAAAATGACGCAAACAGTCCCGTTTTTGACCGCTCTTGCGATCTTACGCAAGGTAGCGAAACAAAACAATCTGTTCAGGGTAGATAATTGGGTTGACTTCCTTCTCGTATGTCAAAGTTGCAAAGTTTTGCCTATTGTGATTTTTTGTCGATTTTGCATTCTTTCTTTCTTTATTTGGTGTTTAACGTCGTTTTCAACCGTTCAAGGTTATATCGCGACGAGATTTTTCATTCGGCTCTTCCGTTTTTGTCTAGTCGATTTTGAGGGTACCCTTACTTGAGCGGCGGTCACGTGATCCCTGTAAAAGAAATATTTAATCCAAATGGTGATCCTGAAGGTTAAGTGAACGGCCTTCTCTGGCATATAAAGTTGTAATAAAATGACACGGGGATTAATGCTTAAATTTGGGTTTGAAATTTGTTGCAATAATTTTTTGGCCAAGTTTATTTGCTCAAGCATGTATGTTCAGTAATTGTTCACTACTGACATGACGTTTGGTATTCGTGTTAAGCCTGTAATGTGTACATATTCCTATGCTTTTTTGTATGTGAATGTCCGTGTATATATGTGATTGGAGTAGTCCCTCTCTGGATGAAAATAGGTCTTTTGTAATGCTTATGCCACAACCCTCGTAAAATAAAATTTGATTCAATTTAATTGGATTTAAGTTAAGTGACGCTCGTATCCCGTGTACGTATTAGCCTTAACTGTTTTATTATGGTAAACGCTTACACGACAGAGACTGTACCTTGAAGGTATTGTTAATGAATGCGGAAAATGAAATAAAAACTAGTTTAAAAATCACGTTCCAAAAGGCTGGAAACAGATGTTTGATGACGTGCAATGGAGAAAATCACGTGCATAGCCCTAACAGCTGCAAGGCTAAACGGAAGGGACATAGACCGCCGGTGGACGATCAAGCTACGGTAGTGCAAAAAGGTGAAAAGCTTGCCCCTCTGATGAGGATGAACTTTATAGACACATCTTTTTCCTTGTAACAGTCCGGTTCAACGTCTCAGATCTAGACAAGATTTAACATGGGATAAGGCTATCCCTCCACCTGGTCACGCTCCCTGTGCGTTGATGAAGTCATTTTGTAAAAGCCACTTTTTTTGTTAAAGAAATTAATTTTAAAAAATACAGCTCACTATACAGGAAGCACCCATGCTGTTCATTTTGGTATGTGTTCGTGTAGAGGGATGGTCTTATCCCTTTGAAAATTCTGTCCACATTGGAGATGGTGAGCCGAACCGTTTACACGGGAAGAAGCGTGCCTTTAAGTGTTGTTGTTGTTGTTGTTGTTGTTGTTGTTGTTGTTTATTGTTGTTGAGCGTACCCAAGTGTAAACCAAAGTCGTTGTCGTCGTTGCTGTCGTTGTTGTTATTATCGTTGTGGTTGCTGTTGTTGCTGGTGGTGGTGATGAGGCTTATAGCCAGCAGTTTTCGTTCGTGCGTGCTTGTGTATATATGCATGTATATGCACCTGTCTGTTGTTCTGTCTGTCTGTCTGTCGGTCGGTGCACGTGCCATTGTTGTTATGTCTGTCCTCCCTCCGTCCCTCCTTCCGGGCCACTTCTTTGAACAACTTCTCAACAACACGAGCTTCGGCAACCGACGACAACAACAACAAAAACAACAACATCAACAACATCATCATCATCAGCAGCAGCAACAACATCAACAACATCATGATCATCATCATCAGCAACAACAACAACAACAACAACAACAACAACAACTCACATTCTCCTACATTACAAAAGAGATTAAGCTGGCACTAGCTTCTAGACACAAAACACACACAAAAATAAAGCTCTCAGAAATAATGGCACGTAAGCACTCTAAATGCAAACGACATGTGCGACAAGAGAGAGTGCTAGTGGGGGTTATGCAGAACACATCTCCTGGCAACTGAGAGAATTAAATGCATTTGAATGAACAAGCGACTTTTACTCCAAAACAAAGTAAAGTTTCCTGACAGCTTCAACGACCATAAGCATCCAAACCATCGTTCTTCTGCATTCAAATCAAATCCTTATCAGCTTGCGCCAACCTTTGACACATTACACACAACAAGCTGAACTTTCTCTTAAATTCAAATCCCGATCGTTAAGACCATTCCCGAAGACGCCAAATATCAAACAGTCAATGTTCGTTCTGCTGTTTACTCGAGAGCTCTTGAAAAACTCAAATCCCTCAGTTTGCATTTATTCATCTTGAAAGAGACGTCTTTCGAGTCCCACGACGGAATATGTGTTTCTCTGTGAATGCTGGCGTGTGCCTGTGTATGCTTGTGTGGGTGTGTGTATGTGTGTATACATGTGTTTGTGTGATAGTGTGCGTGTGTGTGTGTGGGTCAGTGCGTGCGTGCGTGGAACGAATTGATAGATGAAAAATGCTAAATGTAACCTGAATATAAAATGGAAACTGACAAAAATTAATGCGGAGTAAGTCTTCAGAAAGACCACAATAGACAAGAGAGATAATGAAAAAAATGAAAAAACCACGCACACACGACAAACAAACAAACAACAAACACGACATAGTTATGCAATCAAATGAAAAGGTAGCCTATATAGATGAGAGAGAGAGAGAGAGAGAGAGAGAGAGAGAGAGAGAGAGAGAGAGAGAGAGAGAGAGAGAGAGAGAGAGAGAGAGAGAGATGATGATGATGATCATGATGGAACTTTATTTTTCAAGGATAGAGGTTTAAGGCGACGCCTTTTCTTACAACCGGTCCTTACTTCTAAGAGAGAGAGAGAGAGAGAGAGAGAGAGAGAGAGAGAGAGAGAGAGAGAGAGAGAGAGAGAGAGAGAGAGAGAGAGAGAGAGAGAGACCTTTCCAAGTGAAAAACATAGAATAATGAAGAAGAAAAGGGCCTGGTGTATGTCAGACTACAGTTATATTAACTAAAGCCATAAAACACATATTCCCTTGACGACAATTTGCAAAGGTTAAAGCGTTTTATTATCGACCAGCCCAATCCCTAGAAAGACAAAGGTTGGAAGATCGCGCTGTCGATGAAGTTTTAAAGAATGTGTTTGTGTTTGTACTTTTCTGTTCTTTCGTCCGGCGGTTGTGTGTGTGTGTGTGTGTGTGTGTGTGTGTGTGTGTGTGTGTGCGTGCGTGCGTGCGTGCGTGCAACTCACACACCAACCCACCCAGCCCCCCACCCCCCCAACACACACATCCACCGACAGATAGGCTATACACACACACACACACACACACACACACACACACACACACACACACACACACACACACACACACACACACACACACAACATGCAGCCAGAAAACACGGAGACTCATTTACAAAATACACTCGCCAACGCAGACATACATGAACACACCCACAGAAAGCCAGACAGCCAGCAAGCCAAACACTCACAATGTTTATACACACAGTTATTGCTAGATAGGGGTCGATCTGTTTTGACTACGTGAGATTTAAAGGGACATTGTCCGTGACATTTTTGTGAAAACTTGTTTCTGGCGACCTTGACCTTGACGGGTCTCCGAGAACCATTAGCTGTACCATTGTCTAATTCACACTCATCTGCAATGATTTACTCATAGTCATGCGAATTAAGGAAATGACCAAGAATAGTTGAACCAATCTTGTTTCTTTACAGCGCCGTAGTCACGATTCTTCATCGTCTTATTTAGGATGCTGGCAAAAAGACCAATGTGGTATGTGCAACTCACAGATGAAACCTTCTAGGAAATCGAATCGTGAATCGTGCAAATGACACTAGTTTGAATACGGTCAGATCGACTCAGAGAAGAAATTGTAGGACGAAATAAAAGTAAGGACCGCCGTGCATAGAGAACCGAAGTCGATGGAGACTATATTATCACAAAGTTTTAATCTGAAATAATTGAAAACTAAAGCGCTAAATTTAAAGCCGGTTATCCTGTTGTGTGATGCCATTTTTCCAACACCCTACATCTAACCGTTTATCAATGGGAGCGAAGCGAGCCGGTTAATTTTTTTTGCTGGGAAACTGAGGGACCTTTAAATTATGAAATGGGACTAAAGACGTCTTTAAACATTTTTGACCGTTCCAGCCCCCGCCATCCAAACCTTGCTATCATTTCTGGACACGCCGATAAGCGTCGAGAAGGGACAACGTTGAAGACACACATTCCTTCTGGTGTAAGCGATTGTGTTCAACCATCTGAAATGGTTTAAAGGGATACTAATGATTGCATCGTTTGGGGGGGGGGGGGGGGGTTTCTTGCGAATTTGAAGAATCTGGGGAATCTACTGTACCTCAATCTAGAGGCACACCACACGATTTGCCCACACCCCCCGCGGGTTAGGGGGAGTCCCATATTGGTTGGGACGAGAAAGAATTTACCCGATGCTCCCCAGCATGTCGTAAGAGGCGACTAACGGTTCTGTTTCTCCTTTTACCCTTGTTAAGTGTTTCTTGTATAGAATATAGTCAATGTTTGTAAAGATTTTAGTCAAGCAGTATGTAAGAAATGTTAAGTCCTTTGTACTGGAAACTTGCATTCTCCCAGTAAGGTCATATATTGTACTACGTTGCAAGCCCCTGGAGCAATTTTTTGATTAGTGCTTTTGTGAACAAGAAACAATTAACAAGTGGCTCTATCCCATATCCCCCCTTTCCCCTATCCCATCTCCCCCCTTTCCCCGTCGCGATATAACCTTGAATGGTTGGAAAACGACGTTAAACACCAAATAAAGAAAGAAAGAAACGATTTGCCCACAAAGGCATCACAAGTGTGCTAATTAATTAAATCAAAGTGAATAACTGAGCTTCAAAGCGCTGATGCTCTCCGGTGCTGGAGATAAAAAGCAGTCTAGAGGTGACGCTTTGCTGCTAGACCGAATGCGCCCTCTATGAAGCGGTCTTCTTAGGTTGGAAAACGGCCCCTAATATGGACCACTTTTTGTTTCGTGCTGATAACTATCTTGCTTACTTACAATTACATTCTTAGCTGTCATATATAGCTAATGTTGTGTGTTCACAGCTGTGTCTGTGGACAGGAACTAGTCAGTTTTAAACGTCAAATTAGGAGCGAACGCTGCCAGAAGTGTACAAGAGTGAGAGAGAAAAAAACTAACGGTCTTATGGTTTGTGCGCCCGCAACTGTTTTGATATGCGCACGTTAACCAGAGATGGTAAATGTATCGAAGTAAATTGTTTTGAGCACTCTACAGCAGTAGCACCATTAGTTTGTCAGAAGGAGAGGTGGGCCATATTAAGAGCCTTCCCCTATAATGCCTTAACACAGCGTTGTGTTTGTCCTTTCTTTTACAAAGCCATGAAATATTGTATATTGCTTACTTGTCTTTGTTTATCAGATCTCGAAATAGCGCTCTGCCTCATTTGTTTAA
This sequence comes from Littorina saxatilis, assembly GCF_037325665.1. Lineage (NCBI taxonomy): Eukaryota > Metazoa > Mollusca > Gastropoda > Littorinimorpha > Littorinidae > Littorina > Littorina saxatilis. Next base: position 18,572,067 of record NC_090248.1, on the reverse strand, counting down.
GATACTCATGAAATACTGTAAACAACACAAGGAGTAAAACAAGTTAAACTTATATGTGACCCTCCACCACGAAATGAGTCGCATGTCACCTCGCGCGGTTCTACGCTATGCTTAATATAGTCCGGGGAGTGTCTGGTAACAGTGTGAGGGTCACCTTAGTCACAGGCTTATAACTCAAACAGTTTTTGCTCTTTTCTAAAACGGGTTTCACCACTGGATAGAACATAAACTCTTTAGGAAAATGTAAAAATATGAAAATCATGCAAAGGTGACATGCGACTCATTTCGTGGTGGAGGGTCACATATATGTACTGTTAGAGGCAACATTGTGAACACCCAGGGCTGTACGTAGGAGAAAAGCATCCTTCCACTTGGACAGATACCCCAAATAAACATCCTGGTAGAGCGCGTTTTTTTCTGCTGAGTTATTTCCGGAACTGACAATGATGTCAATCTGTCAAATTAATTCAAGACAAAATCCCAATCTGCACAGGAGGAAGCCAAGATTTGTGGCATGTGTACAAATACGACATGGATGCTCCAACTCTCATGTTGAAGTCTGGACATGTCGGAGGCGATAAACAGCTTGATTTGTACAGACATTTGTTTGAGAACGATATAGAGGTGATGTTTTGAGCAGAGATCAATGAGATATGTGATCATGAAAAAGTGGGTGGTACGATACACACACATCAGTGTGTCGACATGAAAAAGACATGGTGAGAGGTAGCATTAGTGTCGGAACGGGCCGGTCAACTGTTAACCTGCCCCGCATAACTCTACCTGTTTGCCAAAGTTTTATCTCGATAAAGTGGACTTAACATTGCTAAATTATCTGTGAGTACGCTGTGTATGCATTCTTTCCCTTTCCTTCAAGGATTAGACAGTTTAGAAAGTAACTGTGGGCGGTTTAAAAGAAAGTATGTTTTTAAGATTCTTACTTTTTTTTTTATCGCAAACTGTTACACACAGACAAACTAAATGTATGTTGTCTTTTTTAACATAACAACTATCCGTGTATAAAAGGGTGTCCTTGAACAATTGTTTTCATATATTTTCTTGATCAGATCTGTTTGCACTTTTCTCTTTCTTGATAAAAAGAAAAAAAAACAAAGAAGAATAAACACACACACACACACACACACACACACACACACACACACACACACACACACACACACACACACAACATCACACAGACAAAGTCACACAGACTCAGACACACACAGACAGACAGACAGACGCAGACACACACACACACAAACACACACACACACACACACACACACACACACACACACACACACACACACACACACACACACACACACACATATCTACAAAGGAAAGCCTACACATTGTTGACACAATCTTTCTATTGCTAGAACTTGAAGTAAAAGAGTGCTGTTTATAGTTCACACAGTACGACATTACCATAAGATATGTGTTCATGTATTAATCCCCTTTGCTTTTATCATACGAAGATAGCCACGCGGGAGTCCAGCCAGCATACTTTATTTTTTCTTTGTTTCCTGTTCTTTGGATCGCTTCTTTCTTGTTCTGTTAAATTTCATAACGAAAAATGAAAAAAATAAAAAAAATAAAAGAGCACAAAACAAAAAGCAGCAGGCTCACTGCGTCCAAATTTGTCAAATTAGCAGCTGCGATGTCAAGAGTTGGCATGATTCATTCGGAGCTTTGTTTTCGCTGCGCAAGCGTTTACAGTTGATTGGCTGATAGTGACATGCTGTGTGTGTTAACATCAGTTTAACTTTTAAACCCCCTTGTGCTGGGTTTCTGCAGCGTGATTCGGTGCATGTCACGTTTGAACATTCCATTCTTACTTTCACAGAAACCGTCTGTAACATGTTGCAGAAAAAGAAGAAAAAAACACAAATAAATAGATTTGAGGTAAAGAGGAAAGGATTAGAATTTAACAAACGTAATTAAAGGGAGAAAACACACCAGGATATTTTTTTATGGGGGGGGGGGGGGGGGGGCCAGAGAGAGAGAGAGATAGAGAGAGAGAGAAGTCTGAAGTTTGAATGTTTTAATGAGTAGGCCTTGGGCCCTTTCCATGGAGAGAGAGAGAGAGAGAGAGAGAGAGAGAGAGAGAGAGAGAGAGAGAGAGAGAGAGAGAGAGAGAGGGGGGAGAGGAGAGAGGGAGAGAGACAGAGAGAGAGAGACAGAGACAGAGAGACAGAGAAATAATGAATGTGCGAAAGTTGTGTTCCTTCACCGATTTCGGGGGAGGCATGCTGGGTATGTTTGTGTTTCTACAGGATCTTTTCCGTGCGCACTTGGTCTTGGGCTTGCGTGTACACACTAAGGGGGTTAAGTCACTAGCAGGTCTGCACATAAGTTGACCTGGGAGATCGGAAAAATATCCACTCTTAACCCACCAGGCGGCAGCGACCGGGATTCGAACTCACGACCTCCCGATTAGGAGGCCGACGTCTTACCACCACGCCACTGCGCCCGTCAGAAAAGAATCAATGCTAATTGAAACTACCAAAATGGACGAAGAAAAATGAAATGAAAAACAAAATTTAGCAAAAAATTCGCACTCTGCTCAGCAGCCAACCACGCTGTTGATGTGTGGTATGTATGTATATCCCAAGGGAAGGATGCGCTCATCCAGTAACAGTTCTGTCAGATCTGCTGTGGTTTACATCATCTTTTTACACGGTATCTTTTAAAACTGCTGTAGCCCATTTTTTCGCACTTGTTCAATGTGACCCAAGCAAGTGTGATCTTGCTCAAGAACTTCAAGCCTCGTAAAATGAAGGCTGACGAAAGTCCGCATGAACTTGGCGGCACCACAGCATGCTGCAGACAAGCGTAATAGGTCAGGAGGTCGCTGTTGCACTGTTAGTCGTCAAGTTCATTGCTTTTATCTTGCGAGTTCTTTGTTTGAGGCTCTACGACATGTAATACTCTTTTTTTTTTTTAAACGTTTTTACTTTCTCTAACACAGTTTTCCTTCTTTTCTATGGAAGTTGGGGATGTTGACATTATTGACGTCATCATCATCACCGTAATCGTGGTCGTAATTACAAGGAGTAGCAGCAATTGCAGCAGCATCATGAGTAGCAGCATCTGCAGCGGTTTCCAACAAGAACAAAGACAATAGTAGCTAACCACAATCAGCGAATTGTTGAAGAAGAAGAAAACAAGGAGGATGGGGGAGGGGGAGGGGGAGAGAAGGAGAAAGAGGAAGAGACGTAGGAGGAGAGGGAAGGAGGAAGCGAATGCATAATAAGTGGAGGAGGAGAGTGAGCAGGAGAATGAGGAGGGTGCGGAAAAATAGGAGACGGCGGAGAAAGAGGAAGAGGAGAAGGAGGAGTAGAACGACGAGGGAGAGGAGGAGTAGAGGAAGGAGAGAGAGAGAGGAGGAGGAGAGGAAGGAGAGAGAGACAGGAGGAGTAGAGAAAGGAGAGAGAGAGAGGAGGAGGAGAGGAAGGAGAGAAAAAGAGGAGGAGGAGAGGAAGGAAAGAGAGACAGGAGGAGTAGAGGAAGGAGAGAGAGGAGGAGGAGAGGAAGGAGAGAGAAACAGGAGGAGTAGAGGAAGGAGAGAGACAGGAGGAGTTGAGGAAGGAGAGAGAGAGAGGAGGAGGAGAGGAAGGAGAGAGAGACAGGAGGAGTAGAGGAAGGGGAGAGACAGGAGGAGTAGAGGAAGGAGAGAGAGAGAGGAGGAGAGGAAGGAGAGAGAGAGAGAGGAGGAGGAGAGGAAGGAGAGAGAGAGAGGAGGGGTAGAGGGAGGAGAGAGAGAGAGGAGGAGGACAGGAAGGAGAGAGAGAGGAAGGGTAGAGGGAGGAGAGAGAGGAGGAGGAGAGGAAGAAGAGAGAGAGAGGAGGGGTAGAGGGAGGAGAGAGAGAGGAGGATGAGAGGAAGGAGAGAGAGAGGAGGAGTAGAGGAAGGAGAGAGAGAGAGGAGGAGGAGAGGGAGGAGAGAGAGAGAGAGAGGAGGAGCAGAGGAAGGAGAGAGAGAGAGACGGAGTAGAGGAAGTAGAGAGAGAGAGGAGGAGAGAGAGAGAGAGAGAGAGAGAGAGAGAGAGGGAGAGAGAAGGAGTAGAGGGAGGAGCGAGAGAGATGAGGACTAGAGAGAGAGAGAGAGAGGAGAAGTAGAGGAAGGAGAGAGAGAGAGAGAGAGAGAGAGGAGAGAGAGAGAGAGAGGAGGAGAGGAAGGAGAGAGAGAGAGAGGAGGAGAGGTAGGAGAGCGAGGAAGAGACTGAGTAAGGAGGAGGAGTAGGAGGAGAGGAAGGAGAGAGAGAGGAGGAGAGGAAGGAGAGAGAGAGGAGGAGGAGAGGCATTAAGGCGAGGAGGGGAGGATAGGGGGAAGTAGAATGAGGAGGACTGAAGACGAACTTATGCGCAAGAGGAGCTGAAAATGGTTCTTAACGTGATATTGTCTGATATTGATCGACAAATCTGCACTTTTTGTGACAGCTATGATTCTCGACTCTCAGAATAAATGGCCTTCGTCACTAGAAATGTCTTGACGCGTGAAGGAGAATGGCCAGCGGCGGTAAGGGGGCGGGGTCCTGGGGGGATCAGACGTTTTTACAGCTGTGAAGATGATGAATGCTCTGTGTCCAACCCAGCTTACAAACACCCCAATGAATCGAGTAGATTCAGCGTAAGACATCACCATAGGGATGTACTTTCTTTTGGCAAATTTGGTCCGAAATGGATATTAAAGTGTCTACAATAGACGAACTCCGGGAGTAACTCGGTTGGGTTTGAATGGGTTTCGAAAGAGTGAATACTCTTGCTGATAACAAAAAAGTCAACAATCGGCGAGTCCTTTATAATTAGCATAGATATAATTATGCCCTGAATGGAACTTAGAACTTTGACATTATTTGGCGACACGGAACATTCTGTTTAGATGGTGCGGAATGTAACTGCGGGAAAAAATACGACACCCGATTAAAGCTGAGAATGTTCTGAATAGGATTTAAACGCACTAATAACGAACGTCAGGAAGTCAAAGGGGCGGACGAATGAAGGAACAGACGTCTGATCAAACATACACGTGTACGAATGAACGCACGCATGAGAGAAAGAGAGAGAATTGAATTGAATTGAACTTTATTTAACAAGGATTAAGATTTAAGGCTACGCCTTTTCTTACAATCTGTCCTTGGGACGCACAGACACACAATGATAAAATTGAAAAATTAAAAATTAAAAAGTTAAAAAGTTTACCAACAAAAGGAGGTCAGAAAACTTCAGCACGTGATGATAAAGACGACGACGACGACGATGACGATGATGATGATGATGAAGATGAGGCATGAAGAGCATACATATGTGGTTATTCATAAAATAAAATGCATACTATGCAAGTAATTATAAGTACAAGCTGGTAGCAATCGAACATGTAGCAATAGTACAACAAAAATATGTTCAGAATATACAATGCACAGCATATCTTTGGCGTAATACTAAGTGTGATAAATCAAAACGCGTTAAACTACTCAGACATTAAGTGTTTTTTGACACATTTTTTAAAACTTTTTAATGACTTTAAGTGCTTAAAGGATTATGGAAGTGAGAGAGAGAGAGAGAGAGAGAGAGAGAGAGAGAGAGAGAGAGAGAGAGAGAGAGAGAGAGAGAGAGAGAGAGAGAGAGAGAGAGAGAGAGATTAACTGGCTTACTGACTGACTGACTGACTGACTTACTGATTGATTTATTGGTTGATTGACTCATTGACTGACTGATTGATTGAGTGATCTTAAGTACTCAAGGACGGGGTTCTTAGGCTGACACCTAGTATAACAACCTGTCCTCGCTAAAAATACGACATGAAATTGGAATACCAAAATACATTACAGCGCTATGAAGCAAAGACACTCAACACACAATAAGCCCCTTTAAAAGTATTGATTCATTCGTCTCAAACTACGCTACTTGACAACTAGAAGATGTAACCTTTCAATAACTTGGAACCATAAATAAGCATTTTGAAGTTGAAATGTGTATTTTTGAAATGGAGGGTGTCTTTGCAAGTGTCGATGTTTACGAGTATGTGAGATGCAGTGAATAATGTTCTAACTTATCTGCGAGTTATTTTAGGCACATGCCTCCCATATAAAATCTCTTAAGCAGTCTTGAGCATTTTTTGTTTTGTTTTAAATCGGACAGAATCATTGCCACCCTCATCTTTCAAGTCCTGTAATACTTTTTCTACAAGCTTCCCCCCTCAATCCCTCCCATCCCCCCCCCCCCCCCCTCTTCCGAATTCGGTTACCCTCCCTCCTCTCCTGTCTCTTGCTCTCCCCTCCCCAATTTTACATCAGCGAGTTCCCGCCTCCACCATATGACTTACTAAACAACCAACCAACCAGGGCAACCTAACCAACCAACAACAATCTGGCTCGTACATCGACACAGGTGACACAACATAAATCTAGTACAAAATTAAAAAATCTCCGCCCTGATTAGAAAGCAGTCTTGCGAAAGATGTGTGGCATGGTGGAAGGATGCTCACATTCCACGTAAAATCCTGCACGGACCATATTCTATGTTGATTTCATGGCCTACTGCGTTCTACTACAAATTATTCAAATACAGAACAAAAACTTAATTTCTTTTCAACCACATCTGAACCATTATACAGCAGAAAAAAGTCTCTGTTAGTGATTCGCATACTCAGTGAAAATCGTTTAACGTAGCTCGATCTTCGACCTCAATTCGTCTTGTTTACTCCCCTTGTTGGTTTCTTGTTATAACAGCGTCTGACACCTGTTACAACCCTGCGCTTTGCAGCGTAAAGAATGCGAAGAAAGGTTGTTTGTCCCCCAATCAACAAACGTTAAGAATATGAGTGAGCGTCGTTGCAACGTACACCATCTGTTGTCATCCTTTTCACGAGTTTTCATTCACAAGCACCTGGGAAATAAATCTCATGTTCCCCATGCAATAAATCCCCGGTTACCATAGTTGCAGGAAGCAGGTTATACATGGATAATGAAAAACAAACCCAATAGAAACGCTCGGGGATTCTTCGGCTCTTTTCATTGGTGTTTCCCCAGACCTAAACAGACGACACGACGCTGCTTTGCAAAGTTCCAAAAACGAACTGGCAAACTGGCAAAAGTAAACAAAAAACAAAACAACTTCATGAAAGGTCATAAATTCATCACAAACAAATGAAACCTACCGATGTGTTGTCTTCTTACAAAGTCATGGAGTGCGTGTATCTGTGTTTCGATACACAGACGTTCGGAGAAACACGAACGTCAAGTTCAAGTCAAACCAATTGACCCCTGACACACACATTTTGACCGGTGCACAAGACGTTGTATCGATAAACGAAGCGCAAATAAGAAATAATAATAAAAGCAAAGAAAATAGCAACAAGACATGCAAACATCTAACAAAGCCGAGCAAGCAGAATGACAGGTCTAATGAAAAACAAAGAGGCACTGAGTCGGAAACAAGATCGCGATTCTTTCCTTCGCTGCACGACGCAAATCTTCTGTGACCTTTGACCCAACGTAGCTTCCACATTCGATCACTAAGCTTAATATTTACAACTGAAAGCCGAGGGGGTGGAATACCGAGATGAACCTACAGAACTGTGCATCCTCAAACCTGACATATTCATCCCAACATTTTATGAACTCAAAAACACAGAAAGTTGCTTTCACACGCCAGCTTTGATCGCCAGTGGTTATCAAAACGGAACTCGTGTGGTTATCAAAACGGAACTCGTGTTTCAAAGCATGGCTCCCTGTGTTGATTGTGCACTTATTTTCTCACTATCAAAATGATGACAAAACCGATGATTGGTGGTTTGTTGTCAGACCAGCTTTTTTGTCGGTCCTCGGGGGGCATATTGACTTTTGTTTCATATTTATTGACCGCGGCCTTCGGCCTTGGTCAATAGATATGAAACAAAAGACGATATGCTCCCCCGAGGACCGACAAAAAAGCTGGTCTGTCAACAACCCATCAAACATCTTATATTGTCTTGAAGGCCCTGTACATTCTCATCACACCCTGCCCCCCCCCCCCCCCCGACACCCCTCATCCCCTCCCCCCTACTCCCCCCCCCCCCCTTCTGTATGATTGTTAAACAGGCTAAGCCTGCCAACATAAAGCCGAAGTGTCCAACAAAAAAACCAAAAGCTAGCCAGCCAGACAACTTGGGAATTCGGCAACGACGAATAATAGTCAGTTATTTATTCAGCCCGGCTCCTACGTGGGGGGGATAATAAGGACTGGTGTCCTTTTACTGAGTGAATGCGACACTCAGCGACAGTGTCTCAATCTTGGACCCGACTAATGCAAAGACACATTCCTTCTTGTGGACATCGCCGCAGATCTGCCCAAACTTCCACATGTGATAAGAACATTGTTCTACTTGGACACATACCGAAGTTTAAGAGTTTAGTGTTGAGTGAGATTGTTTTGCTGAATTAATTCGGCAGAATGACAAAGGTGTCTGCTAGGAAGACAATGCAACACATGCACTTATCACATGTAAAGGCTGTACTTAATTGAGCCCGAAGTCGACTTCGCGAAGACTTATTAGCGAAAAAGCAGTGCCAAAGCTTCGTGAAGCCAGCTTTCTGAAACAGACTTTGCAAAGTCAACTTCGCCAAATTAATGTAAAGCTTAAAAGCCTGGACAGAGCCGTGATGGGGTACATGATTTTTTTCCGCGAGAGGGAATGTCTTTTTAAAGCTTGTATGCCTTGGGCTTCCCGGAGGGGATAATTATGTTCTGGCGAAATCGACCTAAACAAGGCTGGGGGCCTTTCGCTGTTTTGTAATAAGTCGTAATGAGGCTTATCCGAAAATGCGCCATTGATGTGATATTTAATTAAACAAATTTGAATAGTAATTACACTCTTCTGCATCAGGGTCTAGATCAAGTCATCACTGTCATGCCCTTACAGAACAGGACGACAATAATTAAGTTTTCGTAATTGTGTTGTTGTTGAGTGAAGTTAAACCTGTTGTGTGAAGTCAGTATTCACAACAACAAAAACAAAACTGTTAGGGCGGAATGAAGCAATTTTGTATCGGGTGCTTCATGGCGGGGAAGGTCTCTTTATTTCCCCGAAGCTCATGCATATATCGCAAAATTAAAAGAAGGGAGTAAGGGGGGGGGGGGGGGGGGGGGGGGGGGGGGAGTAAATCATACGACCATGTACACCATGTGCCACAACGGGTCTCTTAAAAAGGCTTTAGCGGGGAACATGATACGTCATCCTTCCATTTGGACACAAACCAAACATAAAGAGCCTTGGCTGCTTCGAGCTTCTTGTAAATATTCGGATATTTCTTGTTGTTGCTGCTGCTAAATTTTCAATTTGTACAGGTGTCAGTTACAAAATCAGCAACAGATTCCAATTCTGTACAGACACAAGGTTGATTGCGTGGGTGGGTGCTCGAACACTAAATGCATGGAAGCTGGTGAACGGATCAGATGGTTGGTAGGTTAGTTGTTTCTTAAAGCCATATGTACTCGATGACTATACACGCTAATTGCTTTACCAACAGCTGGAGACAGACTAAATTAAGTTCCCTGCAAAATATTGTGGTCTAGCACCCCTTACATGTTGAGATATTTGAATTTTCATTTTGATCTGGATCGTCCTATTTATAGATTTGGCAACACATGTAACGTTGATGCAAGGGAGAGAACACCGCGGCTTTGTTGACATCCTCACTTTTTCAGAGGCTAGAACAAGCTGTAATGCATGTATTATGGTCCGCGCATGGTGACGTATCGTCATTATATGGTCTTATGGTGCGTTTGACATCGATTGTGGGCAAACTACACTTTGTAAACACGGGAGTGCGTTAGTATGCCTTTAACGTCCCTTCAACCAACACAACCAGTACTTTTAATGTGTCTTGCGTTCCCCTTTTGTTAGTTGGATGTTGTAAACCTTCTTTACCATCCTATTAGAAGATGGGCTTTTTCTCTTCAAATAATGTCGCGTGCGCACGTATCCCCGCCTCCGCCTTTTTTTCTTTCGATGCGAGGCCCTTTGTTACCAACAGCAATAATGTTTAAGATGGATTTCGCTTTTTTGGTTGGCTGCTAAGCTATAATGAAAGCATGCCCACACTCTCTCGGAATATTCCATGAAATAGTGTTTTCGCCCCACTTGAACATGCCAGTAAATTTCTATTTTAAAAAATATACCATGATATCCAACGGGATCTTTCTGTTATGATGACATACATCCTCTGTCAACAGGGTAAATACCAAAAAAATCATGACGATCGAAAAAGTGGGATATCATCCACACACACAGACACACAGACACAGACACGCACGAACGCACGCACGCACGCCCCCCTCGCCTATACACACACACATGCACTCACGCACGCACATACACACACACACACACACACACTAACACACACTAAAACACACACACACACACACACACACACACACACACACAAACACACACACAAACACACACACAATTACATATCAAATCCCACACACACAATTACATATCAAATCACGTACAGATGGCTTTTATGCACTTGACTAACCTCTACAACCACGCGTCTTTTTGCTTTGTTACATTGCTTTGTGTTTAGCATCCTCAGTCGGCGTAGATGCCAACAGCTCTAACTCTTGCTTATCTGATTTCGTTGTACCTATAAACGATCGCAAACGGGAGGTTTCTATGGAAACCATGAAAAGAGAGATGAGCTATCGGCGCCGTGGCTAGTGTTTTCTCTCTCCCTCGCCTCTTCAGCAATGAATACTGTTTCATCAATATGCTAGCAAATCGACAGCAATAGCAATTTTCTGTGTTTTTAAGTGCCATGACACGGCATGAGTGCACACCCCTTCCCGTATAAACTATCAAGGAAGCATACATCTATCGATTCGAAGTTCCAGTGAATGTTTACCCATTCAGAAATCCATTCCTGCTTTTTGGATCTTGATTATGGAACGTTAACAGTCTAATTGTTTCGGATTTTATCCCGGCAAAGCCACGTGCGTTACTGACTTTGAATACGGGTTATTCTCTAGAGCTGTGTACCAGTGGAAACCATGTTACGAAGTTGACATTTCTTTACTTCACTCAGACATTTTAACCAGACAAATTGATTTCATTAAAGGCACAGCCCTAAACAAGAACGGGTTCCATATACATGTGTATCCTTGGCCTGCAGATAAAGAGTTAGAAATACTTACACATTTTCTTTGTCTACGTTCAGTAAATTATAAGGGTTTTAAAGTACGTTAACTTCGTAACATGGAAACCAAAGTTTGTGACATGGATTTGAACAATAACAATAAAAAGTCAAAAATATACACTAAGTTGTTTGTTGCATGTTTGTTTTATTATCTAACTGGAATATTACTGGGGGAAAAGTAAAGAGAATATTCTACTTATAATCATTTAAAGGACTGAAAATGCATGACACAAAATGGTACACAGCTCTGGAGAATAACCCATAAACTTATTATGTTCTTGCCTTCTTACTCAGATTGAAACAGGAAGGGTCTATCTCTTTCGAAATGATATGAGCAAATAAAATTGAGTTAAAATTGAAACGACGAGTACAAGTGTAAGTGCAAATATTTCAGCTCTCACAACTAATTAATGTAAATTATATCCCAATTTTATCGATAAGTGATGGACGTACACCCCCCAAAACAAAAAAACACAACAAAACAAAACAAAACAAAAAAACAAAAAAAACCAACAAAAAAAACAGCAAGACAAATCTCAGCCTAGCTCTTTTCTGTACAGAGTGAAATATTAATTCCGCCCCCCACCCCACAAAAATAACAATAAATGAATAAACAATATAATACAGGGTGGTCCAAAAAAATGTAGACAGTTTTGCGTGCCTGTCATTTCTGCTACCTATTCTTTTTCACCTGGAATGTCTCACACAAGCATGAAAGTTTAGTAAGGCACAGTTTTTTCTTCTTTGCAACATCATTTCTGGGCGTAGTTCAATAGTTCATCACATTCTCAATCCAAGCACCTCGTCTCTGGATTACGGCTGCGACACGGACATTGAAGATGTTGATAACTCTGTCTAAGGTCTCGAGTGGAATCCTCCTGATTTCACGAAGAATGTTCTCCTTTAGCGCTTGTATTGTCTGTGGATCCTTCAAGTACCCCCAGAGGAAGAAATCTGGAGGAGAAAGATCTGGGGACGAGGTGCTTGGATTGAGAATGTGATGATATGATATTTCAATTTTTTTCCTTCAAGACATACCTGTGACCTTGAAAAAGGTCAAAGGTCACCAAAGCAGACGTCAAAGTGTAGAGGTCACTGGGAGTCACGTTCACATAAAATTTGAGCCCGGTCACTTTTATAGTTTCCGAGAAAAGCCCAACGTTAAGTTGTGTGTTGCCGAACAGAAAAGGCTAGTTATCTCCCTTGTTTTTCTGATAACGTTCGTAAAAGGCTACAGATGTAAATACTTTGATGTAAAGAATAATCCTACAAAGTTTCAATCACATCCGATGAACTTTGTCAAAGATATAAAATGTCTAATTTTTCCTTTGACGCTGACCTGTGACCTTGAAAAAGGTCAAAGGTCAACGAAACCATCGTTAAAGTGTAGAGGTCATTGGAGGTCACGACTAAACAAAATATGAGCCGGATCGCTTTGATAGTTTCCGAGAAAAGTCCAACGTTAAGGTGGTGTCTAACACTGACCGATTACATAGAGTCACTTTTTCTCAAGTGACTCAAAAACAAGCTCTGAAAATTAAATATATAAAAAATATTATCAAAATTAAATGTTCCAAATCAATTCCTGATTCCCAAAACATATAGATATGATATGTTTGGATTAAAAACACGCTCAGAAAGTTAAAACAAAGAGAGGTACAGAAAAGCGTGCTATCCTTCTTAGCGCAACTACTACCCCGCTCTTCTTGTCAATTTCACTGCCTTTCCCATGAGCGGTGGACTGACGATGCTACGAGTATACGGTCTTGCTGCGTTGCGTTGCGTTCAGTTTCATTCTGTGAGTTCGACAGCAACTTGACTAAATATTGTATTTTCGCTTTACGCGACTTGTTATATTTAGTCAAGTTTTAACATCGAGGGGGAATCGAAACGAGGGTCGTGGTGTATGTGCGTGTGTGTGTGTCTGCCTGTCTGTCTGTGTGTGTGTGTAGAGCGATTCAGACTAAACTACTGTCAGACAAATTGAAACTGGTACAAATATTCAATAATGTTGCGATGTGGAAATGGACATGATATCGCAAAAGATAGACAACGGCAAGATCATTCAAGTATGTACATGCTTGTTGATGTCTACTTATATAATAAGACACAACATCAAAAATGAATACAGATTTGATCTGCAAGGAGGAAATATCAAACCAACCCACACCCCAAACCTAAAGCAGCTCATGACAAACTTTTGGTGCACACTTTGCAAAATAAAACTCTAATTTCTAACCAGCTGCATTACACGCTGCCAACAGAGAGAGAACAAGTCGCGTAAGGCGAAATTACAACATTTAGTTAATCTGTCGAACCCACAGAATACAAGAAACTAAGTCCATCTCACGATGAACACGAGCCGAAATCATATGCACTCGACTTATGAAATAGAAAGAAATCAAATACGACGAAGAGAAGAAAAAGTTTGAAAGTACCATTGAACTTCCATGTCGGCGTGTGGCTGAGCTTAAAATAGGAATGTTGTTGCAATCTGTTAGTTCAATGGTACTTTCAAACTTTTTCTTCTCTTCGTCGTATTTGATTTCTTTCTATTTCATAAGTCGAGTGCATGTACAGCAAAACACGGCCTTTTTTTTACAAATCCTAAAGACTGTCGGAAACTTCGCATGCTCTCTTGTCTCCGTCATATCATACACGTAATCTATCAAATAGATGACTAATAAACATGTAAACTACATGTATACGTCTATCGTCGGACATAAGAAAGGAGAGCTTCCCCCGGGCCTGTGCATGTGTTGTTCATTGTGCGTGTGTAAATGTACACAACAAACTGACGACAAAACTGAGACAGACCTCTTTCGCTTCAGTCTTGCAGAATTTAAAGACGAATACAGGTAAATCGTGCATTATACTAACTGTTTGGTAAAAGTATCAAACGTTTCTTTTTATAAATAAGTGGCAGGCTTACAGGAATACAAAGAGGCGCAAGTTGAAAGTAATGGATATATCTCTGGAAGATGCCATCAGTCCAAGTTGTCAAATGAAATCAAAGATGACAGAAACAGAAGTTTTCCATACAAATGTTGGTGTTTCAAAGGAAGTTGGCATTCTTTCAGATAATGATATAGACGAGGTGGCTGTTTGTTATGAAGTTTCAACAAGCCAACATTCAAATGATTTTACTTCATCTACAGATTTTTTAAATTCAGCACTTTATAACTGTCATTATGAACTTGGAATCAGAGAGAGACCGTCTTTCCATTGTCATTCATGCCATAGATTTTTGTTTCAGAATCAATGTTTCACATGGCGTTCACAAGAGAGCATGCGAAGTTTCCGACAGTCTTTAGGATTTGTAAAAAAAGGCCGTGTTTTGCTGTACATGCAAAAACTACCTGTCAAAAGGGAAAGTGCCTAACAGATTGCAACAACATTCCTATTTTAAGCTCAGCCACACGCCGACATGGAAGTTCAATGGTACTTTCAAACTTTTTCTTTTCTTCGTCGTATTTGATTTCTTTCTATTTCACAAGTCGAGTGCATATGATTTCGGCTCGTGTTCATCGTGAGATGGACTTAGTTTCTTGTATTCTGTGGGTTCGACAGATTAACTAAATGTTGTAATTTCGCCTTACGCGACTTGTTCTCTCTCTGTTGGCAGCGTGTAATGCAGCTGGTTAGAAATTAGAGTATTATTTTGCAAAGTGTGTACCAAAAGTTTGTCATGAGCTGCTTTAGGTTTGGGGTGTGGGTTGGTTTGATATTTCCTCCTTGCAGATCAAATCTGTATTCATTTTTGATGTTGTGTCTTATTTTGTGAAAGGAAACATGCAGACTGACTGAACGCATATATATAATTATGTAACTCATAAACACATGGGTGGAGTTATGTTCAAGAACACACACACACACACACACACTCACACACACACACACTCACACACACACACATACACACACACACACACACACACACACACACACACACACACAACTGTGTAGATGTATCGTACACCTGATATATTAAATTGAAGTTCACGAAGAAATCGTTTTATTTCTGTGTCATTCAACATCTATCAGACAAATTGAAACTGGTACAAATATTCAATAATGTTGCGATGTGGAAATGTATGGCATTCCGTTTGTCAAATAATTATTTGGATACTTTTTCATGTTTTTTTCACAAATGGACATGATATCGCAAAAGATAGACAACGGCAAGATCATTCAAGTATGTACATGCTTGTTGATGTCTACTTAGGCGATGCTCAGAACACTAGTTAGATCTTCCGAGATTAAAAAATGACGATGATCTGTAAACAAACCAGGACAAGGAAAGAAAGACAAAACGTATTTGAAAACAAATCATACTATACAGATTGACAAACTGAAACTTCGAACTCTGTTGATATTTCACGGGAGATGAGGTATGGTGCAAACGTATATAATTATACTGACTACATTTTGTTACGTACTCATCAACAACAACAAAAACCGATATAACCAAAGGCACACACACACACACACACACACACACACACACTTTGCTGGTTTGCTGATCAATGTCACAGGAAACGAATGAACAACAGAAAGCGTGATGAATTCCTGGCCAGAAATCAGTCACAAAGACCTGAAACGGTCTGCTGAATGGAACTGGTAAATGTACACATTTGAACTGCTGTCAAAATTACTATGTAATACGATATTCGGGTTTTAAAATTGGTAGCAAATTACAACCAATAATGATGTTTTTTGCTTCGGTATTGAAGCAATGTTCACTATTTACTAACAAAATAATTACGAAATAAACACAAAACCAAATCAGTGAGGCAGAGAGGACAAAAAGCCGAGCGGGTGTGTGGTGTGTGTGTGTGCGTGTGTGTGTGTGTGTGTGTGAGTGTGCCTGTGTGTGTGTGTGTGTGTGTGTGTGTGTGTGTGTGTGTATGTGTATGTGTGTGTGTGTGTGTGTGCGCGTGTGTGTAGAGCAATTGAGACCAAACTACTGGACCGATCTGTCGAACCCACAGAATAAAACTGCACGCACTGCAGTGTTTTCAGTCACGAGAATAAAACAGCTTCGTCAATCCACGCGGCAAGGAAGTCGCGCAATTTTTGCGTGCAACACGAAGTAAACAGACATGCAAGAATAGCGACGGGTTCAAGTTTAGGTCGCTCCAGGAGAAAAATTCTTGTGGATGTTGGCCTTTAAGAAAAAGGGGCAGTGAGTTCCATAGGACCGCACCTGAATAAAGAAGGCTTGATTTGAAAAGGTCAATACGTGGAGTCGGTGTTATGATTTTTAGTCTGTTATAGTTCAAA
>NC_090248.1:18533885-18555393 GCF_037325665.1 Littorina saxatilis | reverse complement strand
ATGTGATGAACTATTGAACTACGCCCAGAAATGATGTTGCAAAGAAGAAAAAACTGTGCCTTACTAAACTTTCATGCTTGTGTGAGACATTCCAGGTGAAAAAGAATAGGTGGGAGCCCTGTAGCAGAAA
The DNA here is from genome assembly GCF_037325665.1 of Littorina saxatilis. Lineage (NCBI taxonomy): Eukaryota > Metazoa > Mollusca > Gastropoda > Littorinimorpha > Littorinidae > Littorina > Littorina saxatilis. The sequence continues at coordinate 18,555,263 of NC_090248.1, read as the reverse complement.
TGACAGGCACGCAAAACTGTCTACATTTTTTTGGACCACCCTGTAAAACAAGTCGCGTAAGGAGAAATTACTACATTTAGTCAAGCTGTGGAACTCACAGAATGAAACTGAACGCACTGCATTTTTTCACAATGACCGTAGTCCGCCGCTCGTGCAAAAGGCAGTGAAATTAACGAGCCTGTTTAGCGCGGTAGTGGTTGCGCTGTGCTGCATAGCACGCTTCTCTGTATCTCTCTTCGTTTTAAGTTTCTGAGCGTGTTTTTAATCCAAACATATCATATCTATATGTTTTTGGAATCAGGAACCGACAAGGAATAAGATGAAATTGTTTTTAAATCGATTGAGGAAATTTTATTTTAATAATAATTTTTATATTTTTAATTTTCAGAGCTTGTTTTTAATCCGAATATAACATATTTATATGTTTTTGGAATCAACAAATGATGAAGAATAAGATGAACGTAATTTTGGATCGTTTTATAAAAAAAATAGTATTAATTACAATTTTCAGATTTTTAATGACTAAAGTCATTAATTAATTTTTAAGCCTTGAAGCTAAAATGCAACACCAAAGTCCGGCCTTCGTCGAAGATTGCTTGGCCAAAATTTCAATCAATTTGATTGAAAAATGAGGGTGTGACAGTGCCGCCTCAACTTTTACAAAAAGCCGCATATGACGTCATCAAAGACATTTATCCAAAAAATGAAAAAAAGTCTGGGGATATCATACCCAGGAACTCTTATGTAAAATTTCATAAAGATCGGTCCAGTAGTTTACTCTGAATCGCTCTACACACACACACACGCACAGACAGACAGACAGACAGACAGACAGACAGACAGACAGACAGACAGACAGACAGACAGACAGACAAACACACACACACACACACACACACACACACACATACACCACGACCCTCGTCTCGATTCCCCCTCTATGTTAAAACATTTAGTCAAAACTTGACTAAATGTAAAAAGGAGACAGAATTTAATTCTTCTTTTTCTTCTTCTCTTCATCGTTCATGGGCTTTAAATCCAACGTTCACTCATGTCTTTGCATAAGTGGGTTTGTACGTGTATGACCGGTTTTACCCCGCCATTCAGGCAGCCATACGCCGCTTTCGAGGGAAACATGATGGGTATTTTCGTGTCAGTATATATCTCATCGAACTCTAACATGGATTACAGGATCTTTTCAGTGCGCGCTTAGTCGTGTCTGTGCGTGTACACACGAAGGCACTAGCAGGTCTGCACATAATTTGACTTGCGAGATCGGAAAAATCTCCACCCTTAACCTACCAGGCGGGGCCGGGATTCGAACCCGCGACCTTCCGTATAGGAGACCGATGTCTTATCCAGTAGGACATTGCGCCCGTCGAATTGAATTGAATTGAACTTTATATTCCAAATAAACAATGCAAACATGTTTTTTTTTTATCCGGCCCTCGCCTGTTGAGCATTAGTTCAACAACAACAAGACATACCGTTAACTACAGTACAAATTACATTATTAACATTTCTAGCAGTCAATAAGACATTTCAAAATGCATTATGAAGCATTAGTAATGATGGAAGATTGAAACAAAGAGTTATTTGTTTGAATAAAAATATTCTCATTGCATTATGTTGAATCATGTGTTTCAATACAATTATATTGTACTGATATCAGTTTCATCAGCTGCACAATAGTAGTAGAGCTTACATGTTTTTCAAGAGATACGGAATGAAACGCTCCTTGATTGATTTTTCTTCGATTTGCAATTTGATTATATCAGGTACAATTCTCATAAGGGCGGTAGAATATTATATGAGAGACTGGACTTGTAGAGGTCAAGTTAAGAGAGAGAGAGAGAGAGAGAGAGAGAGAGAGAGAGAGAGAGAGAGAGAGAGAGAGAGAGAGAGAGAGAAAGAGAGAGAGAGAGAGAGAGAGAGAGAGAGAGAGAGAGAGAGAGAGAGAGAGAGAGAGAGAGAGAGAGAGAGAGAGAGAGAGAGAGAGAGAGAGAGAGAGAATTGAATTTTAATTTTCGAGGGTAACAGAATAAACAATGTAAACATGCTTTTTTTCATCCGGCCCTCGCCCATTGAGGGTAACTCGATTAATAACAAGAAGAAATAGAAGTTAAGTTAATTACAATACAATTTACATAATTAACATGTCAAACAATAAAAAAAAAACACTTCAGGATGCATTAATGAAATATTATCACAGAATTATTTACTTGTTTGCAAGAGAAACAGCATGTAGAGTTCCTCGAATGCTGTTTCACGGACTTGCATTTTAATTATATCAGGAATGGAGTTCCACAATAGGGCGCCAGAATAAGAAAGACTTGACTTGTTCTGAGAGAGAGAGAGAGAGAGAGAGAGAGAGAGAGAGAGAGAGAGAGAGAGAGAGAGAGAGAGAGAGAGAGAGAGAGAGAGAGAGAGAGAGAGAGAGAGAGATCATACGATATCAAATCAAACATAAGCAATACAAATTAGCTTCTTTGAGAGATCATATCAAATCAAACATAAGCAATACAAATTAGCTTCTTTTCAACCAGCGCTCGCCCAGAGAGGGACTACTCTAATTGTATATACATATATATACACACTAGATGAATACCCACTTCGCCGGGTACGGCTTCGCCGGGATGAAGTGGAGCCGAATATCCGGCTGCGCCGGGGACCCGGCTTTGCCGGGTGCGCACCGCACGAAGGAAGGGAGATAAACGCGCCGGGACAGTGACCTTGTAAAAATAGTATAACGGGAATATGGATTGAGCGTTGTCGACAGTGACCTTCTAAAAATAGAAACGGGAATATGGATTGACGCCACACGAAGGAAGGGAGGTAAACGCTGAAAACACTGGAGAAGATAAGGAAGAGTTACTGGTAGTGGATCCAGACAAAAAACAAAAAAAATCGGTTCAGCGCTGCGCGCTGAGAGCACGTGTTGAAATATCTCATCGACCAGGTTGTGTCCCGGGTGTACCTGAATATGGCCACCAAATTTGAAACAGATCCATCGAGAACCTTGGCCGCGCATCGCGGACAGACACACAGACACACAGACACAAGTCGTATATATATATAGATGTAAATCATTTACAAAAGATAAACATAAAAGTAAAAAAGTTTAAAAAGGCAGAACACTTTTTTACAGGACTATGCTTTACATGAATTCTTACGTCATGTTCAGAATTGGGAATTTACGGAACATGTTTAAACAAAATTAGAATGTGTTATCATACTGAGTTTAAACATGATGAAACACTGATGATGACATAGTAGACATGGGCTGCCTATCAGCAAAATGTTCAGCACAACTCCTCTTCTTAATGAGCTTTTCAACAGGTCCACACTGGAGAACGTCATACCTGAAAACACACATACAAAATGTGTGGTGGGGCACTCGATCCATGCATTGGTAAAAGATGTATTGCGTATGAAAGCCTGTTTTGTTTTTTCAGAGTGACAGTGACAGACAGACACAGACAGACAGACACAGACAGAAAGCCACCCAGCCAGCCAAGCTAGCAGACAAAAAAGAGTGACAGTGATATAGAGATAGAGAGAGAGACAGAAAGGCAGACAGAGACAGACAGACAGACAGACAGACAGACACAAACAGAAAGACACCCAGCCAGCCAGGCTAGCAGACTGGCAGGCAGATAAAAAAAAGCGACAGTGAGATAGAGATTGAGAGACAGACACACAGAAAGGCAGACAGAGACAGAAAAACAGCCAGAGCAAAATGAGAGAGAGAGAGAGAGAGAGAGAGAGAGAGAGAGAGAGAGAGAGAGAGAGAGAGAGAGAGAAAGAGAGAGAGAAAGAGAGAGAGAGAGAAAAAAAGAGAGAGACAGAGACAGAGAGAGACACAGAGAGAGAGAGAAAGAGAGAAAAAGAGAGAGAGAGAGAGAGAGAGAGAGAGAGAGAGAGAGAGAGAGAGAGAGAGAGAGAGAGAGAGAGAGAGAGAGAGAGAGAGAGAGAGAGAGAGAGAGAGAGAGAGAGAGAGAGACGGAGCAATAGACATACAGAGAGACCGACAGAGAAAGATAAACTCACTTCGCCAGGTTATAATATTCCTGTTGACTTTTGGTTGCGTTGTTCACGGCTGCTGTCTTGACATCTTCCACAATCTTGTTATATTCCGACTTTGGGATTAAACAATATGTTTTATTTTCCTCACGTTGTCTGAAAAGTTCTGTGGTGAACTTCAGTTCAACATCTGCATTGCCTGCCATCCTGTTGGGCTGCCTATCAGCAAAATGAACCAAACGCGGACTGAACTGCAAAGGCTTATGGTCTGTCAGATTTGGTAGTTCAGGTGTGAGCTGTTTTTACATGAGTTTTCGTAATCCCAACACCACAAACTTCTTATAACTTATTTTCACTTTCCTTTCGCGTGGCGGGTTGGTAGTGTGTCGGACCCAAAAATTGAAGATGTTCGGTTCAAATCATGCTCAAATCAACTTTTTTTTCTTTTTTTTTTCTTCTAACAGTAAATCTATCAAAATCACAATGTAAAAAAAAAAAACGGACTCTTTTTTTTTAAAAGAATTTTACAAATTTACTGAAACGGTTTTCATTGTTCAGTAAATTTGTGAAAAAATTGCATGCTCATTTCAGGAAATTCGCAAATTTCCTAGAATTTTTAGGAAATTCATGAAATCTCCGAGTGAAACAGGAAATTCACAAATTTACTGAAATTTTCAGGGATTTCGCAAATGTCCTAGTTTCGAGAATTTACTGTAACATATATATGGACAAAATATGATCAATATGAAAAAAAATCAAAGAGAGAGAGAATACGAATACGAATACGAATACAAATACAAATACTACGAATACAAAAGTTTATTCAGTTTTAGGCCAGAGCCCCTTCTGAAGGGTATGCGCCCATATACAACATAATCATAGTAAAATATTGTGTTGTTTCATAAATGACCCAAATTTGTACACATCAAGCAGTAATACATGTGTACATAAATCAGGTCACAGTGATAAATCTTTTCATTCCCTGATAAATATATTGTGCTAATTTGGATATTTTACTGACATTTCCAGTAGACATAAGCAAAGTATATCGGTACATACATGGATGATTATAATATTTTGGCTTTATCAATAATACTCTTAGGTCACGTAGTGCAGGACAGCAAAACATAAAGTGTATTTCATTTTCTTCAGCCACAATTTACACAGACGACACAACAAATCTTCCTCACTCCGTACACTATACCTACATCTGTGTACAGCAAGATCCGATACACCGAACCTAAATTTAGTTAATGCACTTTTCACATAGCTGTTCATTCCCATATCTATATACGCTTCAGGACTGCTTCCGGTCTTAAACAATCTGTAGAAAATCGATCACTGCTTTGCATATGGTCGTTCCAGTCTTGCCATCTGCAATCTATCAATCGTTGTCTGAAACATTTCAAAAACCCACCAATACTGTCCACCCTTGGTTGTACCATACATCTGCAAACCCATGAGAGAACAAACACTTTCGAAAATCCGTCGCCCATGTAATCTTGCCATTACAATCTAAATTATAGAGAATTTTGTATGCTTTACATGGAATCTTAGAATTTTCCATTCTTGTTAATTTTAGCCAATATGTAATGCACTTTACATATGAGTTTAGATATATTGGGAAAGAGAGAGAGAGAGAGAGAGAGAGAGAGAGAGAGAGAGAGAGAGAGAGAGAGAGAGAGAGAGAGAGAGAGAGAGAGAGAGAGAGAGAGAGACAAGACAAGACAAGACAAGACAAGACAAAATCTTTATTATCGAGGGTAATAGATAAGCAAGAATATTGCTTTTTTACATCCAGCCCTCGCCCTAATATAGGGTCAACAAGAACAGAAAACAATATAATCAAATAACTATCACATCAAACTTATAATACATTATATATATATATACAGATATAAATAAAAAAGATAAAAAAAAGAATTGTCATGCTGCATTTTAAGTACAATTTCCAATGATAAATATGTCAATTTTTAACATATCTTAATTTAGATCTGCATATTATTATAATTTAGTTTAACATGCACATACATTTTAAATGAATTGTTGAACCATTCGGCACATGTTTAGTTGCATTATGTGCGACATATAATTTTTTTTGAAGCTGTCTGTGTTTGTTTTATGCTTAAGAAAAATAGGCAGTGAGTTCCATAGGACCGCACCTGAATATATAAGGCTTGATTTGAAAAGGTCAATACGTGGAGTCGGTGTTATGATTTTTAGTCTGTTATAGTTCAAAATAAAATTATCACGTAATGTCTCCGGTGCATATCCTGACATCACTTTATGCATTATAACACCTTTATTATACATTAACCTTTTTTGAAATGGTAATACTTGCAAATTTGTATAATCAGATTCTGAAGGAGTGTGATTTTGTTAGCATAATAAGCTTAACTGCTCTTCTGTGAAGACTGGCTAAAGGTTTCAAAACATTAGCACTTGCACAATCCCACACAGTGGATGCATAATCAATATTTGACAAGATGTGATTGTAAAAAAAAATCTTTCGTGAGTGGAGATTCAAGAAATGTTTTATTTTTGATAACTGATATATTTTTTGGGAAGCAATCTTACAGATGTAATCAATGTGATCATGCCATGATAAATTATTATCAATCTTTAGAGAGAGAGAGAGAGAGTGCTTATAAGAGGCTTATGTTTGAGAGAGAGTGGGAGAGAGAAAAAAAACCTCCCTCAAACGGTAAGGGCTCGAATAGTAAGGAGACGCAAGCTAAGGCCACAAACAAAAAAAGTTGTATGTTTCTGGTCACCCGACCCTACCTAGTTTTTTCCCGCCGACTCTAGACTTTTTTTAATTTTTTTTTTTATTGCATTTGTAAAAAAAAAAGAAGAAAAAAAAGCGTCAAAACGAAAGTAACAGACGGCAGACGACACAAGGGGGATAACCCCGCATCCCTTTTGTCTCATTTGTTTTGTAATGTGTTGTCTTTCTCTTTGTATAGTAAGTCCAGTCTCTTCGTGTCACTGAATAGTTATTTTCTACTCTGACCAAAAAAAAAAAAAAAAAAAAAAAAAAAAAAAAAAACACCTTTCTACCTACCCTATTTTTGTAGCCATGTTACCAGAAACATACAACTTTTTTGTTTGGGCCTAAGGTGGGCGAAAGAAGGGAGGCAACTCCGGGTGTCACCTGACCCAAAACAGCGCGCGCCGTGTATCGATTTGCAGATAAACAGCGAAGAAAATAGTTACAGCTGAGTCGTATAGTAGGGGTGCAACGTGCCACTCGCCCTGTTGACAATTTGCGTGTTTCGAGCCACCGGCATGGCAGGGGGTGCAAAGGAATAAGGTTGCTGTGGCACGCTTTTCCCCACACTACGTGTGTCTGATATGTTGACGTGTGCGCCGATCTGGCCATTTCTCAGTGTCGTCTGCTCGCATCAGAAAACAGATGCAGCGAGCGAGGCGCGGCGTGCGAGTCCCCACAACACGGTGTCTGTCATTTAGGCCTAGCGGTGTCGCAGGCGGGGAAACTGGGTCTACGGAAACTACGATACTTCGCCTCAGTCAAAACAACGATTTTACACATGTCAGGGGTAAGTGCGTGTATTGTGTTATAGACTTTGATGCACGTCCTGTCTCGGCACGAAATGTAATCTTATCAGTCATCAAAACCTTGAACGGAGCTCTATTTTCTTCACATCGAATGTCTTCGCCCACGTACGTGAGTTGTGAAAGTGATGACATCCATGATCCAATATTTTGTTAGATACGGACTGTGTTTCTGCACCAGGGTAGGTCAAAGTAAATATGTTAAATATGAATAAAAAACAATAATTTACGTGTCAGTCATGAAGGATCGTTTTTATGCCGTGAATTTTTAGTGATCCCAACTCGTGGGACATTTTGAAACCATGTATAAGATCAAAACGGCATGTAGATCTAACAGATTTGCGCCATTTTCACTGAGTCTGCCTTCAAGGAGTATGCCTTATTTCAAGGCAAGCAGTCTATACCCGTTTCACCTCCCGAGGAACATGTTATGATGCTACAGAGGACTGCCAGTCGACTCAAACACTCTCAGACATGGCTCCTCGCAATCGAAGATCACTATCTCCATCACCCCAGACGGTAAAATTATCTATCAATTCTGTGCTCTGCGCTTCTCTTCTGCTACTGCTAGTAACGGTGCCAGGGATCTCCTGCTTCAGTAACGAGAAACCTTCTTCGTCGGATTCCTCTTTATCTTCACAAACGCCTTCGCCGGTGAAAAGTGACGGGGATGGATCTGTGGAATCAGCACAGCTTGGAGGTACAGCAAGATCCAGGGCTCAGGGACAGAAAGCGGATAAAAGGAAAGAGGGTGGATATTTGTCTCTCGGCAGAAAGCAAACACCCGTTAGACCCAGCAATATCTGCAGCAACAGATCTTGCACAACACAGGTAAACAAGTAGAATAATTAGTTACAAGTGTTGTTCTCCACTTTTACCATTGTACTACCGGCTTATGTAATTAGTAAATGGAGGAGGAGGCTCCTCCTTGTAATTGTGGCTTATGTAATTGATGAATGATATGTGAATGAATGAATGAATTTATTAATCAACTTCTCTGCTGCCTTTACCTACAGAAATCTTCGTGAAGTAATATAAGACAAAGTTGGCAGCTTTAAAATCATTCTTTGCAGTTAATTGATAAACACATTGATTGATCGATTGTTTCATTGGTGGAACAAACAGTAGGCTAAGCTGATCTTACTGTAAAACAGGAGCACATGCATTAAAAAAAAAATGCTTGGAAATATGGCTTGATATGTCTTGGGTGGGATGGGTTGGGAGTGTGGATGGGGGGTTGTTGGAACATTAAAAGAAAGACGGAAAAGTTGTGAGGTTGGTAACCCGTCTTCCTCCAGTGTCAAATCTCCTGTGGGGGCTTGCCCAAGTGATGTTTTACAATTTCTGAGGATGACAGGTCATTAAGTTACCTTGTTTCCTTTTTGATTCACCGGAGTAATCAGGGGAGTTTTCGTAATAGGCCGTCCGTCCGTCCATCCGAAGACCAAAAAAACACTTTAGGCTGAGACTTTTTCGAAAGGTTTTCAAATTGTACACACTGTTAGGTTTTAATAAACTTCAAAGAAGACGAAAGCTTTACTACAACGTAAATAACGTACTGCTCTGTCAACGTAATGAAGTTGTTGTTTGTTAATTTTATTTTATGTTTATCTGTTTTAATGTTGACGTGTCCAACCGATTTGTCTACCCTACAATTTGTAACGCCGAGTTTGTATTCCTAGCTTCAGCTGCTCGATACGAAATAGATCGTAATGAGGTACTATAACGACGGAGTTTTGAATCGCGGTGTGTGTGTGTGTGTGTGTGTGTGTGTGTGTGTGTGTGTGTGTGTGTGTGTGTGTGTGTGTGTGTGTATGTGTGTGTGTGTGTGTGTTTGAGAGAGAGAGAGAGAGAGAGAGAGAGAGAGAGAGAGAGAGAGAGAGAGAGAGAGAGAGAGAGAGAGAGAGAGAGAGAGTGTCCTGCTGTTTGCATGATATCTTGTGATTTCAGAACTCTCTTTCTTTTTACCGCAAATGTCTTTGATTTTATTTAACATGCCTTTGATCTGACTTTGAAAAAGTGATTGTGTGCTCACTTTTTTTCCTCGGGTTTGATTTAATTTCGAAACTAAAATGGATCCTCATTGTTTTTTGTTTTAAATTATTTTATTCCAGCGTCTTTTTTTATTCGCTGAAACAATGTGTAACTAAATATAGCACGAGTAAACTGTTACGGAAGAAAGAAAAGCTGCCAGACAACGGATTGAATTGATTTGAAAAATCACACCCCCACACACCCACACATATAGACGAACAGACGCGCGCACGCAGGCTAGGTACACGCACGCACACACAACGAGACAGTGCTAATTAATTAGTTATGCAAATCGGTGTACATTTTCCTTGGTCGTTCACAATGATGCGTTTCAGTGTACATTTTCCTTGGTCGTTCACAATGATGCGTTAAATAATGGCGCTGTAATAGGATGGACCCCCTCTGCCCTCCCCTTCCCCGATACAGGATCAGATTTTGTAAAGATAACATATATATATGATCATGAACATCAGTGTAATTATATCTAATGTTGAGCACAATGATCTTAAGAGTTACAGCTGTAGTTGGACGGAAAACCTCCCTCCCCCGTCACCATCCTAGTTGGTGTTACGGGAATAAACACGCACATCAGTGCATTTGTTGCTGCGTCCCACACAATGAGGTGAAAGAAAAAACACACACGAACACACACACAAATAACCAAACACTCATGTACACTCACAATCTCCCCCCTCCCTCCAACACCTCCACCGACACCCCGTAATCGTGTTACGGGAATAACTATGCAAATATCAGTGGGATTTTTCTCTCCGTATAAAACAGACGGAGAAAACCCTGTTACAAATGAAGTAGCCTTGTAACAAGATGGACCCCATTCCCCGAGTCATTCCATATAATTATGTTTTAAAGAAATAATTCTTGTTCTTTGTTGTCCAGGGAAGAGTTGCGCTTGCATACTTTTGTCCTATCTGGGAAAAATAGTGGAGAGAGAGAGAGAGAGAGAGAGAGAGAGAGAGAGAGAGAGAGAGAGAGAGAGAGAGAGAGAGAGAGAGAGAGAGAGAGAGAGAGAGAGAGAGAGGAGAGAGAGAAAGAGAGAGAAAGAGAGAGAGATGAGAGAGAGAGAGAGAGAGAGAGAGAGAGAGAGAGAGAGAGACAGAGAGAGAGACAATGACAATGACTATGACAATTCTTTATTTTACGAGGGTAACAGAATAAGCATAGGTATACTTTTTTGCACCTGGCCCTCGCCCTAAAGAGGGACTAAATCTACTATAATAACTACTACTACATAAATACATAATTAGTTAAATAGTATAAGTTTATGTACATACGCGCATTATATGAAACATTGTATTTTATAAATTTATGTTCATGACAAGGTGCAAAGCAAAAATTTGGAAGTCAATTAGAGTCAGAATACTATGCAGTAGTACTTCAACTCTGCAAGACAATGGATAGTATGCATAACATCATAATTTCGTGAACGAAACTATAAATCAAAAGTGAGTGACTGTGTCCCAAAGGGCATAACAATCAAGAATATACTATTTTCATTAAATGGGATATATATTTGTTTTTGAAAGAATCTGTGCTGTTAGCTTCCCGTAAGGCATTCGGAAGAGCGTTCCAGAGACGGCCACCTGAATAAACTAGACTAGACTTAAATAAGTCTATCCTTGGAAGAGGAGTGTTAAATTTCATAAGGTGGTGTGAATTCTTCAAGGAGAACTTTGAACAGATGGTTTGAATTTGGGGTAGAGTTTCGGATATAATTTTATGCATAAAGATTCCTTTGTTAAAAAGCAGTCTTGACTTTAGAGCTAAGATCCCTAAATGTATGTAGTCTAACTCTGTGAGGGTAGTGTGCTTTAGTAGTACTACCTTTAGCGCTCTTTTATGTAATCTGCTAAGTGGTTTTAAGGAATTTTCACTTGCTGAGTCCAATAGAGTGGATGCGTAATCAATAACAGATTGAATATGAGCAATAGAGAGAGAGAATGAGAGAGAGAGAGAGGGAAAGAGAGAGAGAGAGAGAGAGAGAGAGAGAGAGAGAGAGAGAGAGAGAGAGAGAGAGAGAGAGAGAGAGAGAGAGAGAGAGAGAATTGAATTGAATTGAACTTTATTTAACAAGGACAGACAGACAGACATAGAGACAGAGAGAGAGAGAGAGAGAATTCTCTATTTACCGCGGGTAATAGAGTAAGCAGTGATCAGCTTTTTAACATCGGCCCAAAGAGGGACTAGTTGATAATACAAATAAAATAAACCACGGCTTTATTTTAGCAGATAACTGAAGCAAGAACACAGCATACATACATATATATATATACGACTTGTGTGTGTGTGTGTGTGTGTGTGTGTGTGTGTGTGTGTGTGTGTGTGTGTGTGTGTGTGTGTCCGCGATGCACGCCCAAGGTTCTCGATGGATCTGTTTCAAATTTGGTGGGCATATTCAGGTAGACCCCGGACACAACCTGCTCGATGAGATATTTCAACACGTGCTCTCAGCGCGCAGCGCTGAACCGATTTTGGTTTTTCTCTGGATCCATTCCCAGTAACTCTTCCTTATCTTCTCCAGTGTTTTCAGCGTTTATCTCCCTTCCTTCGTGTGGCGTCAATCCATATTCCCGTTACTACGTTACTATTTTTAGAATGTCACTGCACTGTCCAGAACGCTTTCATTGCACCCGTAAGTTGTCCTTACTGTAAAAGTGAAAAGGTCGAATCAATTTATAGCCACGCGAAAAATACACTGTCATCTATCTCTATATATTTATAGATATAGATATAGATATAGATATATACATATATATATACGGCTTCTCTGTGTGTGTGTGTGTTTGTGTGTGTGTGTGGGCAACACCTGTGGATTGTAGAGTTCTGTTTGTGATGTGGTCTGGCGGCTTTGGTGTCTCAGTATGTTCAGGCCTTCCTTCGAGAAGCCATAACAGTTATTCTCACTCCCGTTTGAGTGGACTTCGCCTTCAAAGGTGATTGTGCCTGTGGCGTTTCGGCACTCGGTTACATTTGGCGTCGTCGACAGTGATGGGACTCGACATGAAATGTTCAGGCCACTGAATCATTTTCGTGCTGTTCCCATTCCACCTGGGAGGGACCTAAGCTTGGCGGGTCCATGGTTCGGAACTTTGGGGACAAAGTTCATTCAAAGGGGGTCGAATGTGACAGGGAGACTACCGTCGCCCTTCACAGCAGACTCTGCAGAGTTGTTCGCCTTAGAAGTTGTGGGCTTTCCTTGCATGTACCCGTAAGTTGTCCTCACTGTAAAAGTGCAAAGGTCGAATCTATTTATCAAAAAATCCACTGTCATCTATCTCTATATATAGATAGATATATACGGCTTCTGTGTCTGTGCGTGTGTGTGTGTGTGTGTGTGTGTGTGTGTGTGTGTGTGTGTGTGTGTGTGTGTGTGTGTGTGTGTGTGTGCGTGTGTGTGTGGAGGCAACACCTGTGGATTGTAGAGTTCTGTTTGTGATGGGGTCTGGCGGCTTTTGTCTGTCTGAAATCAACTGAAAAACAATGTGACAAAACTATAGACAAAGCAAAAAAAGAATATTTTGAAAACATGTCCAGCAAAGTGAGCGATTACAGAGATGCTGGAAAAATTTGGACCAAAATAAGGAAATTCAAATGCAGACACAAGCAGGCTGAACGTCCTCTTATGCACGAAGGAAAAAAAATATGAAAGCCTTCCTGAAAAAGCAGAACTGTTTGCAGATATTTTTGCAGCAGCAAGCCAAACAGATAAACTGTTATGTGAGCAGGAACTCTTCCGTAAGAAGTGGGAGGATAAACATGACTTAAACGACCCAGAACTCAACCCTTCCTTAAAAATAAATGCTCCCTTATCCATTCAAGAACTGAAAACGGCTATAGCATCGGTGACAAAAGTCCGATCCGCCTGTGGTTCTGATCCAATAAACTATCAGGTCATACAACATTTACCAAACCAAGGATTAAATCTTTTACTGGATTTTTATTCAACATGCTGGAAGTCTGGCCTGATTCCCACAGCTTGGAAAGAGGCTGTTGTGATCCCCATTTGTAAAGCCTGGAAAACCAAGAGCTGACCCTTCCAACTGGCGCCCTATATCTCTGACCTCCCATCTGAGCAAAATCTATGAAAGAATACTAAAATCCAGACTAGGAGATGAAATGGAAAGAAAAAAGGTAATACCCCTGTGTCAAGCCGGTTTCCGTCGAGGCAGGGGTGTCTCGGATCACATTGTAAAACTGTCCTCCAAAATTAAGAAAGCTCTCTCACGCAAGAAGTCTCTCTTTGCTGTCTTTTTTGACATCAAAAAAGCCTACGATACAGTATGGCACCAACGATTGTTCAAATTGAAGCAATTAGGCATCAGTGGTAATATGTTTCAATACATAAAAAGCTTTCTACTGAACAGATCCTTTCAAACTGATTATAAAGGTGCCAAATCATCCACTCGCAAAGTTGACATGGGAGTGCCACAGGGTTCAGTAATACCACCACTGCTTTTTAGCATTATGCTGCATGACATATCGACAATTAAAACACATGGAGCCGAACTGACGCTTTATGCGGATGATATTGCTCTATGCAAAGAGTATCAAAACAAAACCTATAAAACAGAACACAAATTCTCTAAAGAGTGGCAAACAGCTATAGATAACATTGCGAACTATATGCGGGAGAATGGCTTCATTCTCTCTGCCGAGAAAACTGTATTCGTTGTCTTTACAAACCGAAAACTGGAAGATCGAGAAAAGATACAGTTCTCACTAGATAAATCTGTTGTCTCACCCAGTCAGCAGGTGAAATAATTGGGCGTACTTTTCACCTCAAATGGACTATGGACTGCTCACTTAAAGTATCTTTTAATCAAAGCAAATAAGACCATCAACCTTCTTAAAATACTGGCTGCCCAACCATGGGCAAAGTGCCCAGTTATTCTAACAAACATCATCAGAGCTCTTATAAGATCAAGACTATCATATGGACAGGAGGCCTACTTCTCGTCGGCTCGAAAATGGCTTGATAAGCTACAATCAGCGGAATGTCGTGCCCTTCGGCTTGCCCTTGGACACCCAAGGCATTCAAAGCAGGCCATTGTATACCACCAAGCAGGATTCCTCCCTCTTGACATGTGGCGACGTAAGTGCTGCGCAGATTACAATGTTCGAGCCAACACAGTGCAAAACTCAACAAAAGAGGAGCTACAACCGCATTACAGCCATGTCCAAAACAAAAAGGCCCACTTTGGCACTACTTTCACCTCACTGGCTCAATTCAATGCTTCACTCTTTAGTGAAATCAGTGTCGACCCAAATGATGTGGCCCAAAACCCCATATCTCGTGATCCCTCATGGACAATGAAAGAAATGAATTTTGACACAGAATATTGCACAGCTACAAAGGATGATCAGTTATTACTCAGGATACAAGCCCTTGAGCACATTGATATTGTATACAAAGGCCATGTTCATGTTTACACAGACGGGTCAGTGTTGGATGACAAGAAGGCTGGCGCAGCTTTTGTAATCCCCAGCGATGACATGACTGGGAAATTTAAACTGTGCAACAGAAACTCAATCTTCTCAGCTGAGCTCCTTGCCATCTGCATGTCGCTTGTTCATCTCAATCTCAAGAACACTCCTCCTTAAAAGATAGCTATATTCTCTGACTCCAAAGCAGCCATTGAAGCATTAAGATCTAACAAAAGATCAAAAAGACATGATCTTCTCATTGCCATAAAGGAGCTGGCAAATAAAATTATAAAAAAAGGAAGCGAGATTAACCTGGTCTGGTGTCCAGCACACGTGAACGTGCCTGGCAACGAGAAAGCGGACAAAGCCGCTAAAGAAGCTGCCCAAGGCATAGGCGCCTCCGAGGTAGACCTGCCATTGTCTGCTTCTGAGATCAGTAGCCTTACAGACTCTCTTCTCTGGAGAGAATGGAGGGACAAATATATGCACACGGCTATGAGCTCTGGCTGACTCATTCGGGAAGCCCCATCAAAACAGATAAACACCTATAATGCATGCCCACGTGTAATAAAAAGGATTAACCGCCTAAGGGCAGAAGCTGGGAACTACCAATTTCTAGAGCTTAAATGCACCTGTCAATCCGACCTCACCATTGCTCATTTGACTTTGGAGTGTGATTTGAACTCATGCCACTTTCAACCCCTGACTCAGTTTATAAACTCAAATAGAAATATCCTGCCAAATACCTCAAAGGAAAAATTAAGCTATCTTTTAAGTTTTAATAAAGACCTTGGGTGGCAAGGTCCCAAACTTATCGCTGGACTTATGCACACGCACCCACTTGGTCCCTGGATATGAAGAGACATTGCTGCGGCTGACGCCATTGCTTCTCATACAGCTACTATATATTTTTATCAGAACTTTTAAAAATACCATTTTATATCCAAGTATCTCTTAACACACTTTTTAATTAGATGAGCGAGAGTGTGCGGGGGGCGGGAGGGTGGTGAACCACTGTACATAAAGGGAAAGTTTGTGTGCGTGCCTGTGTGTGTTCTTAATCTAAGACAAATGTCGCCAATATTTTTACAGAGTGACGTTAAATAAACGATTTTATCATCATCTGTCTGTATGTTCTGGCATTTGAGAAACCATAACAGATAATATAGGGCTTAGAAATAAGCTCTAAAATTCTCAATCCCGTTTGAGAGGACTTCGCCTTCAAAGGTGATTGTGGTGAACCGCCACGCTGTCTGTCTCTGTCTCGCGATTCACCCCGGCGACTAGTATATATATATATAATAGGCTGTCTGTGAAGGGATACTTATTTCTCTCTCTTTCTCTGCTAAGAGATTTTAACAAATCTCGGAAGAAAGTCTCTGCTGACTTTCAATTGTTTCTTTCACAATTTCTGAATGCATTGTAAAGAGACATTAGAGGGAAATGCGAGTTCATTTAATGTAAGTATGATAGAGCAGAGTGCACGCAACAAAGCTTATTCATCCGAAAAGAGAGAGAGAGAGAGAGAGAGAGAGAGAGAGAGAGAGAGAGAGAGAGAGAGAGAGAGACAGAGACAGAGACAGAGACACACACACACACACACACACACACACACACACACACACACACACACACACACATACACACACACACAGTCAGACAGATAGACAGTCAGACAGAGATGAACCGGTAATTTTCGGTGCGTTTTACTTCAAAAATATATTGGTCAGCGTGTTCAATCGCATTCCTGCCCAAAATTGGGATAACATTACGAATCGATCTGTTGTTTCTCACAGCAATAATTCTGTATAAAACCTACAGAATGCACCATCTGCTATTGCAGCAGATGTACAACAATGCACTATTTTAGAGAGACATCTGCCTTCCTGTGCGAAATATAGAGTAAACCATCGCAGTTGTACACAGGTTTTGGGCTCACGTATGTGAGTATATATTAAAGCAAATCAATTGTCACTGATAATTGCAAAGGTGTTTTTGTTTTTTGTGATTAGCACTTTTTGCAAATGTATCTTTCTTGGGAAATGGAATGCCGCTTGTTTGTTCGTTCATGGGCTGAAACTCCCACGGCTTTTACGTGTATGACCGTTTTTACCCCGCCATTTAGGCAGTCATACGCCGCTTTCTGGGTATTTTCGTGTTTCTATAACCCACCGACCTCTGACATGGATTACAGGATCTTTGTCGTGCGCACTTGGTCTTGTGCTTGCGTGTACACACGGGGGTGTTCGGACACCGAGGAGAGTCTGCACACAAAGTTGACTCTGAGAAATAAATCTCTCGCCGAACGTGGGGACGAACTCACGCTGACAGCGGCCAACTGGATACAAATCCAGCGCGCTACCGACTGAGCTACATCCCCGCCCTATGGAATGCCGCTAAAAGTCGCCATGGTAATTATTTCGCAAGGGGTCGGTTACTTCTTTGTGATATATGTTTGTTGGTTTGTTCCTTCATGGGCTGAAACTCCCACGGCTTTTACGTGTATGACCGTTTTTACCCCGCCATTTAGGCAGCCATACGCCGCTTTCGGAGGAAGCATGCTGGGTATTTTCGTGTTTCTATAACCCACCGAACTCTGACATGGATTACAGGATCTTTTTCGTGCGCACTTGGTCTTGTGCTTGCGTGTACACGCGGGGGTGTTCGGACACCGAGGAGAGTCTGCACACAAAGTTGACTCTGAGAAATAAATCTCTCGACGAACGTGGGGACGAACTCACGCTGACAGCGGCCAACTGGATACGAATCCAGCGCGCTACCGACTGAGCTACATCCCCGCCCTTTGTGAATGTGATATATATATGTGCACATCCTAGATACTGGGTCACAACTATGGGACATGGACACCAGGAAAAAAAGTAGGACTGAATTGAGTGAAATACTCTTTTTTAAGTGCAAAAGACATGCCTGTATCTTTTTCTGTCAAAGAGAGGACCTTTCATATCGGGGTTTCTTTAGAAATGACAATTAGACACATGCAGTACGCTCTATGTCGTGGGTTACATGGTTTCCACTTTAGGCTTCAATATCCCACAGGAAAGAACTTTAGCTCAGTTATTGCATGTGGCATGTGGACAACATTGATAAATAAATATGCAAACATGAAAGTTTGAAATTACAAGTTTCCATAAGTTAACTAGATCGAAGTAGAAAGTGGAAACCGTAACCCACGCAATTTCCAGGTGCAAAAGTTTTTCTTGTAGGTCAAATGTAGCAACTAGCCTTTTGGGCACCCTTTTGGGTTTTAATACATGATAGAAAGATTTAAGTGAGCAAAAAGTTTTCGATCTGTGCTCACTGGGTTTATGTGTATAGAGATAATACTGTCGTGAGTTACATGGAAACCATAGTTTGTAATGTCTTTTATTTCCAAAGAAAAGAACTAAAACTTGATTATTGCAATTTGCATGTGGACAACATTGATAAATAAATATGCAAACATGAAAGTTTGAAATTACAAGTTTCCATAAGTTAACTAGATCGAAGTAGAAAGTGGAAACCGTAACCCACGCAATGTCCAGGCGCAAAAGTTTTTTTTGTAGGTCAAATGTAGCAACTAGCGTTTTGGGCACCCTTTTGGGTTTTAATACATGATAGAAAGATTTAAGTGAGCAAAAAGTTTTCGATCTGTGCTCACTGGGTTTATGTGTATAGAGATAATACTGTCGTGAGTTTCATGGAAACCATAGTTCGTAATGTCTTTTATTTCCAAAGAAAAGAACTAAAACTTGATTATTGCATGTGGACTACATAGATAAATAACTATGCATACATGAAAGTTTGAAATTTTCAAGTTTCCATAAGCGACAATCCTAAATGAGAGAATTAATCGATTGTCGATCGTGCGTTGCAGAAGAATCGAAAATTTCATAATGGCGCCGATCATGAGAACACATGTGCTGCTCAAACTTTGCACCAGATCAAGCTTTAATCAGCAAAATATCGCAAAATTCGTCGATGAATATATGCTACAATTGTCAAAAAAGATTTTACAGGTCTCAAACAGTGAAGATACAGCGTGGTCTGTCGTGAGTTACGTCTCAAAAACCGGAAACGAATACGATTGGGTGGATAAATTCTCATTGTCTATTCACATGACCGGGTCAAACGTCATGAATGGAACTTTCGACGGTGTTCCCGCGATCTCACAACGCGTGTGTGATAGGCAATGCGGGATTTGTCGTCTGCTGTGGCCATGCTTTCGTGGGTTACAGATGGAAACGAAACAAGGGTGGGGTACATTCAAGCGCGATTATAAGCTGAAATAAATTTGTTTCCTACCGTAGTGCTGTGTTTTGAAAACCTAAATGTTGTTGAAATAAATAAATAATGACTTTGAATAACTTTGAGGTTTCCTTTGTTCAGCAGATCGCATTTTTTGATGAAGTTGAAACCGGAAACGACGGTAACCCACGATTACGTGTTTTCTTTGCCGATCAAACTCCCAGAAGAAGAAAAATAGATGTAATTCTTGAGTGTGTATGTCGAGAATAATCCTTCAGCTGACCCATAAACATCACAATAAAATTCACAGAGCTTTATTCTCCATTATGTACAGCTGCAACACAGACTGGTGTATTTTTGTCCCAGTTTTAGGTGCTGTTTTGGGGGCATTTTGGCTAAAAATTAAATCGTTTAAAACCCACAGCAATGTTTGGAAACCCAAACTTGGTTGTTACAGTAAGTCAAATCCATCCCCTTTGACATCAAAGCATCCCCTTTGTCATCCATTGCTCAGAGATATTGTGACAGTCATTCAAAGTTGACAACCCATAGTATTTCCCAGTATCTAGGACGTGCACATATATGTGATTATTGATGATAATAAGATATTTCCCTGTGATCGTTGACATTTTTACTTTTGACACACTTTTACTGGCAGCAACCTATAGTGCCAGCAGTCGTAATTCTGATTATCTGGGTGTAATAACAGTAATTCAGTAGTTTACGTTTTGTTGTTTATCGTAATACAACCGCACTCACCTAAACGAAAAACGCTTAAGCAAAAAACTCGGATATCTGGAACCAAAACCAATTCCCCGCCAGACCCCCCTCTTTGTAAGACTATTTTTGATTCGGATAAGCCAAACTCTGTGAAAAAATAGCCAACTCAAAAACGTGATTTTGACAGATAAGCCAAACTCTAAACACCGTTGGAGAGACTTTTATTTTTTATTTTTTGCTTGAAAAACACGTCAGGAAGATAAAAATATTTCGTCAACGCTATAATTATCCTACGGAAACGAACACGTCACCTGTTTTTGAATATGCCGGCAAACTGATGACGCGGTGTGCCCTCAGACCTAACTCTTGGGGGTCCGACCGTGACGTTGAAATCCTTGCAGCTGCCAGCATGTTCCAAACAACTGTTGCAGTTTTCAAAAACGAGTGGCTCTCATACAAACCTATTTTTCCAATCGAAGGAAGAGATCTTTGTGAAGAGCAAATCTACCTGAGGAATGTATGTGCTCATTTTGAACGAGTCAGTGGTGAAGATCAAACCACAATAAACATGCAGCGAAACAAAACATTTGCCTACAATCTATGTTTTCGGAAATTTGATCTTGATTTATGACCACAGAGACAAATTGTCTAATTTTGTTTCTGTTCTTTCTTTAATGGAGAGGGTTTCATTAAACATTACATTTATTATGATTTACTTGGAATCCTTTTAACAAAAGCGTAGTTGCTTGTGGAATCTTGGTTTTGTTTCACCCTTTATTTTTACAGTTGGCTTTGAGGTATTAAAAAAGCCCAACTGAAGAAAGCACTTTTAACTTGTCACTGTTTTGATCTTATTCATTTAAACACACACACACACACACACACACACACACACACACACACACACACACACACACACACACACACACACAGGCACACACACCACGCACAGAGAGAGAAAGAAAGATTTTTTTGTTTGTTTGTTTAACGCCCAGTCCACCACAAAGGGTTATATCAGGGCGGTGCTGCTTTGACATTTAACGTGCGCCACACACAACAGCACAGGCTTCATGTTTCACCCAGTCACATTATTCTGACACCGGACCAACCAGTCCTAGCACTCACCCCATAATGCCAGAGGCCAGGCGGAGCAGCCACTAGATTGCCAATTTTAAAGTCTTAGGTATAACCCGGCCGGGGTTCGAACCCACGACCTCCCGCTCACTGGGCGGACGCTTTACCACTAGGCCACCGTGTTGCGGTAGAGAGAGAGAGAGAGAGAGAGAGAGAGAGAGAGAGAGAGAGAGAGAGAGAGAGAGAGAGAGAGAGAGAGAGAGA
>NC_090248.1:18390184-18533685 GCF_037325665.1 Littorina saxatilis | reverse complement strand
TACAATAACAGTTTTACACATCAGCAAATAGGAAAAAGTAACAGTTGGTACTGTGAACAATAAAACGCCTATCGGATAGGATAATTGTACGGCCATATTATCGTGGGAGCGTAGACAGCCGATTTTCTCCCCACGCCAAGTTGGCTGCTGTCTTCCGTCTTCGGTGGTTGAGGTTCTTACTCAGGGTTGCCTCCTCCCCAAGAGTAGCTGCCTTGCTGGGCTGTCGAGTCCACTCTACCCGGGTTTGACGTCGAAGTTTTCCTTCTTGTAGCCTTTGCCTTTCCCAAGGCGCACACAAGGCAGTGCGGGTTTTGAAATCGGAGTTGTCCTTCTCCTAGATGAGCGACCATCCAAGGTTAACGAGCCCCATCTGCCCGAAGCAGCTGGTTTTAAGGCGCCAGTGACCCGCCTGCATCCCTTCTCCTGTTAGTCGAAGACAGGGCCCGCCACGTGAAGGCCAGGAGCTGGATTTGACTGTCAGAGGTGTTTGGAGACACGAAGCCATTTGGAGCATTTCTTGGGAAGTAGGCGCTTATCTCTACTTCCACCCCGGCATAACAGTCCTTGGGCCCCAAAACGCCTATCAAATTTTCATATAATTGGGAAAGGATAAAACAGCGTTAATGTGTGCCCTTTTATGAGATTTCAGTCATTGTGGACAGTCTGAGAATTCAGTCAATCTGACAAAATGATTTTGTCACGCTTCAATTAAGATGCATGTTAGTTAAAAATTTACAAAAACAATATGTAACACCAATTATATAATTGGGAAAGAAATCTTGTTGCAGTTCGCCGACAGCTCGAGTCACCCACAATGAAATGTTTGTACGATCGACTGCACTTAAATTAGCGGCTACATTGACATAAGTGAAGTACATAAATGTGCAAAAAAATGTGCCCATAGAACAATATTTTTACACATCACCATACATGTCTTGAGCTGTCTTAAGACAGGAAAAAAACAACCAGCGTTAAATGGAACAACATGCTTACACTTTGGCAAACATGTGAATAAAAAGTAGTTAAAATGTGAAGTTGGTTCTGCGAACAACAAAAGTTTACATATGCATTGTGCACAGAGAAGCAAAATGTTTACAGATCACCATGCATATGTATAGAGAAAAACACTCTCACACAACGCTAAATGTGCAAATGAACTGTGTGCACATCGTCATGCTTACAATTGAGAGCTGGAGAAAAAGACAGCACTAATGATCGCAATAAAGAACACTATCATAGTTGCACATCAGTACACCCGTACTTGCAAAAAGTACAGCAAAAGTACAGTTTGTTCACACACACACTCACACACACACACACACACACACACACACACACACACACACACACACACACACACACACACAGTAGCAAACTCAAAGGGATTGAGAAAATGCAATCATGTGCAAAATGAACAAAATATCAATGTATATATGTAACAACTAAAACCACACACAACACACTGAACTAAAGTTGCAAAGGTGTGTACAAAGAGAATAAAAACAAATATTTACACATCACCAACTTAGGTTTGAAATGATCTGAATGCAAACATAGTTGCACATCCAGTCACTCTGTGAGGCAAGTACCCTGACTTTGACAACAAAAGCTATCTTTCCAGACCATCATCAACCAATTTTCAGATGCAGAACACATGTAATGAGCGCTTTTGCTGCTAGCCCTGCTTACCTCCCCTGGCGCGAGGGCTAGAGGACACGGGGAAAAAATCGCTTCTTTGCGATGTGTAAATCGGTACTTTTCTATTTTATTCTGCAGCTTAGGAAACTGCGCATAGTCTTCATTGTTTTTTTTAATGTGTGGTGTCGAGGTATGTCCGAATCATATGCTACCCATCTTTTACACATGGCGCTGTTACCTAAGCTGCAGAAATTAATTAGAAAAGTACCGATTTACACATCGCAAAGAAGCAATTTTTAACCCGTGTCCTCTAGCGCTCGCGCCAGGTAGGTAAGACGCTTCTCTCTCTTGGGCCCAGGGAGGTGACCAATGCTAGCAGCAAAACCGCTCATTGTAAAAAGTACATCAATAGTTTGTTCACACACTGTAGCAGCTAAATTGGGTGTGGGTTGTGGATCATGGTGTTACACATCAGCAAATAGGAATGAAAAAGTAACCCATTGGTAAATATACAGTGGGTTCTGTCGTTAAATGGTGCCCTTTTATGAGATTTCAGTCAATGTGGACAGTCTGAGAATTCAGTCAATGGGGCGAGGAGGCTGGGGAGATAGCCTGGGGGCAGGGTGGGATGGTAAGGCGTGGAGGTGGGGGGGGGGGGGGGGGGGGTGGGGCTGAATTGAATAGCACTGTTAGTTAAAAAGGGACACGCTCTCGACCTTTCCGGATCAACCAAGAACAAGAGAGAGAGAGAGATCGAGAGAGATAGAGCACTTCGTATACTCTGCTTGAAAAGATACTTGACGAATAAAAAAATTGCAAAGCTTGCAACATCGTTCTGCATCCCTTCCAAATCACCGGCGATGAGTGACAGTCTGAACAAGGGATAAAGAATGCTAGTGCATGGTTTCTGTTTAGAGGCAGCACACAATGTGATGACAGGAGTGACGCAAGTGAACAAAACAACACGTTGACAGGCCGCATGTCTGGGATAAAGATACCTCTAATAAGAAAGATTTTGAGCACAATCAGTAGAATTAGTGCGTCAATGAAAAGTTTCAGATAGGCGTAAATAGGCCCCGGGGAAGGATATGCACGGCTAAATCGTTTTTCTCAATAGATGCAACGTCACGTATTTTGTGGATTGGTTTATTTTCTTTTTAAGATTTATTCAGCAGATTTTAAAGGGATTTAACTGTCGTAAAAACTACCTCTAATCACCCTTTAAGCCTAAGAGCTATACAGTTCGGATTTGGGGTTGTTATCATTTCACCACACACCAGGAACACCTTAACATAAGTGTATAAGCTCTCAGTTATTCCAGTTAGAAATGGCTGTTTTGGGGTGGCGGTTTCGAGACTGTAATTCCCCACGCGAAACCTTCTTCCGCTACATCTGATTTTCGCCGTCCCACCTTTGCACGCAGAACACCTTAGTATTAGTGTTTAATGTTCTATTTTTCAAATCTAAATGTGTTGGATGGTGTTTTGAGACCGTGAATATTCTCCAATGGGTAGTGTGTTTGTATACGCTGTGTAATGAGCTTTAGCCCTTAAAGGCATATGTACGCGCTCCCGTGTTTACAAAGTGTAGTTTGCCCATAATCGATGTCAAACGCACCATAAGACCATGTAATGACGATATGTCGCCATGCGCGGACCATATACATGCATTACAGCTTGTTTTAGAGTCTCAAAAACTTTGGATGTAAACAAAGACGCGGAGTTATTTCCCTTGCGTCAACGCTACCTCTGTTGGCAAATCTATAAATAGGACGATCCAGATCAAAATGAAAATTAACATATCTCAACATTGAAGGGGTCCTAGACCACAATATTTTGCAGGGAACTTAATTTAGCATGTCTCCAGCTGTTGGTAAAGCAATTAGCGTGTATAGTCATCGAGTACATATGGCTTTAAAGCACGGAATGTGCATACGTTTGCTAGATTACAGGATTGACTTCCTGAATCCAACTGTTTTTAGCTGCATCGACGAATGTGTACCCATAAGAACTAAGTAAAATATGATGACGAACGAAATTGGGACTTCTGATACAAGGAGAGCTGACATTGAAAAGCATTCGCCGATTTAAATTCATTTAATTAAGTACCATAGTTACGAAGCATTTTAGAGCAAATAATTATAGAGGTATCTAAATTAGAGCACAGCGAATATCCCTTGAACATTTTACGGTCCAATTCGCCAGATGACATTCCCAAAAGGCTTCTTAGGTTTGTTCTAGGGCCATGAGCCCTAGTATTACGCTGGCGTTGGCTCACATGTATGTATAGCTGAAAGCTTATGGGTGTCGGCAGGCGTTTGCGCATGCGCTTATGTCGTCATCAGTTTGTGTACACAGAAAGTTGTGACATCCGTCACCCTATGGGAAGGGTGAAGGCAATGATGTTGTTCATCTGTAGAAAGTTGTGAAATCCGTCACCCTATGGGAGGTGTGAAGGCAAAATTGGTCGTCACTGAGTTTGTGTCACACGGGAAGTTGTGAATTACAAAATTGTTCAAAAACATCAGAGATCGAATTGTGCAGGGTCAACCGCAACAAACTCAAACCGAGCCATGCATACTTACCTGTATTTGAGTGACTTATATACCAGCATTTTTATTTCTTATTTTCAGCACAGGTGTAGGAAAAATCATGAACCAAAATGTTATTTATTTTCTAATTTAACATTTTTTTTACAAATGGGACCATGTTCTTTTAAACAAACAGTGACATTAAACATTGTTATGTTAAAAAAAAGAAGAAAAAAAACCTTTTGCGCACAAATCAGAAAATACATTGTACATTTTACTAAACCGTGAGTTTCTGTGGCAAAGCCCGACCGAGGAAATTGCACTGGTTTTATTTTAGATCAGTGGGAACTGAATAGTGGATTATTTTTAGATCAATGCATGCTACAGGAGTACGGGAGACAACTCCAACTGACTAAATTTGTCGTCTGCTTTTGTTTTCGATACGAGACGAAGCACTGACTTATGCCGCTGAAAAAAACTGAAATCAGCATTAGATCAAACCGATCAACTTTTATCCAAATCATGCAGTTTGTAATCAAAGTAAGAGCTCTGAAGTTGTTCATGTTGATTTCTTTTTTGTGGTTTCTTTGAAAGTGAAACTAAACAAATACAACATTATACGCACACTGTGTTGAAGTATTTACTATATTATGTGTGTGTTCTACAGCGCCCGCGCGTGGGTGTGTGTGTGTGTGTGTTCGTGTGGGCGCATGACTTTGGGGTTCACATGGTTTGTTTGTTTGTTTGTTTCAGACCCACACCCATATACACACATTTCACATTTAAACCATTAATTTTGTCGGCCCCCTGTCGATATTAATTTATCGACTAAGTTCCTTTGTGTTGCATTGTTGTGCAAGATGACTGAGTGTGTGCAAGAAAACACTTTGACCATTCACCTAAAAATTACATGAAGGAACGTCTGGGAACCTGCTGATTTGAATCAGCAAATTTTCTTGTTATTATTATGTCTACTTACATCGGAGTACAACATTCGGATTAAGCAAAGCAAAGCCCACGACCAGCTGAGTGTCTCGCGACTGGGGTGGGCTGTGATTGACCGTTGACCTCACCCCGGCATTGAAACAACAGAAGTGGAGGGGGTTATGACAAAGCAACTCTCCCGCTGAGAGGGACAGTTAGACACCGACACTTGGTACCTTTTTGTATCAGTGAACGAGCGCGGGCAGCCTCTACTGGAAGCGCTCTGGAGATAATGATAGGGTTTACTCTGTCGAGTCTTCATATCGAACCATTATTCTTGCGTGCTCCGCCGCTGGTGTTATGCAATATGTCTAGGTTTCACAAGAATTCCTTGTTTTGGTCACCGACACACTGAACATTTCTGTACGCGAAGAACTGTCACCATTGCATTTATTTTGCTCTTTTTCTCATTTTGTTCATGTTGTTTGAACACCGTGTTAACTATTTACAGGAACTTCGTAACTTGTTACTAAAACTAAAAGTTCCGCAGCAGAATCGTCACTGCATATGACATTTTGTTATTTCTTGCAATGTTTTTAATTGTTACTCGTTCTTCTCACTCTCTTCGTGTTGTTTTTACACTTTGCAAATAGTTGTGTTTGTGTGTGCTGTAAGTTCCTCACGAAACACATTTTCCGCCACTCTGCATTTGACATAATTTTAAAAATGTCGGGTCTTCTTTGTTTGAATTCTTCGCACTCTGTTCATATACATGTTACTCTGTATGTCTTCTTTGCAATAAAATGGGTATCTTTTACTCAAAGTTTCTCAACAGGGAGATCTTGCAGTGCATGTAACATTTCGTACTTTCGTACAGTATTCTTTGTTAGCTCATTTGTGGTCTTTTGCTCAAAGTTCTTCAACAGGGAGATCCAGCCCCATTGCATTTGACAATTTTCAATCTTTATTCGTCTGTTTATTTTTGTTCGACTAATAACTTCATTGTTCTTCATTGCAAAACGTTGGGTGATCTTTTACTGCCTGCAGTGATGACCATATCACCAAGAAAATTACATGGTAATTTGCATCAAGATTGCAGTATATTTCAGCCGGCCAATGATTGACAGTGCACTGCATCAGATCTGCTCTCATTGCTTTACTTATCATTGCAAGGCTCAGAACAATTCATCGCTTTGATGGTTTTATGTTATGTGCAGATTGCTCATTGTCATAATACATTAGTTGGGTGGCTGCTTCATCCGAGTCACCTTGTGTTACATGTTACTGTGATTATGTGTGGATTGGTGCTTCCTCCTTTTTAGTCATTTTTCTTCCACTGATGATACCGTGATTGAAGTTGCATTGCTGCTCCCACCTTTGATTCCCGTTTCAGTCGTTCATTTTTCTGTATATGAGTGGATTGGGGTAATTCAAATGACATAGTATACATTAATCAACATTAGACAATCAATGCCTTCAATACAGCAATTGCAGGCAGGATCAGGACATTTCCCATGGATGAATGCGTTCATATCATTGATTAAATTTGCGCATATTGCGCAAGTGAAACTTTACAACGAAGGGGTTATTTTTTCAGTCATTTGAATTTAACAAATATTTTGATAGCTGTTGTGCATGAACTTTAGTTCGTCCACGACCATTCTACAAAGTTTCGAGTCTATAGGTAAAATGGTCGGACATTTACCTTTTCTCCAAAACTGAGGTGTTATCAAATTACACCTCCGAAATTGTCAATGGCGCGGAAGCTTTCCTGAATAGGCATGGCCTTGAACCCAGCTCTAACTGCTTTCTTCAGGTCACCAATGATCTAGGGGATGAGGCGTGTGTTTGTGCATACTCTAAAAATACGACTATGGCTGCACCATTGGAACCCCTTTCATGACCGTGCCTAAACATGGCAAAATACGGTATAAAGGAGTTAGTTTGATTTTACGTTGGAACGTTCTTTTATGCGGAGTTCCATTCTACGTTTTCAAAGTCGCACACACAACTAATCCCCCCTCCCCCTCCCCCCCATGTTCTACAACATGTTTTGGCCCTGTTGATCTCTGATCAACCCTTTTTTCTTGTTTGTTTGTTTGTTTGCTTAACGCCCAGCCGACCACGAAGGGCCATATCAGGGCGGTGGCTCCTTAGGTGTTATCTACTATCTACTATATATATATATGTATAGGTTACAACACGAGTGGTTTTTTATATGGCTTGTATTTCAGTCAAGACCCAGCGGATGAATATCATCGGGAGACACGAGCCTCTGGCGAGTGGCTCTCGATTGATATTCCCGCTGGGTCTTGACTGAAATACAAGCCATATAAAAAACCACGAGTGTTGTAATCTGTATATCCCATTCTACCATCAAACACAAAGTGTAGACTACTAGCGGCACTGTTGCGATCTGTGCAGGGTAAAACTGTTGCCAGCGAGACTTAGCCCTTTTGCAACCTTAAACTAAGTGACCGTCGCTGAAAAAATAAAACGAATGAGTGCATCGATAAGTACGCGGTAACACTACTTTCAGACCATTTAAAAGCTTTAAGTAAAGGTTCATAAGTTGCAAGAAAGTAATGAAGTCGAATAGAAATTAATTTAGTTGAAGCGCACAATTCTTTTGTTTTGCGTTTCAGGTCGGCAGAACGGGCGAAACGGGTTTGGGACCCATTTGGCTTACTCGATTCAGAATCGATTCCACGTTGTTTTTCTCGAACGTGTGTAATTAGGCTTATTGACAGAGAAGCAAATTTTAGGGAACAAATATGTAGGTTTAGATTTAACCATTTGCTCCCTATTTGAAATGTATCTACGTGATAAACTGTTTTGCGAGTGTGTTTGCATGGATGAACTTAAACTGGTATGGTGTGAGGAAAACGCGACCGACACGTCTGTCACCGCCGATTGATTGCATTTTGAAGGAATATGACTGGATTACGGAAAAATATGTGGACTTACTGCAGAGCCAGGCAAAAGAGTAGACTTGCTCGCAAAACACGTGAAACAGCCGATGTTTGATAGCTGAAGGCGCACACCAAAACACACTACCGACAGATTCTCAAAAGTCGTCTGCTAACGATGCAAGGGGAGGGTACTCGTGTTTTTGTTTTGGTTCGCTAGCATCTGGTTATCTTGTAAGTTGAATGTTCGTTTTTTTCGACCTGCATTGCTTTCATAATGAAAGAAACTTTTGCTTATTGCATCTCATACATCAGATCAGTTCTGAGATTCATTTTTGCGTGCAACTGATATGGTTTTCTGAGCCGTGCAATACGATTTTAGAACTTCATACAAATGTGTCACATTGTTCGGCGCGAGGTCAAAGGTCGGGAGGAAAGTAGTCCTTTGCCCAAATCGGAATCTGCACTATCATATATTTTTTGGAGTCCATGATATATTTATTGAGCTATAAAAATACAACATATATACCCATACTGAAGTAACAGAGACAAAGAAGGGAGGTCATGGGATATATATATATATATATTTAATATTTATAAGAATGGATGTAAGTGTGTGTGTGTGTGTGTGTGTGTGTGTGTGTGTGTGTGTGTGTATGGTCGCCATACCTCAGAGATGGCAAGAGGCAGGAACAAGATAGCATGCATGCACAGTTGCACACTGCCCAGGAGCCGCAGATGTGCACCTGGGTTTTGGTTTCTCGATTCATTGTTTCCTTCCTCAGATTATGGACCTCCCCTTTATTGAATACAGCCTATATAGTGCAAGGCCAGTTCAGTGCCTACTGTTAACCTGTAGCAAGCACATAATGCCAGTGATAATAGAGACTCTCTATTGCTCCTATAAGGGGAAGAAATAAAGAAAGACAAATTAACTGGACAGTTCCAGAAATTTCTAGAAGCTAAGGGAGGTAACTCTAGCATTGTTATAACAATAACAATAACAATAACAGCACTTTATTGTCCATTAAAATATTGCATAAAAATGGAAATTTTTCTTCGGCACACCCTGTCTGCCTGTAAACGATTATAACAACAATTGTATAGGACGACACACATAAAACATAAAACATAAAAGGGATACAATCAAATATGATATTGCACTATGTAAATTTACCTTCTCATATCACAGGAGTTGGGTTTCACAGCCGAATAATCACATTACAAATATTTCCCACATACCTTCACATGTACACATTGTTTGTTTGTTTTTTGTTTTTTCCCCAGCCGACCAGCCTCTACGTGATGCGAGAAGAATTTAAAATGGTGACTGCAGAAGGCAGGAATGACTTTTTAAACTGGTTTTTGCGTGCCAAAGGGACCTTATAACGTTTACCTGAAGGGAGAATTTCGAAACAGGGGTTGAGAGGATGGATCGGATCACGGACAATTTTGAGAGCTTTCCGCTTAATGGCAGCTTCGTAGAGACTGGTCAGCTGTCGTTGGGGTTGCCCAACAAGCTTGCTAGCCGTCGCAACAATGCGGTGGAGTTTAGCTTTGTTTTTAACATTTGTGGTACCATACCATGTCACAATGTTAAAAGTCAGTATGCTTTCAATCAAACTGCGATACACAAGTTCCATAACACTTTGATTGACATTAAAATATTTAAGCTTCCTGAGAAGAAAAAGTCGCTGCTGAGCTTTCTTATAAACAGCATGAACATGATCACTAAAAGTCAGCTTATTGTCAATTGAAACCCCAAGATATTTGAAGGTTTCCACAAGTTCAACCTCCTTGTCGCTTATTCTCACTTTTTGGGGACCACAATTATCACTCTTTCCTCCAAAAATCATTTCTTTTGTTTTGCCTACATTCAACTGCAAGAAACTGGACTTGAACCATTCATTCAGAAGATCAACTTGGATAAAATACTTTGACAAAGTTTCGTCGTCCTTCAGACGCCCAACGAGGGCCATGTCGTCTGCATATTTAATGAGGGCTAGAACTGGATCATTTAAAAGCATGTTGTTTGTGTAAATGGAAAAAAGGACAGGAGAGAGAACACAACCTTGTGGGGCCCCGGTGTTTAAAACAACTTCGTCTGAAAGCACAGAATGACCAAACAAACGGTTGCTGAGGCTGACACGTTGTGGCCGATCGCATAGGAACTCCCTGATCCAGAAAATCAAATTATTGTTCACATCTAACTGGACTAACCTCTGGATAAGTATATGGGGCTGAATCGTATTAAAGGCTGATGAAAAATCCATAAAAAGAACTCTAACCGTGTTCCCTGCTGTATCTAAATGGCTGACAATCATGTTGATAAGCGTGAGTGTAGCATCTTCGACGCCTCTCTTTGCCCTATATGCGAACTGAAGGGGGTCCATGCGATCTGCCACAGACTCAGTGAGCTTGTTACAAACAAGCCTCTCCATACATTTTGCTACAACAGAAGTCAGTGCCACAGGGCGAAAATCATTTAGTTCTTTTGCGTTTGGTTTCTTGGGTACAGGTGTTATAGTGGAAGTTTTCCAGGAACGAGGCATAAAATGTACATCGAGAAAGAGCTGAAACAGCTGAGTAAAAACTGAACCAAGCTGATCAGCACACACTTTCAAAACACGTCCGCCTAAACCATCTGGGCCTGGTGCCTTACTTGCATTAATACGTGAAAAACATTTTATGACATCCTTTTCCTCAAACTGAACTGGACATGGTGCTAGAGAATCACATAACTTATCAGATTCTTCCTTATAACTGTTGACATCGAATCGGGAATAAAAGCTGTTCAAATCGTTAGCAAAAACAAGAGGGTCATCAATCACAGGTCTGTTCTGACGTTGGTCCCTCCCCATCATCGTATTCAAACCCTTCCAGGCAGCACTGGCCATGGACAGGAGGTAACTCTTATACCATAATAGCGCATCTAAGGGTGTGGCTTGATTAATTGAACGTGCTGGTCAATTATCTGGAAATTTCTCAAGAAAGGGAGGTAACTCATTCCATAAAAAAACATGTAAGTAGGAATTGATTATATGTTGACACTCTCAGTGGGTGCAGCACATGCCTTCAAATGCTTTTGAGGTCACCCCGGGCGAAGCCGGGCCCTGAATGCTAGTATATATAAAACTGAATGTGTGTGTGTGTGTGTGTGTGTGTGTGTGTGTGTGTGTGTGTGTGTGTGTGTGTGTGTGTGTGTGTGTGTGTCGTCGCCATACCTCAGAGATGACAAGAGGCAGGAGCAGGATAGTGTGCATGCACACTGCCTAGGACCCGCAGATGTGCACCTGGGTTTTGGTTTCTTGATTCATTGTTTCCTTCCTCGGATAATGAACCTCCCCATTATTGAAAACAGCCTATATATATTGCAAGACCAGCGCATCGCCTACTGTTCATCTGTGGCAAGCACATAATGCCGGTGTAATTAGAGACTCTCTATTGCTCTTATTAGAAGAATACATGAAGACAATGAAACCAATCAGGAAGGTTCTAGAATTAAAGGGAAGTAACTCTTGCTTTGTTATCCCTTGAAGGGAGGTAACTCTTGCCATGCAAGAATATACCTTATCATTCTCAAAGTGTGTAAATTAATAAAGTTTAACCTTTTGCTTAATCACCTCGAACTTTCTGAAAAAAGGGAGGTAACTCATAGCATAAAAGAAATGTTAGCAGGAATTGGATTTCTGGTGACACTCTTAATGTTTAGCACATACATGTATGTCTTCAATTGCTCTTCAGGTCAAATATATTTAAAATGTCCTAACGTTTTCAATTCTCAAATTAGCAAGGGAGGTAACTCCTTTCCGCAAAATGTTTGATATGAAGATTTTGTTACATATTTTTCTCTCTTTCGTGGTTCTTTGATATTGAATTAAAAAAAACCACCTCCTGTATGATGGTTCTTGGAATAAATTACAAAGGGCTCTGCTATTTCCCCGGGCGAAGCCGGGCCCTGACTGCTAGTATCTTTAAAACTGTTGGTATCCTCATTCGAGAGACTGTCACGACGCCACTGTGAAAGGTACCTTCGATCTCAGAGATTGATGATTTGTCCGAATTGAAAGAAACCGTCAAGTGGTCAGTCCTACCGTTGTTCGTGTCGTCTCAAAGCTGTTAATATGGACGTATTACATCGTATTTTGACTGGTTGCCCTGATAACATAGACACATTTATTGATTGAACATTTCTTCCTTTACATAGGTCATTTTTTGTCACAAATATTGCTTCTCTCTCTCTCTCTCTCTCTCTCTCTCTCTCTCTCTCTCTCTCTCTCTCTCTCTCTCTCTCTCTCTCTCTCTCTCTCTCTCTCTCTCTCTCAATATTCTTCCGTCGTATTGATCAGTAGCAGACGAACTTTTGCCCCCGTGTTCCAACATTAAATATTGTATGAAGTTCGGTTGTGTGGGGCAAAACGGCGAAAAAAAGCAAATGCGCACAGCCCTTCAATTTCAAGACGAACTGGTTTGATACACCGTTTTGCCTCAGACAACCGAACTTCATACAGTATTTAATCTCTCTCTCTCTCTCTCTCTCTCTCTCTCTCTCTCTCTCTCTCTCTCTCTCTCTCTCTCTCTCTCTCTCTCTCTCCGTGTCATATCTCTCTCTCTCTTTCTCTCTCTCTCCTCCGTGTCATCTCTCTCTCTCTCTCCTCCGTGTCATCTCTCTCTCTCTCTCTCTCTCTCTCTCTCCCCCGTGTCATCTCTCTCTCTCTCTCTCTCTCTCTCTCTCTCTCTCTCTCTCTCTCTCTCTCTCTCTCTCTCTCTCTCTCTCTTATTGAGTAGCAGTCGAACTTTTGCTGAGATATTGTTGATGATTGACCGACGGATTGCAGTCTTATTGTCTAAGTGGCCGAGTGTGTAGAAATCCGAAAGGGGAACAACTCCTAGTCTCTCAAAAAACAACCCAACTCATGGATTTTATTTTGAATTTCGTGTGTTCAATTAAGCCTATAGTTGTTATTTTGAATGCGGTATGTTTGTGTTGTCAGATCCGGATATGTTATGTATATTTTGTACAATTTCGGAACCTTTCAAAAATTGTGCCCACAAAGTGTATCTTCTCAACCCATGAGCTATTGAAGATTTTGGCTGGTTGCTGGGTAGTTTTTGTTTTGGTTGATGGGTGATTATTGAAAATAAACACCCCTTCCAGTTTACAGATTGAAAGAAGCAGAGGGGGGGGGGGGGGGGATAACGTATATTAATGACCAGTTTGTTTAGGGGGTATACCTGGATCTTGCCCTTGAGGTAATACATATGCATAAAAACACCTAGTGTGATCCCTGGCATAGGTAAGTTATCCTTGGTTAAAGCTTGCAAAACCTAGCTAGCTAGAGACACTCCATTGACTTGACTGTCCTTCCATTTCAAAGACTATAGTGTTTGCCGGCAAAGAGACATTCTACACCGGTTGCCATGGACACGAGAAACTTGGCAGAAAATTGCCTCTGAACTTTCAGTGGCTTTTTTTTCTTCTTCTTCTGACGTCGTGTCCATTTTATTTTTATGTCTCTCATGCGTCTCCAGTCTTTGTACGGGTTTCAATCGATAGGTGCTGACGCATGCAGACACGTCGCGTTAAAATATTTTGTGAGCTGCAGATTACACTTGGCCATATAACCAGTTTCGTCGCATAATCAGGTGTGTGTCCCTGTGATAATACGTTTGTTTTGCTGTGTGACTATTCCTGCATACATAAATAAATATTGTTGAATTTTGCCTTTCTGTATCGTGAAGAAATACCATACTTCCCGTGTGAAGATAAGGCGCCGCAGATCTGTCCAGTCTTTTAGTTGGGGTACTAGAGTCGAACCTGTCTATAACGACCACCAAAGGGACCGACCAAAAGCGGTCCATCGTTCTGGACAGGTGAAGTATATGTTGAAGAAAAACTCGTCTGGGATTCTTTTGAGAGGTCTTTGTGAACAGGTGGTCGCTTTGGAGAGATGCTCTCGAAGGCAGGTTCGATTGTGCAAGCATCCTTCCAAGAGATCAAATACTTTCCAAAAAGCTACAGCCTTGCACTGCTTTTAGTGCAGAGAAGGATTCTTTTGTCGAATTAACTCGCACATTTTGTTCACATGTATTCCGCGTTATGTCCACTGTGCACAAACAGGAGCCAGGCTGTGCAGCAGGTTCTTTGTCCAAGCGAAAGAATGCCGTTGTCGCAAATAAAACCCTGGAGGGTTTCATGGGGATTTACAAGATAGTTGACACAAAAACAAAATGCCTTACAGGATACAATTTGTCCGATAATTATTGAGAATTTTGTTTTTAATTTTAAACAAGGTTTTGCTAAATACTGGAAGGTAAAGACATAGCAAGTTATACATTTAATATCTGAGTGAAGGTCATAATGACTGTGTTCTGAGAGAAATACATATTTGTCACTGGAAAGATCTCACCGTTACTGGATCAGCCAGCAGTTATCGCCCTTGGGTGCAGATCTGTTTTTCTGATAATTATAAGGTGTAATTGTTGACAATTTGCAATTGGCAAATTGTGACATCAAGGTTTAGAATTAAACTGCAGACGGTGTTCTCATACGTTTGACTTTATTTAGTACAGGAATTGCAATAGATAATTTTGAGAGAGAGAGAGAGAGAGAGAGAGAGAGAGAGAGAGAGAGAGAGAGAGAGAGAGAGAGAGAGAGAGAGAGAGAGATAGAGAGATAGAGAGAGAGAAGTCCTTGACCTATCTGTTAATTGAAAAGATTTATGTCTATGAGCGTGTGTCTTTTCTACATTTACACTTACATCATCAATAGCGGTTTTATGTGTTAATTTATTCAACCCTTCCCAAGATCTGAACACGCCCAATACCTGCAGCTTACTCATTTAATGTGGGGAAGGATGATTTTAGTTTTTTTTTAAATTATGTGTAAACATTGTGTCATATGAGGGTTTAAAGAACTAACTTTTAATTTAACTGGTTTTATTTTAATCTTTACTCTCATATATAACTAATTCTAAGGCTCCTGTGCCCGATAATATAGATGTACCTTATAATGCTGGTTGTACACCTTTGTACACTTAGAGACGACTAAGTTGAACATTCGGTGTATGTAATATTACAGAGGTTTGAATATGATAATATGTACATCTATACATAAGCGCTGCAAGTGTGCAATGTTGAAAACTATTCCTTTAAGAGGCGTGCAAAGTGACGCGAAGAATTTTTCACAGAAGAGGATAAAAAGGAATAAATAAACGAAACAAAGGAAGGAAAGGAAAGTGTTAAAAATGTGTGTTATTATAATCAATCAAACAGACACTTTGTTAGACGCAGTTTTGGAAATATTTTTTTGCGAATTCAACAACAGTTCCAACATCAACACCAACAGCTTCTATACCAGTACAATGGAACCCCCCTTTTAAGATCCCCCAATTTCAGACTGCCTCCTTTTTAAGACCTTGTTTTGTTCTCAGAAATTTCAGTTCATAACCTCTGTAAATGTACCGCCACTTTTTGACTCCCTCCTTTTTCAGACCTGATTTTCCCTGTTTTTGGAGGTCTTAAAAGGGGGGTTCCACTGTACTAAATGCACTCTCAGGGTTCAACCGACGCCGAACGTTGAACTAAGAAGGATAACAAGTCTATGAAAGTCGTTTTTGGTAGGATACAATTGGCTGACCTAGTTTCTTGTGTGTATTCATAATAGGTCTAATCGCGACGGTATTCGTCGCTTTGGAAATGCATTACACCTTGTCGAATGTCACTGACCTGATTTCAACATTTTGTTTATTCAGTGTTATTTATTCGCCTCTGTCAGCGCTTAGTTATTATTGTGGTTGATGGTTTTTTGATCTGGCGTCAAGAGGTAAACACTCGTTCCTGTTTTAGCGATCGTATCAACCGACACCAACGAATCTGTTCTCGATTTCAAATGCGTCCTTCCACACTGAAACTGACCATGCCTCTACAGCCTGACTGCGTTCTGTAAAAGTTAGAATGTTTCATTCTAAAAATAATGTGGTTACTGACAGCTATGCAAACCTATGTACAATTTAATTCAGAAATATATCACTCTGCATTCAGGGAGTTAAGTTTTAGTATATAGTATTCACACACACACACACACACACACACACACACACACACACACACACACACACACACACACACACACACACACACACACACACACACACACACACACACACACACACACACACACACACACACACACACACACACACACACACACACACACACACACACACACACACACACACACACACACACACACACACACACACACACACACACACACACACACACACACACACACACACACACACACACACACACACACACACACACACACACACACACACACACACACACACACACACACACACACACACACACACACACACACACACACACACACACACACACACACACACACACACACACACACACACACACACACACACACACACACACACACACACACACACACACACACACACACACACACACACACACACACACACACACACACACACACACACACACACACACACACACACACACACACACACACACACACACACACACACACACACACACACACACACACACACACACACACACACACACACACACACACACACACACACACACACACACACACACACACACACACACACACACACACACACACACACACACACACACACACACACACACACACACACACACACACACACACACACACACACACACACACACACACACACACACACACACACACACACACACACACACACACACACACACACACACACACACACACACACACACACACACACACACACACACACACACACACACACACACACACACACACACACACACACACACACACACACACACACACACACACACACACACACACACACACACACACACACACACACACACACACACACACACACACACACACACACACACACACACACACACACACACACACACACACACACACACACACGTACACACACTGTATATTGATGCGATGGTTATCGTACTGTACTCAAGGTACACTGACCTTGTTTCTCTTTTCTTCTTTGCAGGAGAACATCAACTGTCAGGTCACGAAACGCAGTCAATACTGTATGCATAGAGGTAAGTACAATCCATGTCTTGCCTCTTGCAACCGTCATTTCCCTCGTTGTTTCATGTCATATGAAATGTCCAGAAATTGTCTTGTCCGGCATGTTGTCATGGTTTTCTGATTTGTATCATTGTTGACTCATTGTTTGGCCGTCTGTCGGGAAGGCCGTCCTTGGACGAAATTGACGAACTTCACGTTGAACTTTCTTCGGATATTTTACACACTGCTCGGTTCGGATGACCTCCAGACATAACGCAAGTTTGCTTGACCATCGCCAAATTTGAAGGTCACATCGGGGTCGAATTACGAATACGAATACGAATACGAATACTTTATTATCTCATACAGAGAAATTTCAGTGTGGTGCACATTAAAAGACAAAACAAATAATAAGACAACAGATAAAAATAAAAATTCGAGTAAAAGAAGGAAAATAATCAATGGCTAAAAGATTTATGAAGCTATGAAGCTTTGAAACTTACTATGCTTTTAGAGGTTGACTACTTCAAGGCATTACGCTAGCTAGGTAGACCCTTGTCAAATGTGAAGGTCGCAGTGGGGGTAATGTTCGAGAGGAAATAGGAAATTGTCATTTTCATTGTTGATTTTTAAGCTAGGGCTGTCAAACTTCACCAAAGTCTGGTGGGCCATCATCAAATGTCAAGGTCACTGTGGGGTCAAGTCATGGTCGAAAAAAGAAAAGAAGAATGATCTTGACATTCTTTAAGCTGTTTCTTTGAAAATTGGCATACTTCAAGGATTTGATGATCCATAGACATGACCGAAGTTCGGTTGATTTTTTTAATTCTCAAGGTCTCAATGGGTTCAAGTTCAGGTCAATAAGCAGGAATTTATACGATATTTCACATGACACGAAGCTCGAAGGAGAATTCGATTTTGTTGTTAAAAAACAAACGTCCTTCCAAAAGTGGGCATTGCGTTGTCGTGAGGGCTCAGAAGATGTTATGACGGCGAGGAATGTGCCATCCAAAACAAAGAACATCAACCTCCTGGTCCTAGGAACTTCTAAAGTCAGAGCCCAAGGACCGCCGTACATTAAAGTAGCTGCTCATTGTTTGAACAAGGGACCATCAGCACAAAAAAGGAACGCTGCTTAGTTGGCACATGTGCACAATTCCCTTATTAACCGGGATGGTGAATTCAGTGATTATTATCATCATTGCAGATGAATCGGCACTGGATCATCCCAACAGCCCCCGTGACCTAAAGATCCAGCAGAAACAAGTGGGGAACTACACTTACTTCAACGTCACCTGGCAGGCGCCCTATGACTGTGAGTTTTTCTTGTATGTTAATAATATACGATACCGATGCATGCACAGCCCCCGTGACTTGAAGATCATGCAGAAACAAGTGGGAAACTACACTTACTTCAACGTCACCTGGCAGGCACCCTATGACTCTGAGTTTGGGTTGTAGGTTAATGATGTACGATACCGATGCATGCACAGCCTCGAGGTGACTTCACGTTTAATTTCCTACTGGTGATATCACCAAGATACAGAGACACACTTCGTGAGACACACTCCGTTTTCGATATTTTTTAGTTCCTCGGGAGATATGCGGGGGAAGACAACACTTTTTTGTCCCTGACGCCATTATCGCGCGTCAAACTGTGTGTGTGTGTGTGTGTGTGTGTGTGTGTGTGTGTGTGTGTGTGTGTGTGTGTGTGTGTGTGTGTGTGTGTGTGTGTGTGTGTGTGTGCGCCGTGACCGTTTGTGTGTTTGCTTGTGCGCGTACTTATGTTTGTAAATTCGTGCCCGCAAGTCTGTCAGTCTGTCTGTCCGTCAGTCTAACGGACTAAATGTCTGTGTGCAGATTCCTACAGGGCAGTGAAGGGCTACGAATTGATGGTCACGACTTTTGGCGCCATGCGCGAAACGAATTGTTTTTTCGTCAATCTCTCTTCCACGAACTGGACAGTGGTTAAGAACATTCACGTTAGTATACGTGCTGTGTCTTGAGGGAAGAGAGAGAGAGAGAGAGAGAGAGAGAGAGAGAGAGAGAGAGAGAGAGAGAGAGAGAGAGAGAGAGAGAGAGAGAGAGAGAGAGAGAGAGAGAGAGAGAGAGAGAGAGAGAGAGAGAGAGAGAGAGAGAGAGAGAGAGAGAGAGAGAGAGAGAGAGAGAGAGAGAGAGAGAGAGAGAGAGAGAGAGAGAGAGAGAGAGAGAGAGAGAGAGAGAGAGAGAGAGAGAGAGAGAGAGAGAGAGAGAGAGAGAGAGAGAGAGAGAGAGAGAGAGAGAGAGAGAGAGAGAGAGAGAGAGAGAGAGAGAGAGAGAGAGAGAGAGAGAGAGAGAGAGAGAGAGAGAGAGAGAGAGAGAGAGAGAGAGAGAGAGAGAGAGAGAGAGAGAGAGAGAGAGAGAGAGAGAGAGAGAGAGAGAGAGAGAGAGAGGGTGGGTTGGTTTGCTTGTTTGTTTTTTGTGTTTGCATAAGCTAATTGTCATATCCAACCCATTCATTTTTTTCCACAACAGGATGTGGTCTTCTTCATGGACTGTTGGCGTGTTCTGACCGCGTGGTATAGGAAAGCTCATGTGAAGATATTCAGTTACCCAAAGTTGAAGGATAAACATGATGAAAAGTCCGTGGAAGCCGAAATCTATCCAACAAGTAAGTAAAAAGCTGTCTGTAATAAATAACCTCTCAATCATCAAATAACCTAGTATTAATCTGTTTCGCCGTCATGTCGTACAACTTAATTCCCGACGAAGAAGCAGGGGTTGTCGTGAATTTCTTTGATTTGATGACGCAAACAATACATGTTGTCATCATTTTCACGAGTTTTCATTCACAAGCACCTGGGAAATAAATCTCATGTTCCACATGCAATAAATCCCTGGTTACCATAGTTGCAGGAAGCAGGTTATACATGAATAATCAAAAGCAAACCCAATAGAAACGCTCGGGGATTCTTCGGCTCTTTTCATTGGCGTTTCCCCAGACCTAAACAGACGACACGACACTGCTTTGCAAAGTTCCAAAAACGAACTGGCAAACTGGCAAACGTAAACAAAAAACAAAACTACTTCATGAAAGGTCATAAATTCATCACAAACAAATGAAACCTACCGATATGTTTTGTCTTCTTACAAAGTCATGGAGTGCGTGTATCTGTGTTTCGATACACAGACGTTCGGAGAAACACGAACGTCAAGTTCAAGTCAAACCAATTGACCCCTGACACACACATTTTGACCCGTGCACAAGACGCTGTATCGATAAACGAAGCGCAAATAAGAAATAATGATAAAAGCAAAGAAAATAGCAACAAGATATGCAAACATCTAACAAAGCCGAGCAAGCAGAATGACAGGTCTAATGAAAAACAAAGAGGCACTGAGTCGGAAACAAGATCGCGATTCTTTCCTTCGCTGCACGACGCAAATCTTCTGTGACCCAACGTACGTAGCTTCCACATTCGATCACTAAGCTTAATGTTTACAACTGAAAGCCGAGGGGGTGGAATACCGAGATAAACCTACAGAACTGTGCATCCTCAAACCTGACATATTCATCCCAACATTTTATGAACTCAAAAACACAGAAAGTTGCTTTCACACGCCAGCTTTGATTGCCAGTGGTTATGAAAACGGAACTCGTGAGGTTATCAAAACGGAACTCGTGTTTCAAAGCATGGCTCCCTGTGTTGATTGTGCACTTATTTTCTCACTACCAAAATGATGACAAAAACGATGTTTGGTGGTTAGTTGTCAGACCAGCTTTTTTGTCGGTCCTCGGGGGGGCATAATTATCGACTTTTGTTTCATGCAAAATGGCTAAAATGTGCAAGGCACATGAAAATTTGCAATATTTACAGTAACTTTTACAATGAGTCTAATCAGTTATGTAAAATGTTTAAGTGAATATATGTACATGTATAATCAAGCAAATCTACAGAAAAAGTAAACTATCTGTCTGTCCAAGTAAGTGAAAATTCTGTCTATCCGACCAAGGAAAACATCGGTCTACTGAAGTGAATAAAATCCGCCAATCAGAGAAAGGAAACAAACTGTCTACCCAAGCAAGTTTGAAATCTGAATATGTAACCAATTGAATGCAGAAATGAATACAAAAGCAAACAAACAAACAAACAACAGAGACAAACAAATATGTGAAGTAAGAAAAACGTGTGCAAGTGAGCAGAAAATTTGCTTTAAAAAAAACAACAAACGAGCAAGTAAAACATTCTGTCATCAAAGTTAGTGAAAGGCCAAACAGACAGGCAAGACAGATGTGGCTTGCTAGAAGTGATTGATACTCAGGGTATGTTTTCCTTTTGAATAGGACTACCGATGACTCTGTAATCATTTTTACCGACAGTAACTATAGCAGTTTGCTACATTTGTTTGTCAAAAATCAATAGTGGTTATCCTCAACATCAAATTTAATGGATGACTGAAGTTTGTGAATAAGTGTATGTTTGCCAAGGCCGAGGTTGTTGACCCATTTTTTGGTGTCGGTAATAACGGTTCGTTGGTAATTCTTGCTTTTGAAGTTTAAAATAATGCCATCCAGT
Organism: Littorina saxatilis; assembly: GCF_037325665.1. Classification (NCBI taxonomy): domain Eukaryota; kingdom Metazoa; phylum Mollusca; class Gastropoda; order Littorinimorpha; family Littorinidae; genus Littorina; species Littorina saxatilis. Next base: position 18,512,022 of record NC_090248.1, on the reverse strand, counting down.
CATCGTTTAGAATCAATAGTGATTCTTTAGTTTATTTATTTAAGATTAGAATCCACTGATCAGGTCTGATTGTTATCGAAGATAAAAGTCTACTGGTGAAGCGGCGAGATATTAGAATACTTGACCGCAACACGGTGGCCTAGTGGTAAGGCGTCCGCCCAGTGAGCGGGAGGTCGTGGGTTCGAACCCCGGCCGGGTCATACCTAAGACTTTAAAATTGGCAATCTAGTGGCTGCTCCGCCTGGCGTTTGGCATTATGGGGTTAGTGCTAGGACTGGTTGGTCCGGTGTCCGAATAATGTGACTGGGTGAGACATGAAGCCTGTGCTGCGACTTCTGTTTTGTTTGTGGCGCACGTTAAATGTCAAAGCAGCTCCGCCCTGATATCACCCTTCGTAGTGGACTGGGCGTTAAGCAAACAAACAAACAAACAAATTAGAATACTTGTTTGCCGAGAACGTTGACCCAGTTTGGTTGTCAACAAAAGTTGATTGGTTAGAGCACCACATTGACCTACTTTAGGAATTCATGGCTGGCTGAAGAGACGGTAATGCAATGATCGCAGCCGTCATGATCAAAATCAAGTATTTCTTCGAAAGTTGGAAATCTGATACTCACGTGTACCGGTAACTCTGTGACGCCAACCACAGTGTTTACATTATAATTGTCAAAATATCAGCCGTAATGGTTGTCAGTTTGATTTTCGGTATTTCGAATATTCTGTCCCGGTAAATACCGTATATTTGCTGTTAATGTTATCCACCAACCATACTTCTCTGCTACTACAACTAGTTCTACTTCCACTGCTTGGCATAGCCAAAGGTTTAACATTTGAGTTTAAATGATATTTTTCGCGATCACTCTTAAAAAAAAAAGAAGTAAATTTTAAGGGGCTTATTGTCCGTCAGGTCTTAATTGCCTATATTGGACATGAATTGGTTTATACGATTCGAGTTTTTACGCCCTCACGGCTTTTGATGTATGCGTGTTTAGGTGGTATCAGCCATCTGCACTTATGGTAGAATGACCAAGATCTTTAACGTGCCATTGTGGTGACACGGGGGTGGGAGATGGATACCGTCTCTGGGTCTGCACATAAAGTTGACTCGTGTCCGTCCCGGCCCGGATTCGAACCAGCGACCTTTCGATCACAAGTCTGGACAGTGCTCTACCACCTGAGCTACCCGGGCCCCCCAGCGATCACTCTTGATCGCAAGAGACAGTTTTATATGACACAATTTTGCTGCGGGGGTTCGGCATTAGAATCGTAATTCCTGCGCAGTAACTTTGGCTGCTTTTTGTTTCGCTTTAACATCGTTTGTAAATGTTTAAGTGCTATCAGAATCTGAGGCGATGTTTTTAATGCACACTTTCAAAGCGCTACCAGCCGTGTCTTTTCATAATAGATGACGATGGTACATTGTTAAGCCTCTAGTCTTGGGTTAACAATTGCGTTAGAATCTCCTTTGAGGGCTATTGGGGTAAAAAAGAACATTGGGATTGTTTTATTTGTTTGTTAAGTGAATTATTCATACATTTTTTTGTGTAGAAATCTAGCAGCGCTGCCTACTTTGTTGCACAGAGGCTGTATTTATTTGCATTTAACCATACAGCGCCAAATAACCTCGGATTGTTGAGTTCTCCCTTTTTGCTGTTTTTCTTTGTTACTATGCGTGCTTTGTCTTTCTTTTGGGAAAACTTTCCCAGACAAATGCGCATTAATCCAAATAGAGCCGAATAACATCTGATCGTTTTCCCCCCTAATATTTTGTCAGTTTATTTTTCTCTTTCTCTGTGGACATTTTTTCTAGTGAAATTCGGTCAGGACTCCCTAGTGAGAAAACACTATTACTCACAGAGTTCAAAGAAATGGGAATTATTTTTCTACTTGTACCGAAACAGTACCTTCCAGTGATAGTCCCTATAGATTTGAACAATGCTTGTTGGATGACGTTTGCTCACACTCCGCCTCGTGAAAACAGTTCACATCACTGTCTCGCAACCGGCCAGGCTTCAACATGGGATAAGAACTTCTCTCCACTTGGTCACATACCAAAAATCAACACCCTGACTGCTTGCTGTGATGAGTTGGAATTTGTTAATGATCTAATTTTCGAAAAAGGCACCAAACGCCTTTTCAAAAATTAATTCTTTAAAAAAAATACCACTATGCACAGAGAGCACTCAGGCTGTTCGTTGTTGGTATGTGATCAATTGGAGGGATGGTCTTATCCAGTGTTAAACTGAGCCTGACCAGATCTGAGACGGTGAGGCGAACGCCGCTTTCGGGGGATGCAAGCAAGGTATTTTTGTGTTTCTATATAACCCACCAAACCCTGACATGGATTACAGGATAATTTCCGTGCGCACTTGGTCTTCTGCTTGCGTGTACAAACGAAGGGCGATATGGCACTAGCAGGTCTGCACATAAATTGACCTGGAAGCTCGGCAAAATCTCCATCCTAAAGCACACCAGGCGCGGCCGGGATTCGAACACGCATGGGAGGCTGACGTCTTGTCCACAAGGCTATTGCGCCCGTCAGTGTATGTGTCTGAACTCGGTCACAGATCTCTGGGTAGTAATTACTAAATTACTTCGCGAGCGACTGGTGCCTATAAAGTCAGATTAAAAACAACAGTCACTGTTTCCCTCAGGAACACGAGTGTTATTCTGGAATAATGACTGCAGACAAAAGATCCGAGTTCCCACAAAGCAGTGCAGTCAGCATTCCAGTTTGAATGGCGGTCTCTCGAGACTTTTTGTGTGGCGTTTGTTTCTTGCAATGTGTTTTTCGAGTGTTTTGTGTCCCGCTGTTTCCAATTCCCTCTTGACCATAAGCGATTCTATTCTTTCATTCATAATTGAGTATTTTTGTTCCATTCACGTTTAAAACATGTAGGTTACCTCAACTGCGGCTGCAACTATACTGTACTCCTCCCTTCTGTACCCTCTCTACTCTACTCTTCTCTACTCCAACCGACCCTACTCTAATCTACTATTCTGTACTGAGTAGAGTAGAGAGCTCAACTATACTATACTATATCATACAATATACTGCAATACACACCAACAACCTTACACCAAAGTTCCTTACACTCAAGCTAAGGATCAGTGCAAAATAGGTAATTTGACGGATGCACAGCAGAGCTAGAATTATCATTTCCACATTCTCCGGGCCACCTTGGCCAATCCATTCTTAATCGCAGAATTCTTAAAAGAAGCTTTGATCACACACTTACTGTTGCCAGTCGCTCAGAAAGTTGTTGTTTGCAGCTTTAGTTGGATTCACGCCACTTACATGAAAGGAATATGTCTGTTGTTTTCTGTTTAAAAACTATTTGTTTGAAATCCATTTCATACCGTAGGGGAATAATATCGACAACCATGGAACTGTGTGTAAAGAGACATTCTGTTTTGTAGAGCATGCAATGAGGGGTCGTTTTGATCGACGGTTAGAAATCGGTAAAAAGCTATCAGTCGTCAGCCTTGGTTTTCATGCAAGGTTGACATTAACCAAAGATTTCCGGTGTTTTCTCGGAAACATTCTCAAAATACCGGAAATGAAATCTAAAATCGGTCACACACAGGTAAATGTTTCCTTTTACCGAATTTTGCCTGACAAATACAATGCAAATATCGTGCTCTATATTTCCGCTTGACTGGTTGGCAAAACAGAGTGACCAGCTTTGTGAGGGCTAGCATTGACCGGATAGAGCCTCCGAACGTGAAACGGATGGCATATTTGTTTATCCGTTGGCAAAGTGGTCAGTCCGGTAGAAAAATCCAAACCACGACCGTATTTGCACCGAACATGGAACGGTTGAAACGTACCGGTAACGAACATGTAACGCACGGCTACAGTTCAACCAGCCAAGTGTCTCCAAATGATTGACGAACAACAAACGAACATGAACCGGCCAATCAGAACGCGCACAGGATTCATTCCGGACAAACCGAACACACAACGGACATCAGATTTGGAAGCTTCCAAGAACCTTTTTATATGCCCTGGGATGATCAGGTTCTTCCGGTAGTCAGTTCCTCCCCCTGTAGTTGTCCTGCAGGTATTCTGTAGGTATGCTGTATTCATCAGTTCTGTACGTTTTATCCGTTTTTCAATTCGTTTGTCTGTTCGTCGTGTCCGGTGTTTATCCTGCAGGCATCCTGTGTTTGTCCGTTACGTGTTCGTTTAAGGTCCGGTTAATGCGTGGCGTATGCGTTCAAGTTCCATCTACGGACTGGATAACGTATCCCCCCCCCCCCTCCCCCCGCACACATACAGCATATAAACGAAGGAATTACGAACACTGACAGGAGATATACAGGACAGAACGGACATGCACAGGACAGCCAACGAATATTCTTGTTCGTCACTGTCCGTTTCAAGTTTTGTGCATGCACAAAACTTTCTAACGGATGCAGGCGGACACACCGCACATCACCTGACATGAAACGAATGTTCCGAACATAAAACGGACATAAAATGAACATAAAACGAACATTGACGAACATCACCGGATAAACAATTATGTCATCCGTTACACGTTCGGAGGCTCTATCCGGTCAAGTGTGACAAGGCCTTTAGGAATTACCGATTTTGATCAAGGCTAGCGATATATTTGGTTAGGAATGAAGCATACGATAGAGGACGTCGAACGAATGATCAGTGTTCAGCCTGTGTCATTACTGATGTGGGCCGTCTCTGTGTGGGCGAAGTCTACCCCGCGAAGCTCGCTGCACAAAGCTTAAGCACGGAATTTTAAATAAAAAAGACTCCGTAAGTCTTGGCGAAGTTGACTTCGGGCTCACACACATAAGGACGGCCTTTTGTGGAGCACTGGGCCTGTGATCCTGGGGTCAGTCAAAAGTGCAACTGAGCTTCCATGATGTAGGATAACTGTCAGCCTCATCTGCTGGCAACAGACTGCACCGACTGACGGAGCTTTAGAAATGGGCCACAGCTGAGCTCGCCAGGTTGACTACCTCTTGGGGTCACGGTGACACCAGTCGCCCACTCTTCCATCACTAGCCACAGTTTCCCTCTGGAACGGGAGTGTGCTTGTGGTATAATTACAGCAAACATAAGATCCGAGTCTACAGTGAAGCATTCAGTATTCCAGTTGTTGATCCAAGCGTTCATTTCTGACGTCAAGTGATCGTGCTAGCCAGTTTTCAATCCGGTACCGCCGAACCTTCCCTGACAACCACCTTTTGATAACGACCACCTGCCCACAATGACCTCCCACAAGGATTCCCGACGAGTGTTTTTTTTGTAGGGTTAGGGTTAAGGTTATTTTTGTAGCAAATATTTTGTCTACAACCGTATCGCTTTTGGTCGGTTCCTTTGGTTAATCGTTATAGACAGGTTCGACTGTATAAAGACAGAAAGAATGAACGAAAGAAAGAGAAAACAAACAAATAGATGTGCACAGTAATAAAGCTGCGCAGACAAGTTCACTCAAACACCAACACCAATTGTCGCCGTGTTTACGAGGGCCAAACACAGAACAAACCCTGGCCTCCATGCTGTTGACATTCTTTTTCTATTTTTGCTTCGGAGTGCCTAATCGACATGTTGTTATCTGGTTCAGCTGAACTGGTAGTGATAAATAGACACGATATACAAAGATCATTGTGACAAAATGGTTTAAAAAATGATTGTCTTTTTTTCAATCCACGACAGGAGATTGAAATTGATGATGTATACAGTGTATTTTTGATATCAATTATGTGTTTTTTATCATATTTTTTTTATTGTGCGATACAGATCAATGTCAGATGAAGCTGGGTAAATCATTGTGACAAAACAAGTTGATGTAAAGGCTAATTTAAACTCTTGTTTTCATTCCACAATATTAATAGAATAAGATGGACTATGCAGTGTTTTGTTGTTGATGATGGTGGATTTTGTCATTTGTGGTCCAGTAAATTCACATCAACTGAAACAGAATGTGCTTGCGACAACATGGTAGAATTGTGCTAATTAATACTCTTGTTTGGAGCCTGCACTAGTAGAGGATATTTAATGCAGCGGTGTGTTTTTCTCATGATAATTGTGGAGTTGGTTTTTTGCGGTATAGTAAATTCATAGAAGCTGAATCACCGGTGTAGGTTTGCTTTTGTCATGAACACCAGCAAATATGACATAAACAATCGTGGCATGTACCAATAGAGAGAGAGAGAGAGAGAGAGAGAGAGAGAGAGAGAGAGAGAGAGAGAGAGAGAGAGAGAGAGAGAGTTGCTAAAGGGAGGTAACCGTAAATGGAATAAGACATTTGAGCTACCAGTGAGTTTGTCCCCTGCGAATTATCTCTCTCTCTCTCTCTCTCTCTCTCTCTCTCTCTCTCTCTCTCTCTCTCTCTCTCTCTCTCTCTCTCTCTCTCTCTCTCTCTCTCAAGTTTCTTTGTTTTTTTTGCATGCGAATTTCTGTGCAAATACGTGACTTAGAGTTGTTTCTTTCAGGGTCAGGGTTGGTTGGTTGGTTTTTGGGTTTTAATGATGTCCCTTCAGCAGATGCTAGCTGCTCTTCGAGACCTCAGGGTCAGGGAGGATTGTATACTAATGTCACAACCCTCATAAGTAAAGAATAAATGTATCCATCTGTGAATACGTGCGACCTGCTCTTTTGTAAGTTTCAAACAAAATAATATCAGTAATGAATCTTCTTCTTCTTCTTCTGCGTTCGTGGGATGAAATTCCCACGTACACTCGTGTTTTTGCACGAGTGGAATTTTACGTGTATGACCGTTTTTACCCCGCCATTTAGGCAGCCATACGCCGCTTTCGGAGGAAGCATGCTGGATATTTTCGTGTTTCTATAACCCACCGAACTCTGACATGGATTACAGGATCTTTTCCGTGCGCACTTCGTCTCAAGTTGTGCTTGCGCGTACACACGGAGGGGGATAAGCCACTAGCAGGTCTGCACATAAGTTGACCTGGGAGATATGATGGGAAAAATCTCCACACTTAACCCACCAGGCGACCGCGGCCGGGATTCGAACCCTCGACCTTCCGATTAAGAGGCCGACGTCTTACCACCCCGCCACAGCGCCCGTCAGTAATGAATCAAACAGGAATACTTTTTTTGCCGGGAAGATAAGGCATGCATGATCTATCAGCCAGACTGTTTTTATGCAGGATAATAAAGATCACAGTGATTGATTTACCGTCAATATTAACAGATAAAGGGTTTAAACGTAAAACTAGTTTCAGACTGAGAGAGAGAGAACTTTGAACTTTGAACTTTATTTATTTATCGAGGGTAACAGAATAAGCAAAGTATACAAGTACATGCTTTTTGTCGTCCGGCCCTCGCCCATTGAGAGAGAGAGAGAGAGAGAGAGAGAGAGAGAGAGAGAGAGAGAGAGAGAGAGAGAGAGAGAGAGAGACAGAGAGAGACAGAGACAGAGACAGAGAGAGAGAGAGAGAGAGAGAGAGATATCAAGTCAAATCGAATAAAATCAAATTAAATCAAATTTTATTTTTCCAAGGTTGTGGCATAATCAATAATTCAACGAGCTTTTTTTCAACCAGCCCTCGCTCAGAGAGGAGACTACTCTAATCACATATTTACACGGACATTCATGTAGAGAGAGAGAGAAAGAGAGAGAGAGAGAGACACAGACAGAGACACAGACACAGACAGAGAGAAAGACAGAGAGTCTCAGATAGCTTTGCTGCCAAAAACAAACACACAAACAAAACAAAGTGCAGGGGAACCGACAAGACTGATTACCAGCCATCAGAAGCGAAGATGGAGGGCGCTTTTTTAAACAGTAAAAGAAATCCAGTATTATATCTTTGCTAACTTTTGTTTCTCGTTAAAAGCAGATCAAAACGTTTTAACGCAGAACAGACTGCGCAGTGTTGTCTCCCTTTTTGATGCTTGCTGTCTGTCACGCTTTATTAGGCAAGAGTTCAACTTATAGTTCATACCTAAGAGAATATTGCTTATACGAAAGCACAATTATTCAATGTTCACTTCCTCTGACATCTTTAGTAATTGCTGAAATACAGCGCTTTTTATCATGATACCCCTCAAAATTGACGCAACAAATCCCGTTTTTGACCGCACGTGCTTTTGACACCTGCTTCAGTAGGAATAGCATAGCACACCAAATACGTAAGTTAGATAAAACAAAACAACACGTTCTGGCTAGATGCGTAATTTGACTTTTTCCTCGTATGTGAAAGTTGCAAAGTTTTGCCTATTGTGATATTCCGTTGATTTTAATTGGTCCCTTCCGTTGTTTGTCCGGTCGATTTTTAAGGAACTCTGTAAAACAAATCTTTAATCCGCAAGGTGATCCAGATAGTCAAGTGAACGAAATAGAATGTTTAAATGAAATGAAACGGGAATTAATGCTTTAATTTGGGTTCGAATTTTGTCACAATAAATGTTTGGCTAAGTTTATATTCTGTCCGTGTGCACGGTACGACCAGTAAAGAAGACAGCGGTAGCACCTCAAACAACATGTGCATATTTGTTGTAGTTTTAGCTAGCTTCATACTAAAAGATAACCTATGTTGTCGAAAACTACTTCTTGTAACACCCCACTGAATGCCTGTACCAGTCTCAATGAATGCTAAACATTGATCCAAAGTCACGCATCATTTAACACTGTAACAACCGTGCAGGCACTGGTATATCGCAGGGTGCGAAATTAGGGCTGTATTTCCCTCTTTCAGAAGACTCGTGTCGCTGCTGACCTCATAGGGTAGGCATTTCTCGCATGAATTAACATTACAACAGCGCACTGCAGACGTACCTGGGCATTGTCAGTGCGAGAACGGCTGGGCCGTAATTCCCTCTTTCACAGGACTCAAGTTATTTCTGTCGATCTCAAAACACCCCGTACCGCCTTTAAGTGTCTGAATATTTCCTTGATTACTTACGATTAACATTTTAACAGAGTAGACACTGGCATATCGCTGTAAGATGGTATTGGGCAGTATATTTGTCTCCTCTTTTAAAAGACTGTGTTCTGTGTTGTCTTCCAAGTACCAATACCACTGTGCACCATATTTGAACATGCCTCTGGACTGCCCATACCACGAGTTAAAATCAGTGAGCTCAATAAACAGACCCAATAGATCCAATTGGATGCAATCCAAAGCGTTTTGATAGGTAAACACTATCACCTTGGAGGCCGCTTTGTATGCTTTTAATGTGCAACGCCTGTCAGTGTTTAACAACTTCAACCGACAATGCCGTCAACAGGCCCTTTGGAAGTTATGTGGAGGCCGGCTGTGATTAAAATAATCTCGTGGCTTAAAATGAGGACGGCAGGGGGAAGTCTTTTGTAATTGGCTGCATTGCAAACAGGACTTTCTGAAAGTGTTTTGTGTGTGTGCCAGATAAACATTGAGTTTTGATAGAAACTATACTACCGCTATTGAATTGTGCACGAACATGTTAAGGTGGGATCACAACGATCTAGGAGCGTGCATGAGGACACTGCATAATTTTGAGCGAAGTAGAAGTTCTATAGCAATAGGTTAATAGTTTAAGTCAGTGTGGCATTTGTGTGTGTGTGTGTGTGTGTGTGTGTGTGTGTGTGTGTGCCGTGTGTGTGCCGTGTGTGTGTGTGTGTGTGCGCGCAAACTGAAAACGCGTGCCACCGTGTGTATTTTTAATCTGGTCATACTTATCTAAGTACGTCAGCCGCACTGTGAGTCGCACCCACATGACTAGTAAGCCAGAGTAGTGTAGATCACGAACGCAAAACGCATTTTCTTGTGCCTGTGGACTCAGGTATGACGGCTTACTAGCGCCAAAAATAAAAATTGGTAATTAACCCGTGAACTGAAGTTACTAATTTTCACGAGAAAATTACAATTATGAATTGAAAATTACTAATTAATTTTCACGTGTTAATGAGTAATTTTCACGTGTTAATAACTAATTTTCCAGTGTTAATGTCTAATTTTCAGTTTTGGCTCGCTTCCTGATGGCTTACTAGCGCCAAAACTAAAAATTAGTAATTTTCACGCGTTAATTACTAATTTTCATGTGCCTCGTGACTGTGGGGGCTCAATGCGCATGCGCGACTGTTACACCGGCCAGACTCGCGAAACATCCTTCGATTCGAAACTTTTCTGGTCCATAGTTCTTTAATCCGATGCAAATTAACAATAAGAGCTGAGCGCATGTGTAGATAACCGTGACATACAACTGTCTGTCCAACAACTTGTTGAATAACGAATTCTAACGAAAGATATTTGTGAAAGTGTGTGAGTCTCGACCGAAGAGATCCGCAGTCTGCTAGTGGTCGGACCTTTAGCACATGTCCGGCCGGCCGCCATTTTTCCTCTCTCGGTTCGAACATTTTCAGATCGATTGTCCTTCACTAATACACTACAAAGCAAATTTATGAATGTGGTGGTGGAAACAAATATGAGGTACGGCTGTCTGCCCGACAAGTTGTCGAATAAGGAATTATATTGAAAGATATCTGTGAAAGTGTGAGACCACAGCCGATCAAAAGTCCGTCTGCTACGAACAGCTTCGATTCGAAAGTTTTCGGGGTCGATTATTCTTTTTTAAGATACCCAAAACAACGTTAAGGAAAGCGCTATTGCAGAAAACTGTGACATGCATCTTCCCCTCCGATAACTTGCTCAATAAGGCCTTCTATTAAAAGATATTTCAGAAATAGTGTGAGAGTGGTGTTTGCCGTACGTTGAAGCCTCTCAGTGCAGACTCTTAAAGTCCGACTACTGTGACCGAAAACGAGGCAAAAATGAAAATTAGTAATTAACACTGTTAATTACTAATTTTCACGTGAAAATGGTAACCCTAGGTTTTGGCACTAGTAAGCCAAAACTAAAAATTAGTAATTAACCCGTGAAAGTTACTAGTAAGCACTAGTAAGCCGTCATACTCAGGCCCAGCAATGACACAGCCGAGTATTTTGGTGCTCGTGACCCGAACAGCGCCACCAGGTTATTTTTAAGGTTGTGGCTATATCCACGTGTCCGTGTCTCTAGTCCCCAGGCTATCCACGTTACTGACGTACGTCATCGTTGCACGAAAAGCCTCGCGTTGGCACTCTTATCAAGCGCCATTTTGTTTTTACCACTCTTTTGACAACCTGCAAACTAAACTGAAAGCCTTACAGGAGTGCATTGATGTGCAACTTTCGAAAAGTTCGTCGAGATCGATAGCAGTCATCAGGAGTATCGCACAAACTATAGATTCCTATTTTTCCTGAAACGGACACGTTGTCTCCGTAGCTCAGTCGATAGTGATTAGCCAAACAGTCCATGAGACTTCCGGTTCGAGCCTAGCGAAATAAATTTGTTCATTTATTTTCCCCCCTCTTAACTTTCTTTTCTTTTCTTTTGCTCTACTCTTCTTTTCTCCAAAGCATTTTGTTGATAGAGCTGAGATTGCAACAAAAATGCCGGTCACAACGGGCAGAAATTAATATGTAAAGCGCGGAGAGCACAGTTGTGGTTCGCGCTATATAAGCTCCCCATAATAATAATAATAAATAATAGGACGGCAGCCGGCTTTGTTTACATTTTATCACATAAACTCCCCTCTCCTCCCCCTCAAAGTGCTGCTGATCGAACTTTGGACCCTGTATTCCACTCATAGAGTCTAACTCGTTATTTAACAAGTCGCGTAAGGCGAAAATACAATATTTAGTCAAGTAGCTGTCGAACTCACAGAATGAAACGCAATGCCATTTTACTCGTAGCATCGTCAGGCCACCGCTCATGGCAAAGGCAGTGAAATTGACAAGAAGAGCGGGGTAGTAGTTGCGCTAAGAAGGATAGCACGCTTTTCTGTACCTCTCTTTGTTTTAACTTTCTGAGCGTGTTTTTAATCCAAACATATCATATCTATATGTTTTTGGAATCAGGAACCGACAAGGAATAAGATGAAAGTGTTTTTAAATTGATTTGGACAATTTAATTTTGATAATAATTTTTATATATTTAATTTTCAGAGCTTGTTTTTAATCCGAATATAACATATTTATATGTTTTTGGAATCAGCAAATGATGGAGAATAAGATAAACGTAAATTTGAATCGTTTTATAAATTTTTTTATTTTTTTTTACAATTTTCAGATTTTTAATGACCAAAGTCATCAATTAACTTTTAAGCCACCAAGCTGAAATGCAATACGGAAGTCCGGGCTTCGTCGAAGATTACTTGACCAAAATTTGAACCAATTTGGTTGAAAAATGAGGGCGTGACAGTGCCGCCTCAACTTTCACGAAAAGCCGGATATGACGTCATCAAAGACATTTATAAAAAAAATGAAAAAAACGTTCGGGGATTTCATACCCAGGAACTCTCATGTCAAATTTCATAAAGATCGGTCCGGTAGTTTAGTCTGAATCGCTCTACACACACACACGCACGCACACACGCACATACACCACGACCCTCGTTTCGATTCCCCCTCGATGTTAAAATATTTAGTCAAAACTTGACTAAATATAAAAATAAAAGGGAATTTTGACTTTTACAATTTGACAGCTGAAGTCAGTGTGAACTGAAGTGCCCAACCGAAAGCAGGAAAATATAAGGCGAGAGTAGCGTCCCTAGAGTACGATGACGTCAGTACCGGGGATATAGCATCGAGTCTAGAGACACGGACCCGTGGATATAGCCACAGCCTATTTTTATGTCACTATATTACGGAGGTTAAGGTCGCTCTGCCCGGCACTGATACCTGGGGGTAGTTTCGAGTTTTCCTCCTCAAGTCTTTGTGTTTGTGTGACAGAGAATCAGCTCTCAATGGATAGTTGTGTGAACTTTCGAGTTTTTCCTCATTCAGTGCTTGTGGAAAATGACAGTGAAGGTGTTAGTCCTCATTCTGCGTAAATGCACGATTGAGGAACACACGGATACTTCTCGCTCGCACAACCGTTGTCGTTTGCCATTGCGGACGACCTGATTGTTATCATGGCTTGTATCCGGGTTCGGCTTTTATTGTCACTGCTGCTTGCAGGTATTGTTTGATACATTTACTGGCAAGCCAAATAATAAGTACGACTTCCTTGTTATTGCAGTCAACAGTACAACCGTCTAACTTGAGTACATTTGCGCCACCATCGTGGCTTATATGTGTGCGTGTTTGCTTCCGTGTCAGTGAAACTGCATTGCTTGTTTGTCACATAAACATAGTGACTAACGATTTCGTGACTGATTGAGATGATAGCAGCTGTCGGAAGCATTCATGATGAAGGATGTCCTGGAGAGACGGTCCTAGAAATGTGGTTATAAAACGGTTACTGGCATTTTCCGTTACGCAGGGTGATATTTGCCAACATAACCTGTTCAGACTGAACAGCGTTAAGCGTATCTTGTGAAGAATCAGTAGAGTATCCTGCGCTACACGTGTTCCTGCGTTTGTGAAATTTTCACCACACAGCTTGGACTGTCCGGCGACACAGATTTGTAAAGCCTAACAACTTGAAGTGACAGGCACAGATATTCAGGCGTATCAGGACAGAAATCGTGGCATTTACAGGCGACAACAAAAGTCCATTGCTTATCTACTTATATTCTACAGCTATACTCGTGCTCCTGCATCGAGGGATGAAACCTTTCCAGTCACACACCTCAGTTGTGACAAAGTGACAGGCACGGACTTGTTAGCCTACGAAAGGGGAGAGATTTTGGCATTGCTGTTAGACAAGTACTAAAATCCATCGGTTATCATGGGGTTCTACCAGCGAGTTGCTGTTTTAAGCTATCTCCTGCTTTTGCTGTGCCATGCTGCTCCCATAGGTATTTTGTTCTTACATTTGTTAATCTGTTCTAATATCTATATAAAGGTTGTTGAATGATCCTTGGTCACAAGCTGTGTTTAAGTTGTTTCATAGTAGGACTGTTGAATGATTTTATGGGTCGACATTCATCTAAATTTAGCTTTGAACGATAGCTTCTTCAGATCAGGGGGTCAGTTAATGATGTATGATTTTAATCTGTATTCACTGAGTTTTTAATTGTAAAATTAACACCACTACGTTTGTTTTTAATTGTAACACTAACATCACTAAGGTTCTGAAAGCTTACTTAGTCAGTAACATAGACAATGTTGCTCCAGCCTTTCATGCATTTCAAAGCAATGTTTGTGTTTTTAATGGATCAGCCTTGAGTAGCTTGTTTGCGTGCGTTTGAATGACAGCTAGGACACATTTACAGGGAATCTCTTTCCCTGAAAACGTGCAATAGATGCTTGAAATCATTGTAAATGTAAGTGGTTGAATTTGGAGGGTCAATTTCAAGGCAGTAGAATGACAGTCCTTCAAAAATTGCCATGGTCCTTAAAAGTCCTTTAATCTGAAAGGTTGCTGGCCGATTTAAGAGCAACCACTCCCAGTAGACAATTGCAAGCTCTCATTACTTTAAAACCGTAAGGAAGAAACTAGCTAGGCAGTAACGCAGAGTTCCTTTTGAGTCAGTCTGTTTCAAAGCCGTCATCTGCTTTGAAATCTCGAACTTAATCCTGATCTGGAAATGATAACCAGCGAGTGCTGTATTGCCACCTTTAAAGGTAAGAGGGTGCTTGATTTTTTCATCATGAGGTCTTTAGAGCCCTCAGAAAAGAAAACAAGAAAAACAAGAAAGGATCGTTTGTGGAACGTTTAATTTTTGACAAAACATTCACGAGTATAGCCATCTATAATGACATTTGTAGTACTACTTAATAAAAAAAAAATTCGGAAAAAATAAAATAGCTTTTCTAAACTGCAGGAACCTTGCACGTTAGGAAGTTAGCCCATATTCTGGATGAGCTTTAAAGTGTGTGCAGTGAATAGAGAATATTATTGGCAACAGACATTCCCTTTGTGTTGAGGTCTTTTCCCTTTGACTTTAAATTCATCCTTTGAGTGACAGCTCACATATTTTGCACCAACAATATCAGTGGTCAACTACTACTACTACTACTACTACTACAAACAACAACAGCAAGTGAACTACAACTACTACTACTATGTACTACTATAGGGGTTGCTTATTGGCAAAGAAACGTTTCAACTACTACTACTACTACTACTACTACTACAACAGTGGTTGCTTATTGTCAAAGAAATCTGTAAGCTTGAAGGGCATGCAGGCATTTTAATTCAATTGGGTGGGGAGTGTGAAGGGGGTAGGGGGGTTGTGGAGGGGGGTAGAATTGGAAAGATGCATTGTAGATCACCTTAGTTTTCCTCCTGACATTTAATTTACAGCTGCAGTGGACACTGTGTGCAGTTATTCGTAAGGATGTTTTACTTTCAATGCCCATTCTGCACCAACTTTCCTCGTTTAAACTGTGTCAGTCTTTGTTGACGTAAGATAGGATTTCCTTGGTTTTCCCCCAAAACGTCCTGAAAAAGAGATCAGCTGCGTTTAATTACTCGCTGTGTGGCTCTCTCAGTTTCTCTGTCTGTATGTCTGTCTCTCTGTCTCTCTCTCACACACACACACACAGATGCACGCACAGACAGAGAGAGAGAGAGAGAGAGAGAGAGAGAGAGAGAGAGAGAGAGAGAGAGAGAGAGAGAGAGAGAGAGAGAGAGAGAGAGAGAGAGAGAGAGAGAGAGAGAGAGAGAGAGAGAGAGAGAGAGAGAGAGAGAGAGAGAGAGAGAGAGAGAGAGAAAGCAGATCAAATCAAATCAAATCAAATCAAATCAATTATTTTGTTCGAGGGTTGTAGCATTAGCAATACAACGAGCTTTTTTTCAACCAGCCCTCGCCCAAAGAGGGGACTAATCTAATCACATATTTACACGGACATTCACGTAGAAAAAAGGTAGAGAAAAATAACAACATATGAATATTTACACATTACATATTATACACAAATATTAAACGTCATATATATACATACTAGATGATTACCCGCTTCGCCGGGAAGAAGTAGAGCCGAATACCCGGCCGTCGCCGGGGACCCGGCTTTGCCGGGTGTACGCCGGCATCGCCGGCGCACGAAGGAAGGGAGATCTAAAAATAGTAACGTGCAGTGACCTTCTAAATATAGTAACGTACAAACGGGAATATGGATTGACGCCGGCGCACGAAGGAAGGGAGATCTAAAAATAGTAACGTGCAGTGAAAAACGAAAATCGGTTCAGCGCTGCGCGCTGAGAGCACGTGTTGAAATATCTCATCGATCAGGTTGTGTCCGGGGTCTCTGTGAATAAGCCCACCAAATTTGAAGCAGATCCATCGAGAACTTTGGCCGTGCATCGCGAAGACACAGACAGACAGATACACACACAGTAAATGTGTTATCATCCGGGAGAGAATTCCACAGGACGCTACCAGAATAGGCTAAACTTGACTTGAGAGAGAGGAGTCGCGCTCATTGGCAACAATTTGCGTAAATATTGCATTTTGTGGGTTCTGTATACCTAAAAGCCAAATCGCTTCGCAAAACAGAACTTGCTGTGCGTTAACCGACGAAAATCGCTCAAATTCAGTGCAATCCCGGACTATGTAGAAAAATAAGTTACCCAAGAAAAAGAACAAAAACCAGAAAAAAAGCAACAACTTACAAAACAACAACAAATATCCCCCCCCCCCCCCCCAAAGAAAAAATAAATAAATAAAGCACACACAAAAACCCAACTAACAACAAATATATATATTTGTCAACTGTCTTTTTAACATTGCAGAGCGAGCGTCGCCTAAACCCGAATGGCATCCTATCATCAGCACTGCCCAGTACTCACCCACCAAGTCCCTTGTGGTCACCGTTAGTCCCAGGGTCAACTCCATCTATTATCTCAGAGTCTGCGTCAGTCTAACACTGCGGTGTGAAGGGAATGTCACGACAATGGAGGTATGTTAAATTGTCTTTTATTTTCTGTTTATTTTTTTTCATTTTCATTTTTGTTAAAAATAAAGAAAAGCAAACAAGCAAGCAAACAACGAACATTTTTTTGTTTTTCTTCTTTTTTCAAGGTACATTCCTTGCTGTTTAAGCCATCTTGTAAACCACCATATGTCAACAAATTATGGAAAATTAGTATTTCATTTGTACTTGTAAAAACTGTAAAATTAACAGCACAAAGATGTTTCTGGTATGAAATGATCAAATAGTATAACTTTATCTCGTCTTCCCTATTCTCAGTTTGACAATGACCGCATGAGACATCGGGGCTCTAAAGACAGCTGCGCGTAATATTTTTCGAATGAATCATTGATTATGTTTTTTTAGGTTCCAGTGGTTGAATGGAAACCAACATTTACAAAGAATGTTATTTTGTTCATGCTGTTACATTTAAACTTTTTTTTAAATGGGCTTGTCTCGAGAAATGTGCTGACATTTTAGTGTTATGATCTATTTTGGCATTATGCGCTACAGGGAATCCGGGTTAGTTTCATATACAATTTATACTATGAGAGAGAATTACGACTTAAAAATAACAATCTATGTTTACATTTTGCCAGAGATGCTTATGTAATTTGCTTCTTACTCAATACTGGTGGTACCCCGGCTTGAGTACGATATTTCGAATTTGCCTTAAATATGGACTGACAGGCTCAGCAGGATAGTTGATGGTAATGCTGATAGCATTACGGAAAAACCACCGTGAACTTTCTTTAAAAAACATATTGCACAATTACTGCTTCTGAAGATTACAGCGGATGAGCAAAAAAATCGCTTTCAGTAAATTTGACAAAATTGTTGAATTTTCTTCCGCTTTGACCTTTGTATATCAGTTGAGATTATTATCGTGCATACTGCTATACTTGTTAAACATACGTAATCAACTGGCAATCGACTGAATGTCCTGGTTTTGTCAGAGCGCAACGTTAAGTACAGTCACCCGTGGTCACTTTTTGTTAAAAATCTGGGTCACATTCCTCTTGTATTGTGTCATGCGCCCGTGTTTTCACATAATCGGTTCAAAAGGTATATGCTTCTCTATGGAGAAGGATGCCATAGGCAGCCTTTTATTTTAAAATTGCTCCAATTTTAAGTTGTCAAAAAAATCCAGTTTGTTTCAAAAACACTTTTTTTTCCAAAAAAGGGCAATAACTGTTGTCTGGTTCGACCAAAGAGAGATCATTCGCAAGTCTTGATATGTTTCTCAGATAGTGCAATTCATAAGCTTTACGTTGATATATATAATATGCCGTGACTTGTCTATGTTATTAACACATGCCACTTGTTCGAAATCAGAGGTAAAATTCTCAATAATTTCTTGACAAACTGTATCTGTCAGTGCTTAAACTTGGGACCTTTACCGTTGGACACACCAGAAAAACTACAACCTGGCTGGTCGATCACCAAGTGTGTGTGTGCATGTGTGTGTGTGTGTTTAATAATTCACACTCTTCTTTTTCAGAGTCCCAATGACACGTTTAGATACAGCGTAACGGGTCTACATGTCAACAAGTCCTACTATGTTTATGTAAGTCAGCACCTGCCATGTCATGTAAACCATTCCTTTAATCCACAATAAATATTTTGAGTCTTTTACATGGAGATGACCATCCTTCCACAGGGACAATATAAGATGTTCAATGGGTTGTTGACAGACCAGCTTGTTTGTTGGTCCGAGGGGAGCATATCGTCTTTTGTTTCATAATTTATTGACCAAGGCCGAAGTTTTGACTAAAGGTTTTAACATAGATGGGGAATCGAAACGAGGGTCGTGGTGTGTGTGTGTGTGTGTGTGTGTGTGTGTGTGTGTGTGTGTGTGTGTGTGTGTGTAGCGATTCAGAGAAAACTACTGGACCGATCTTCATGAAACTTTACTCGAGAGTTCCTGAGTATGATATCCCGGACATATTTTTCATTTTTTCCATAAATGTCTGATGACGTCATACTGTATCCGGCTTTTTGTGAAAGTTGAGGCGGCACTGTCACGCCCTCATTATATTTAGTCAAGTTTTGACTAAATATTTTAACATCGAGGGGGAATCGAAACGAGGGTATGGTGTATGTGCGTCTGTCTGTGTGTGTGTGTGTGTAGAGCGATTCAGACTAAACTACTGGACCGATCTTTACGAAATTTGACATGAGAGTTCCTGGGTATGAAATGCCCGAACGTTTTTTTCATTTTTTTGATAAATGTCTTTGATGACGTCATATCCGGCTTTTCGTGAAAGTTGAGGCGGCACTGTCACGCCCTCATTTTTCAACCAAATTGGTTGAAATTTTGGTCAAGTAATCTTCGACGAAGCCCGGGGTTCGGTATTGCATTTCAGCTTGGTGGCTTAAAAATTAATTAATGACTTTGGTCATTAAAAATCGGAAAATTGTAAAAAAAAATAAAAATTTATAAAACGATCCAAATTTACGTTTATCTTAATCTCCATCATTTTCTGATTCCAAAAACATATAAATATGTTATATTCGGATTCAAAACAAGCTCTGAAAATTAAATATATAAAAATTATTATCAAAATTAAATTGTCCAAATCAATTTAAAAACACTTTCATCTTATTCCTTGTCGGTTCCTGATTCCAAAAACATATAGATATGATATGTTTGGATTAAAAACACGCTCAGAAAGTTAAAACAAAGAGAGGTACAGAAAAGCGTGCTATCCTTCTTAGCGCAACTACTACCCCGCTCTTCTTGTCAATTTCACTGCCTTTGCCATGAGCGGTGGACTGACGATGCTACGAGTATACGGTCTTGCTGAAAAATGGCAGCTACTTGACTAAATATTGTATTTTCGCCTTACGCGACTTGTTTTTCTATCAATTGGATTGAAATTTTGGTCAAGCAATCTTCGACGAAGGCCGGACTTTGGTATTGCATTTCAGCTTGGAGGCTTAAACATTAATTAATGAGTTTGGTCATTAAAAATCTTAAACTTGTAATTAAAATTAATTTTTTATAAAACGATTCAAAAATAAAGTCATCTTCCTCTTCATCATTTTCTGATTCCAAAAACATATAACTATAAAAACAAGCTATGAAAATTAAAAAATAATATAAAAAAAATATGATAAAAATTACATTTCCGTAATCGATTTAAAAACCGGCACGGTTGGCCTAGTGGTAAGGCGTCCGCCCCGTGATCGGGAGGTCGTGGGTTCGAACCCCGGCCGGGTCATACCTAAGACTTTAAAATTGGCAATCTAGTGGCTGCTCCGCCTGGCGTCTGGCATTATGGGGTTAGTGCTAGGACTGGTTGGTCCGGTGTCAGAATAATGTGACTGGGTGAGACATGAAGCCTGTGCTGCGACTTCTGTCTTGTGTGTGGCGCACGTTATATGTCAAAGCAGCACCGCCCTGATATGGCCCTTCGTGGTCGGCTGGGCGTTAAGCAAACAAACAAAATCGATTTAAAAACAATGTCATCTTATTCCTTGTCGGTTCCTGTTTCCAAAAACATATAGATATGTTATGTTTGGATTAAAAACAAGCTCAGACAGTTAAAAAGAATAGATACAGAAAAGCACGCTATCCTGCTAAACGCAACCGCTACGACGCTGTACTGACTGGCTTGTCAATTTCACTGCGTTTTACACGTGCGGGGGATTGACGAAGCTGTATTGTCTTTGTGAAAAAATGCAGTGCGTTCAGTTTCATTCTGTAAGTTCGACAACTTGACTAGATGTAGTAATTTCGCCTGACGCGACTTGTTTGTTTGTTGTTGTTGCTGAATTATTGTTGTGACTGACACCAATGTCATAGCTATGTCAGTATCTATTTCGGATTTTTTTCTCCATTTAATTATCAACTACATTCCTTATTCTACCATATTAATTCGTTTTGGTTTCATTCTGTTCAGGTCAAGCCATTCGATGAATACGGCCATGAGCTTGACACATGGATTCATAAACAATCTCCAATCAAAATTGAACCGTGGCCAGAAGGTGAGATAGAAGCAATTATTAATGATATATATATATACACTTTCTCTTTTCCCAGCCGCGCCTGGTGGGTTAAATAAGGGTGGAGATTTTTCCGATCTCCCAGATCAACTTTGTGCAGAACTGCTAATGCCTTATCCCCTTTGTATGTACACGCAGGCATAAGACCAAGTACGCACGGTACAGATCCTGTAAACCATGTCAGAGTTCAGTGGGTTATAGAAACACGAAAATACCCAGCAAGCATCCCCCGAAAACGGAGTATATGGCTGCCTCAATGCAGGGGAAAAATGGTAATTCACTTAAAACCCTGCTCGTGCGAAACACACATGTACGTGGGAGTTCAAGCCCATCAACAAAGAAGAAGAAGATACTTTAGAGGTGACCCAATCGACGGAAGGGGTAGGTTGGGTGGATACATAGAAAGAACATGGTGTACATCATGCTTTCTTGGCAATATATAGGACTTCATTATCATTCTTTCTTTCTTTATTTGGTGTTTAACGTCGTTTTCAACCACGAAGGTTATATCGCGACGGGGAAAGGGGGGAGATGGGATAGAGCCACTTGTTAATTGTTTCTTGTTCACAAAAGCACTAATCAAAAATTTGCTCCAGGGGCTTGCAACGTAGTGCAATGTATTACCTTACTGGGAGAATGCAAGTTTCCAGTACAAAGGACTTAACATTTCTTACATACTGCTTGACTAAAATCTTTACAAACATTGACTATATTCTATACAAGAAACACTTAACAAGGGTAAAAAGAGAAACAGAATCCGTAAGTCGCCTCTTACGACATGCTGGGGAGCATCGGGTAAATTCTTCCCCCTAACCCGCGGGGGGTCTTCATTATCATCATCACAGAAGAGTGTCAAAATGTAATACAGTGGAACCCCCTTTTTAAGACCTCAACAAATCTGAGATAATCAGGAGTCTTAAATTGGAGGTAAATTTACAGAGGATATAAACAAATAATCTGAAAAATCAAGGTCCTAGTCTTAAATCGGTGGGTCTTTAAAAGGGGGTTCTGTGAAGACACGTACCGTGAGTCCTGTAAAATTCCACATGTACCAGTTTGAAAAACGTTTAGTTTCTGTATCTGGTTCTGTATCTGAACCTATTTCTTTTGCCTTGTGACTGACCTGCGTCATTGATACAAAGAGGATTTCAATTGATACAGCATATTTTCCTCGAACTTGTTCAGATACTTGAAAACGATCAGATGAAAATCATCCAAATGCTCGTCAGAGGCAGTAATTTCCAATCGGCTAATCGATCCCTTTGCAGCACACGAAAGGACATTCGTTAGATTAATTAACATAGTAATTAAAACTGTGAGTTTTTATGCAAGATACCATAATCGTTTGGCCTGCTTAGATGGTACTTACGTTTTGGAAGGGAAAACACTTCTGATGGTGAACAAAGTAAATTGATTCACAGGCTTTCGCCATGATCTGTATCTAACAACAATTGAGAACAGTGCATCTTTGAAATTTGATCCACGAGCTGTCACCCTGATCTGTATCCGTCTCACGCCTGTAGTCATGTGTGCAACAATTGAACACTATGTTTGTGCCGATTATGCACGACTTTCTGTTTTTGTTCTTTGTGGCTTTTATTGTGAAGTTGTTCTAAAAGATTGAGTAGAGAGAAAAAAAAATTGGACTTTGTGGTATAATTTTTGTAATTTAATTGGCACACTTGTTCAGTATTTCCTGCTTCTTATTTTCATCAAGAACATATGAACTTCATTCTGAAAACCTTAAAAAAAAACCACAATGTTTCTTTGAATGTAGTAGTGAGCCCATCTTCTCTTTGTACACCCATCCTCCCCCCCAAAAAACCTAATAAGAACAATATTTAATACCAAAACAAACCTCAGACGAAGTTAGTCTTTGACATGCCTCTCCCAGCAGAAACATGCGGGAGATAGTTTCTACTTGGAATTAAACATACATTCCTTTGCGTGTAAACGACCAATGTCAAGCATCTTAGTCTGTTCATCCGTTTACGCGAAATGAGAGCATCCTTTCATTAGAACACATACCAACATTTATCAGCCTGGGTATGTTCTGCGCAGAGTTGACTTTTTTGTGCGATTTAATTTAGTAACTGACACTTGGGTCAATATGCATAGGTAACTCATCAAGAAAAGAAAATGGACTATGCACATGAAGCAGTCAGGCTGTCGATTGTTGGTATGTACCCATTTGGAAGGGTACTTTTATCACACGGGAAATTCTGCAGGACAAATCTGTGGTGGGGAAAGTGATCACTGACACGAGAAGGAGAAAATGTTTTACGTGGCATAAACTAAAAGTAAATAAGTGGAGTGGAGAAAATTTGTAAACAAAAATGTTCATGAATATAAACAAGTCACGTAAGGCGAAATTACTACATTTAGTCAAGCTGTGGAACTCACAGAATGAAACTGAACGCACTGCATTTTTTCACAATGACCGTAGTCCGCCGCTAGTGCAAAAGGCAGTGAAAGTGACGAGCCTGTTCAGCGCGGTAGCGGTTGCGCTGTGCTGCATAGCACGCTTTACTGTACCTCTCTTCGTTTTAACTTTCTGAGCGTGTTTTTAATCCAAACATATCATATCTATATGTTTTTGGAATCAGGAACCGACAAGGAATAAGATGAAATTGTTTTTAAAACGATTTCGGAAATTTAATTTTAATCATAATTTTTATATTTTTAATTTTCAGAGCTTGTTTTTAATCCGAATATAACATATTTATATGTTTTTGGAATCAGAACATGATGAAGAATAAAATAAAAGTAATTTTGGATCGTTTTATAAAAAAATTATTTTAATTACAATTTTCAGATTTTTAATGACCAAAGTCATAAATTAATTTTTAAGCCTCCATGCTGAAATGCAATACTGAAGTCCGGCCTTCGTCGAAGATTGCTTGGCCAAAATTTCAATCAATTTGATTGAAAAATGAAGGTGTGACAGTGCCGCCTCAACTTTTACAAAAAGCCGGATATGACGTCATCAAAGACATTTATCGAAAAAATGAAAAACACGTCTGGGGATTTCATACCCAGGAACTCTCATGTCAAATTTCATAAAGATCAGTCCAGTAGTTTAGTCTGAATCGCTCTACACACACACACACACAGACACACACACATACACCACGACAATCGTCTCGTTTCCCCCTCTATGTTAAAACATTTAGTCAAAACTTGACTAAATGTAAAAATACTCTATCGACAGGCATGAGAACTACTACCCAGTTCGGTAAGTGGTTTGTAGATTAGAACTTAACATTCTCTTCTCTACACTATTTTAGGTCCGGTCCGGGCGTGACTTTATTGCATTTAAAACAATGGGTTTTTTTAACTTTAGAACTGGTACTAAAATTGATTTTAAAAAAGAAGGATGAGATAGAGTAGGCATGTTCTTGACACTAACTTATTTTACCTAGCTCGATGAATTTTTTCAGCACTATCTTGAGATTTTGTCTCTTTCAAAGGGGTATGGGATAATTTTACTCCATGTTAAAACGTTAGGCGCCGGTGGCTTATTTTAGAGTGTGGTGCGGAGAGTGGTAGAGGGGGTCTGTACGTCGCAAGTACTATTCAGTTAGGAGAAATCATGAGGTGCTGTTTCGATATTCTTTCTGGTGCATGCAAACAACTACCATAGTCCCTCTTCTTTTTTATTTTTTATTTTTATTTTTTTAAAACTTTTTGTCTTTTATTTTGTCCTGATACAGTTAGATGATCTTTCAATTTTTTTAGTTGACCAGTTCTCTTACTGTGCTTCCCGTTTCTGCAGGTAGATTTACTCCTTCCATTAACATATTAAATTACATTCTTATCCCAACTCACATAAAAGCAATTTACTTCAGTTTAGTGCTAGGATGCTGAATCGTCACCTTGGTAACAAGGGGAGGTAACCCTAAAAAAGAGCAACCTTGACCCCATAACAGTACGAAGTCACGCGTGACTTCCTGACCTTGCCGCCATCTTTGAATCATACTCACTTCAGCGATCCGTGGACACGGACGTGTTTGTTTTCGCTCCGGTTTTTCAGCCGTTTTTGTCTGATGCTGCTTGTGTCAGACCCACACCTTGGTACTCGCGCACGTTCCTCTGCTCTCTACGTGTGTTTGGGGTGAGCTATTTTGATATTTTCATTGATAGTTTGACTTAGGTTTTGCCAGCGCTTAGAGCTGTTGTTTACACTTTTCACCCACCATGTCGGATAGTGGTGAAAAGAAAAACTCTAAGTCAGTGGCGGAGCCTTCTCCTGTCAAAAAGCCTCCCCGTAAATCGAAGGCCTCTGCGAGTCATGCTGTGATTAATGTCGCAGACCCCTCGTCCAAATCTTCGTTTGATGTTACTATCGATATGCCTGAATCACCCTCTATGCCTAAATTGCCCTCAGAATCATTGTCAGCCGCCCCTGGTTCTAGTTCTGTTAGTGATAAGCAAGATGTTTCTGCTTTTTTGCGCTCAATGAGCTACTATTGACATGCCTGAATTACTCATGCCAAACTTGCCTTTAGAATCAATTACAGTCGCTTCAGGTTCTAGCTCTGTTGGTGATAAGCAAGATGTTTCTGCTATTTTGCGCTCACTGAGCGCTCAGATGTCATCACTTTCAGCAGTACTTTCGTCGATCAAGGCAGTACTGCTGTCTTTTCCTCCCGGTGTTGGCGATTCCCGTTCCCTGGGCAGGGTGCGTGTTCCTCCTTCGGCCACAGTCACGTCCGCTGGCGTGCATGCGTCTTTTGATGGCAGTGACGGTCATTCTCTTCTGCGTTCTCAGGCCTCTTCTGGTGGTCGGCCTGTTAACGATCAAGGTATTTATTCTTCGTTAGTAGCCGGGTTCTCCGGCCAAAACGAAGATCGTATACTGGAGAAAGTAGCCACGCCGGTACGCCGCGCCGTGAGTGAAAGCGATCCCCGTGTTACGCCGTTCCGGTTGCATGAGCGGCTAGCACGAGGGGTAGCCCAGATACGTGTTCGGTCTCAGACCGAACAGGGGACTTGCGTCCGCCGTCACTCCCCGCATTAAGGTCGGTTGGCGTGGCGGCACAGCATTCCCCGCTTCCGCCCCCAATCCCTAGGGACACACTGCTTGGGTATCGCATCCCTCGTGTGTCGTCCCTTCCGGGCCGTGACGCTTCGTCTGACTATTGTAGTCAGGGCGGAAGTTCGTTGCCTGGTTGCACGGATGTGTGGGATTATGAGTCGGATTTTGGTGCTTCCGTTCAGGATGACGAAGATGCCAACTTCCGCGTATCGGTTGAACTTCCGCTAGCACTGGCTTTGGCGGCGGAAGTTGCTTCACGGTATTTCGAGGAGGGTGTGGCAACACCTGTAGGTTCGTTTGCCCAACCTCCTTCCGCTTTGGGGGATTTCCGTTCTGTGAAAGACGAGAAACAGCAGTTCCGTTTTCGGGAATCCCCGTTGGTAGCGTTTGAGCTGTCTAAGCTACTGACTACTGGTCAGCCTGGCGGTGCGTTTCACGCTGTACCGCTGTTAACAGCTCATGGTCTGGCTCCTGATTCAGCGCAGCCTTACCTTGCTTCTTCGTGTTTAGCCTCAGCTTTGCCTGCTGGTTCGGCTAAGAAGTTTACACTGCCGCATAACTCAGTCAAGTTGATTGACTCGTTTGCCTTGCCTCGTTCCACTCTTCCGGTCACACCGGAACTTGCAGCCCTTCCTGGACCGCCAACTAGCTCTCTCTCCGCTCTTTCTCTCTATTACGAGGTAGCGGCCCCTCGCATTTAGGAACGAAGAGAGGTACAGAAAAGCGTGCTATCCTTCTCAGCGCAACTACTACCCCGCTCTTCTTGGCCTTTCAGAAATCAGGGGGATGTCATATCCGGTGTCGATTGTAAACATGGACGAAGTTGCCGAGGTAAGTTCTGACAATGCTAAAATAAACTCAGCTAAAGTGCATATGGAACATGTTTTTCGATGAGTTTTGTTAAGTTTAGTTTGGAGTTTTGGAAAATCCAGTTCATTGTCACCTCCCATTGTCACAAATAACTGGAGCGTGCTTTCTTTTCACTGTCTTTCAAACCGGACGCTAAGCGCCCCTGTGAAAGTCGAGCGTCGTAACCTCGAAGGGTCACGTGACGAGTTGGCGGTCCAGGCTATTTGGTCTATGGGCAAGATAGATACAGCAGAGACCGAGTAGTCCCGTTTACGGAGAATTCTCTTTTGTCTTTGGAGGAGACTGGCTTACGCTTGCTTGAGTTATTGTCTCTCTCTGAGACGTTGCAGAGATCTCTGTCGAGATCTATCGCGTTGTCATTAGACTCATTCAAGTTTGGTGGCGATGCGGTAGAGAAAGATGTCACTTTTCTGTTAGGGAAGACGGCTACAGTAGAACAGTACGTTATACTGAGTCCTCTCTCTCTCGCTCTGAGGGAATAAGCACATGATCTTTTCGAGTTCGAAAACTTTGCAAAGATTTTTCTCGCGTTTTATCTTCTCTGCGCTTGTCAACTTCGAGTTTCGTCGTGACGCACGGGAGATGGAGGTTATGACGCTTCTAGCCGCTTTGGCTAAAGTCTACTGAGCAGCGGAGCCTCCCAGCGCTTTTATTTGCACATTCCGTGCACGCGTGCAGGTTCTCCTTTCCCTCTAGGATCTAAGATTTAAAGTCACCTTTGAGTCACTTTAATCTTTTCCTTTCACAGAGGTTTGCTTGTCTGGTCAGCCATCGCTTGGCTCAGGTTACAAGTAAGAGGCGGATCTACTCCGCTCTTTGCTTTTGTGGCTCATCAGGGGAGTGTTCGCACGTTTATGCTACGGTGCATTATTCCTCCCCATCTTCTGGGAGAAGCTGTGAACTGCTTCAGCTTGCCACTTTTTGCCTCAAATTAGGCAAGATAACGAAGCTAAGCAAACACACTTAGGGTTAGACCCTCTGCATTAGGCAGCTTTGTGGTAGGTACGCCCATCTATGGTGCGGCATATCTCTTATTTTTCACCTTCTCGGGTGAAGCTGCTAAGGCCGCTAATTTTTCGCCTCAGTGGCGGAAAAACAAGGCAAGCTGTTAAAACAATCTCAGCTTTTACGGTTTACGGAATCGCGCTTTCTCATTAGAGTCATAAGCTTTGGGTTCCGACAAATCGCCAGAACATGTCCAAATTTCTGGCTCACATTCTGACTCACATTCTGACTCAAAATCTCTATTAGGCTCGCTGAGCCACTGTTCGTAACCTCTCAGTCGGAACTTTTCCGGCTGAGCCTACCTCTTGAGGCAGTGGCTTCTGTCAGCGACTTTCGCTGCGCAGCACAAAGGACTCGCAGAAATTCCTTAGTTTCAGCTTTTCTTTCTAAGAGGTTACGGAAAGAACTAAATCATCATCATGTGGCTAAAACTTAGGTTTGGCACAGAAGTCTTTAGCATTGGGGTTGTTTTTCTCCCACACGCAAAAGACAGTGAGTTGTTGTTTATGTTTTGCCAGCAATGAATAGAATCACATTCCTTGAGGTCAGCGTTTCTACTTTGGCATTACGTCTTGCAGGGCTTTTCTCCCGCGAGTTAACAGGCTACACTCTCGTTGTAGCCTTCACTGCGACGGCCCCTGGATTTTTCTTAAATTTGCAATGTGCTTGGAGTTTTCTCCTACATCGCAGAATGGTACGCATTTGTTCGCCCTGTTAGATTCTCTAGCCTTCTCGGCTAGGCCATCGAAGTGACGTCACACGTGTCATAGTATGGTATAGAGGCGTCCGGTTTTACCGCGCCTTCCCCTCTGTTTATCTGAAGGTTGAATCTTGGTTTTCCATTTCAGGGATTCAGCTTTGGGTACTTTCTCAGGTCTTTCTGCACGCTTTTCTAAGCGTCAATTTAGGCTGAGCCTATTTCGCTCAAAGGGCAGAGGGAGGGTACAACTTACCTTCCCCTCAGTGATTTTTTCCCAACTTTAGGTTTCTAGCACTTGGTTTTAAAACCTTGGTTTTATACGGAAGCCGTATTCTATCCAGTTCTCTTACTTTGAGATTATTTTCTCAAGGTTTTTTGAACTAACTTCGTGTAATGCCTCTAACGTTACGGTCATCGGGAAACTGGAAATTTAAAGACGCTCACGCACCCCTCTTTCGGGATGGGAGCTTAGTCTGAGAGCGGATCGGGTTACTGATACCCTCGCGTGTCTTTCCCAATTGCGGGCTGGGCTAACTTAGTACTAGCATGCAATCAGGTTTTCAATACTCCCTACGTTTCACTCCTGATTTGGCAATAGGGAAAGTTTACCCTCATCTTTGCATCCTCGGCTTATTCTTTATCGTTTTTCAGCAAAGGCCGCAACTCGGTCTCGTTCTGACCACCGAGGTTTTAAGCGTCATCGGTCTCGGTTGCTACCGGGACGGGTGACCGTTTTGAATATGGGCCTTTCAGGCATTCTTTCTAACTTCCAAGCTGTGGCCTTATGGCTTCAGCTATTGTACTGCTGTTTACTCACACTCAAATTCGGCGGCACTTTGCTCCCGCGAGGCATTCATTTCCGGTTAACAGAAGTTCGCCCTCTTTATTTCAAGCCATGGTGTAGGGAGATGGGTACTTTGCTCTCACTGACACCACTCCCGCAGCCATTGAGGACAATGGTTGTCTTCTCTGGGCTTGATTTCCTATCAGAGCTTCATCCTTTTATTTGAAAGGATCAGTGGCATTCTGTCACACTCCCGCAAACGGGTCCTCAGGCTCCTCACTCATTAGCCTTTTGAGATAAGGCAGTAAGGTGAAGAAAAAGGGGGGGGGGGGGGGGTGTGTATTTTGTATCTTGGACTATTCTCTTTTGAGCTCTGTCCAGACGGTTCGTTAGAACATGGGCCTATTTCTAGGCCTTACGTGAATTTGGCTATGCTTCTCCCTAATCTTGTCAGTGTGACTTGTTTAGCTCGCATTATAAGATGACAGGTCTCCTTTCTCAGAGAGACCATATACTGGATAGGGTTCAATACAAAAGACCACAGCAGGACAAGTCTGGGTCTTTTGGTTTCGGAGTTTCGATGCCTCACAGGTTTTGAACTGCTGCATTCTGCTAGCCTTCATAAACTTTACGTGAAACGTTCTTCCTTTTCTCCTAGCTGCAGCGCGCAGAGGTAGCGAGATTCACACACTCTTTGGCTTACAGTGTTATGTAGGTTTCAATAGAGGCTCTCTACCTCACTCTGTTTCCGCCCAGACTTCTTAGTTAGGCATCAACAGCTGGGACAGCCATCTCTGATGGTTTTATAGTTTTCCTCTTTATAAGATTCTCGCCATAGGCGATCCATTGTTATGAATCTGACCAGTTATCTCACTATGCTCCTTGCTGTCCTTTACAAGAGGTTTAAAGGTTCATAAGCAAAACTACTCTTATCGTTTTTGATCACAAGGGTAGACAGGGTCTTATCTACGTTGGTGTTCAAATCAGTAGGATATTCCGAGGTCCTTGACTTCGTCTACTGGATATCGTAGGAGCTCTCTATCAACCTTTACCTGCGTGGCTTTTCCAGCACGCGGCGTTACGGTTCTAATGCGCTTCCAGCAATGGTTGCAGCAGGGCATATTTTTTGCCTAGCTCTTAGATTGAGCATCCCACCGCCTTTATTAGCAATCTGCTTTTATGTGAGTTGGGATAAGAATGTAATTTAATTGAAAATTTTAATAATAAATTTTAATTTGATTATATACTTACCCAACTCACATAGTGGATACCCTCCCACCTGCCCCGCTTTTGAGGGTTTTATGGGGTTCCTAAAAAAAGGAAGGGTGTTGTTTTTCTGGTCGCTTTCGATCGTATGATTCAAAGATGGCGGCAAGGTCAGGAAGTCACGCGTGACTTCGTACTGTTATGGGGTCAAGGTTGCTCTTTTTTAGGGTTACCTCCCCTTGTTACCAAGGTGACGATTCAGCATCCTAGCACTAAACTGAAGTAAATTGCTTTTATGTGAGTTGGGTAAGTATATAATCAAATTAAAATTTATTATTAAAATTTTCGATTTATTTTGGTTGCATAGGAGAAAAAGCCAGGTTGCTAAAAATTGAGACTGCAACGCGTTTTGCTCGCTCTTTCTGGCCACCTTTCTCTTTGACTGTCTTGAAATGATAGGAGGAAAAAAGAAACTATTTCAGGTATCCGTGTCGTTTATTTCTGTATTCTTGATTATCAACACACACACACACACACACACACACACACACACACACACACACACACACACACAAACTCTCTCCGTCTCTCTTTCTTTCTCTCTCTCTTTTTTCTACGTGAATATCCGTGTAAATATGTGATTAGATTAGTCCCCTAGTATTCATTTTATTTAAAAAGTATTGTATATGTCCATAGGATGAAACAATGCAGCTTGTTTCCATCTGTATCTAGGAACAAGTCTCTTGTGTGCATTTTCTGTGCAGTGGTGGTGGTGTAGACATGTTACTTTTCAGTCGCTCTGATTTGAAACGGAAGCCTTGTCTAGGCATTTTGAGACAATAAAGGCACATTCCTGGTGTGTGATGTCTTTATTGCATACCAAAAACCGAGCTTTTTGCCTCTTTTTGGTGTTTAGTTTGTTTAGTGTTTTTTGGGGGGCAGGTTGGGATTTGGTTGGTTATTACTTTTTATCCCCGAGTACGCTAGTACAAGGGTCCAGCAGACTTTAATTGTCTGTCTGTGTGTGTGTCTCGACTTAACAGCTTATTGCTGGGAAACTACTGGGCGCAGTTCGTTCAAAAGTTGATACACTAACTTGATAATAGGTCCGATTGATCGTATTAAAACTTCATAATGTTACCTCCCCGGCGAAACGGTCAAGAACAATTCTAGAACCATTCAAGAAACGTTCATGAATATTCATGAATATATATTCTAGAAGTTTCTTGAATTATTCATAAAGATTAAATGAGAATTCTTGAATTTTAACTAGAATATTTCGATGTTTTGGTAAGGAATATTCTTGAAAAAGGACTTGAATAATTCTAGAATATTCTTGCCTACTTGAAGAATATTCCTAACATTATTCTAGAATATTCCTGACAATATTCTAGAATATTCCTAACAATATTCTAGAATGATCCTAACATTATTCTAGAATATTCCTAACATTATTCTAGAATATTCTTAACACTATTCTAGAATAATTCAAAAAAGTTCAGGAATATTCATGAATTTATATTCTAGAAGTTTCTTGAATTATTCCTAAAGATTAAATGAGAATTCTTGAATCTTAACATTTTTCTGGAATATTCTTGAATCCTGTTAACTTAAAGTATATTCTTGAACATGTCTTAAGTATTCTAGAATATTCAAAACTAGGTTGAAGTTCTACTTCTAGTATACTCTCAACACAATTTTCAGAATGATCTTGGAATATTCTGTGCTGGCATTTAAGAATAAATCCATTAAGAATATATTCTTCATACAAATCAGAATGATAGTACAACTATCTAATGACTAATAACAGAACAAGAATATTTAAAGTGATTTTTTCCTCCATCAATACTTGATACAGCAGACAAAACAAGATTTCATTCAATACTTTATCACATGTAATTTAACTACTCGAAGGATGATAAATCGGTGATGGTTATTCATTTGGCAAAGAACCTTTCCACTGGTCACACCGGGTGCAGTCTGAATACTGGAGCCGATGCTTTGCAGGTTGCGGATGCCCTGTAAAGTGTAATGAAAATACAATTTTTAAAGTCTAAATGTTTCTTTGTGGTGCTTTTTTTCATCATGCTTAAAGAGTCAATAATATGGTCAGGAATCTGTCAAGGTGTCCAAATGCAAAATTCCTGTTCTGGATACTTTTATTACTATGTATTTTGTTCCGTTTTAAAATGACTACAAAATAAACAATACAGTTATGAAGTATTCTTCATGCAGATTCTATCCACACCAAATGTATGTATCAGTCGCCTGGATGCTGAGAACATTAACTGTTCAAGAAATGATGGTTACAAAATCGAAAAATGTTTTGTGAATTTTGTCAAATCAAGTGTGCCATGTCAATGTTTTTATCAAATAAGTCACCATTCATAAAAGTATTGAAACAACTAAATGATAACTTTAGTTAGCTTCATTTCCAGAAATGCCATCCAGAGAGTTTTTGGGAACTGACATGCAACGGGCCAGGAATGAAAGAAATTACAGTATTTAACTAATTTAATTTTCAAAGAGACTTTTTGTTGCGATTCCAAGCCATTTTTTTCTTCAGTTTAGGAATAATTCATTCATCATGTTTTGTGCTTTCATTTAATTATCCCAAATTTTGTTGTGACAAAGGTTTAAATCAATAAATGTTGATTGCCTTCACTTAATTACCTGAGTAAATCTCTTCTTGCATCACTATTCCCATGGCCTTGACTGGCTTGAGCACCTCTTCAAGCTCTTGAAAAGACTTGCACTCTCTGACAAGATGTTGATGGGACTCTCTGACAAGATGTTGATGGGTTAATGGTTTGCAGCTTGTTGCCTTTTGATGCAGCATCTGTAAAAATGAGAAGTGATCAAATTAGAACCATTATTATAAATGCTCAAGTTTGAATATATTTACTAATAAGGGGTAAATACTGAACTATTTACAAATAATACTAATAGTAATCATCTTTGTTCATGCAGGAATTTCTATAAGTATAAATATATGTTCCTGACCAAACTCAGTCTCCTGTAAAGTCTTGTAATTGACTAGCTAATACTCAGAAGACAATTATTTGAAAAAAATAAAACAATTTAGTGCCGGCTTGCTGATTGACACTTGACTATTAGTATCACTGTCAGACACATGTATTACAATCAATGAATGATACATGTGCAAATTACACTTACAGTTACACAGAGACTCAGAAAAGAATAGGTTTGAAAGGGCTTGAGTAAAAAGTCATGCAATCCTACCAAAACAAATGATAGTTCAAAATAAACAAATCCTATACTATAGGTCTAACTCAACTGATTTCACTTAAAATCTTGCAAACAAGAGAGAAACTGAAAGCATTTATTGTTAAAAAAAAACTAAAAAACAAACAAACACCTAAACCTAGATCAGTAACAATATCAAACATAAAAGAATTTTTATAAAACACCTACCTTTGTTTTTCCTGAGAAAATCAGGATACAGCTTGTTGCCACTCAAGTGAGATCGCTGCTCTTACTCTTAGTTTCAACCATGGTGCTTTCAGTTTCACTCATCTGTCATTTTTGTGTCTGGCACCTCCAAGTTCAAAATCTTGTTTGGGATGAAGATTACAGCATTTCTTCATGCCTAACAAGTTGACAAATCGGTGGCATGCCATTTTTTCAGATAAATGGAGATTACAAAATCTTTCTCAGTTCTAACAACGTGCTTCTGAAGAATTTGGCGCCTGGTTTCTTAGCTTCCGGTGCCAGAGTTTGTCCACCGGAGTTACTTCCCTTAAAAGCAAAATGGCGACGCTCTTAAGTACACCATGAGGAAAGGGGACTCTTTTGAACGAACTGCTGCAGCTAGAAACCTTTTCTCTGTTGTCTTTGTTGAAGCACTTTTGCAGCAAAACAACATTGATCCATGCATCATTTCCATGAACTCAGTAAGTATGTTTTGTTTTTGCT
This sequence comes from Littorina saxatilis, assembly GCF_037325665.1. Lineage (NCBI taxonomy): Eukaryota > Metazoa > Mollusca > Gastropoda > Littorinimorpha > Littorinidae > Littorina > Littorina saxatilis. The sequence continues at coordinate 18,477,661 of NC_090248.1, read as the reverse complement.
TGTTTTATTCAACACGTGGTACAGATGTAAACATGTGTGTGTCACTGTGTGACTGTGAAATCGAAACCAGCCTTCAATTTTAAAAGTTTCTTCTTCGATCTGACACATGAGAAATGGCAGATGTATACTTTTTAAACTTAACTGCATTTTAAGCAAAAGTACTGTTTAATCATGTGGTGATTTGATTGTTGGGTTTAACGGCCGCCTTTTCTGTGTCAGTGTGTCATTGTGTCGTCTGTTTACAAACAGAAAGTCTGCCGTGATTTGCGTTCTGCTGGCACTGTTGGACAGAATAAACGAAACCTGTTGGTTTCAAAGTATAAATTATAGACTGTAACTTCTGCTGAATTTGTTTGAGGTTTGGAACTCACAGATTTGGTATAAATTTGCCGCTAGCAGACTGACTGGTTTGGTCAAAATTGAAAACAGGTTTCTGAAAATGAAATTGAAAAAAGTGCTTCAAATTGTAAACATGCCTGTGGGTATTTACAACAATGACGATTATAACAAATATTCCGAAAGTGTATTGATAGAATTATGTACTTTTATGTAAAAAGGTAACATTAACCATTGCATCAAAATTGGTTTGATTGATTGATTGAATGACATTAATGACAAGCAATACGTTTGTAAGTTTTCTGTTCACATTCACTCTAGTTATGATGATGATCTTTGGAATGTCTGATGTTTGAGTTTATCCTTTGTTAAAACCTTTTTTTGTTTCTTATTTACTAGGTCCAGGAAAGAGGGGTGAAGAAGATATCTGGATGAATTCTCACTGGAAGTACCATGAAGCACATCATAAATAAAATATCACTGGAGGAAAAGGTAAGAGTCCTGTCAACGAACTGTGGAAGTAATTAATCAGCCAGTGAATGAATTAAATCAATTAATGGGCAAAACGTCTCAGAGAAAAATGGCTTATTTCAGATGAAAATGTGTTTTCATCAATACTATACCATATTTACATACCAAAAAGAACAAACTGCGGACATTTAACTCTTCATTTTTGTTCCTTTTTCCAAGTTTTTGAATGAATGATTTTTTGTAAACTGTAGGCATTGTGTTTCAGGCTTTACAGGACACAATGTTGCAAAGCTTCAAGCTGATACTGAGCCTTCTTTTGAATCAAATCCACCATGCTCTGCCACAGACTGACAGTGAAGATGGCCAAGGGAATCGTCCAACAAGGGATGCTGGTGACAGTGACCTTTCCTGGAGAAGCGGTACCGCATCCGCATCCATGCAGTTCCAATAGTTCAGAAAAGTGATGACAAATGTTGAAGACACATTCTGCTTGTGAACATTGTTAGCCCAAGATCGACTTGTCATCTATTTCACTTCTTTGTGACAATATAACATTTGAAGAATGAACCAAGTGTTTGTTTGGCTTTATTTTGTAGTATAATTCGAATGTGTAGCAAACACAACCAAAACTATAAGTGGAGAACAAAAAATTAAATTAAAAGTGTTTTAAAAATAAGGGATCACAGTTCTTGAACTTTGAAGAATGTTCTTGAATAAGATCATTCTTGAAAAAAAATATTCTAGAACATTGTTGCTGTTCTTGAATTTTGTTCGATATTCTAGAATATTCTACAAGCCAAAAAATTCTAGAATAATGCCAGTAGAACAATTCTAGAACATTCTAGAATATTCTTGAATAAAAAAAAGTTCTTGAACAACGTTTCGCCGGGGCTGGGACCTAAATGCGAAATAAACCACAAAAAAACGACTTGGCGGTGGGAGGAATTCGCGGTGCAACAGCCAGCCAGACAGTCTGATAGAACGGTGCAAGGTCTCGGCAAACCAAGACTATGCCATACTCGTAGCAAAGCCGCCGAATGGTACCGTAAACCAAGAATTGTGACGTAAGAAAATAGAATGTCGTCTTTTGATTTGGAACGTGACGTGTTTTAGAATGGAGATGTGGTACTAGTGTGTGTGTGTGTGTGTGTGTGAGAGAGAGAGAGAGAGAGAGCGGGAGAGAGAGAAGGAGTGAGGGAGAGAGAGTGTGTGTGTGTGTGTGTGTGTGTGTGTGAATGTCTGAAGAGTACTCGGGTCCAGCGCGAGCGTTTTTTATCGTCTCTTCAGCTGGTATCGCTATTCGAGACCAAGGCGAGTAACTTAGTTTGTTTCCTTTTTCAGTTCACATGGTAAGCACAATGTAGGTATGTTACAAAAAAATTCAAAATCTTCATTTAACATTTTGATCTATATCACTTGAAAGAGCAGAAAATCAGCATTCCAATGGTATATATAACTTTGAGATTGGATAAGTGTAACCCGAGTTATGAATTTTTAAAGTAATAAAATTCGTAATAGAGGCAAAGAGGATAAATTGAAACCATTTTTGACATTTTTCAGCAAAAATTAACTGTAACTCACACATTTGTTTATATCAATATTGTTCAATTTGGTATCAAAAGAAAGGTTCAGAGCTCTATTAAACAACTATAAAAAATAAAAATAATTTTTTTTAAATTTTTTTTGTAAGTTAGTATGAAACTGAGAGCAGACGAACTTTACCGACCGCCATGTTGGATGTGAATACAACATGAGTGACAATCCGGGCGCAAAGCGGCGCATCCGTTAAAAGGTACTTCGCATCGCTTTATCGACTTGAAACTTTGGGAAACAGCAGAAAAATGGTCAAACTAACTGTTCAGAGGGGTCTCATAAGAGTTCAAAGGCTATAAATTGTTTTATAAAAGTACCTCTTGTGTGTCTTCTTCGCCCGATATTCTGGCCGGCGAGCTCGACAGTGTTGGACTCGCCATCTTTCTCAATCTTAAAGTCAAGAATGTGCTCTACATCATCGACAGGGTGCCCATGTGATGTAAATTTGGACAAGAATAGAAAAGAGGACCCCAAAACTGAGCCAGTGTGAGTGATCAGAAAATGGGGGGCCATTTTCAATGACGTCAAAAATTGAGCTACGCGCGCACTTTGTGACATACCTACACCATGGTTTCAACTATTTACAATCAGGCTATCACTAAAAAAGATGGTTCCAAAACTTCATAACTTTCACATTTTGTACTTCAAATCTTTTAAAAAATCTTGATGTCCTTTAAAAAGTTAAACTCTTTGTTCAGAGTTTCTGCACGTAGTGTTTGTTACAAATCTCTTGAACGTCCACACACTTGGTAAGGACGTGTTCAATGTTCCAAGGTTCGTCGTTGGCAGGTTGGGAAGGGGAGTTACACACTTGTACTGACTACAAAGAACTGTAATATATTTGCGATGCATAGTTCATTGATTTGGAGTTTTCTCTCAATATGTTGGTGGTATCTGATCTCTCGCAGGCAATGTATCAGGTGTCATGTAGCTGACTACAAAGTACTCTGCTATCTGCGATGCACAAAAGGCTATTTATTAATTATCATTTATTTCAATGTGTTGGCGGTTGCAGTGGTACCTGTGATGTGAGGCCTCTCAGAGACCCTAAGGTAATCTTCCAGCGAAAGACACCTGTTGTACCTTCGTCTGTTATCTTTTAAAAAATATAACTTCCATCTGCAATGTAAGGACACTTTCGGATTTCCCCAAGGTTGTCTTGTCATGACACTGTACCTGGTCGCCTACAGGTACAACGTATATAACATGATACTCTTGCGATCTGCGATGCACGGGAGGCCATTTCAGCAATGATCATGTACTCACCTTCACGGCAAATGGCTGTTCCAGATCCCCCCAAAGAAGCAGACCATGTGGATGCCAGTGGGATAACAGAGGTTCTGGTGGCTCTCTTGCTGGTCCTCCTCATTGCTGTTGTCGGCATCGTCTGTCTCTGCAAAAAAGGTTAGTACAGTTGAACCTGCCGTAGTGACCGCCTCTCGATAACGACCACTTACCCACAACGACCACACAAAAGGATTCCCAACGTGTTTTTTCCCAATAAAATTCACCTTTCCATAGCTACCATCTGTCTTTAACAACCACTTCTGGTCGGTGCCTTGGGTGGTTGTTATTGACAGGTTCCACTGTAACTATAACCTTCACCTTTCCACAGCTACCATCTGTCTTTAACAACCACTTCTGGTCGGTGCCTTGGGTGGTTGTTATTGACAGGTTCCACTGTAACTATAACCTTCACCTTTCCACAGCTACCATCGGTCTTTAACAACCACTTCTGGTCGGTGCCTTGGGTGGTTGTTATTGACAGGTTCCACTGTAACTATAACCTTCACCTTTCCATAGCTACCATCTGTCTTTAACAACCACTTCTGGTCGGTGCCTTGGGTGGTTGTTATTGACAGGTTCCACTGTAACTATAACCTCAGATTCATAAGGGAGGAAAATGTATTGTTTTCTGATGTATATCAAAAATTTCACTCTTCTTTGTTGCAACTTTATAGGCACTGTGATTAATTCAATGCAATTTAGGGAGTTCCACAGCAGTATATACTTTTTTCTTTTTTTAAAATCTGTTGCAGGGTATTTGCACAAGATAAAATTCCTGAGATGCTGTTTGCCACAATCTTCGCTGGTGGGACAACCCATAAGTAAGCATGCGTCTTGTAATACATCACTGTACACTTTTTAGGGATCTTCTCTGGTTCAAAGGTGGATTGCCCAAGAAATAATGAAAATGTGAACCTGTATCAGGGAGCAATGTTTCAATGATAATCTCAAGATCCAATATCAAAGGGAAGTAAGCGCTCTCAACATTCAAACAAAAGTAAGTGAGAGCTCTGTGTATCTCCCTGCACCCAAGTCAATACGAAGCATTGACTTTCTTCCTGTGCGGTTCTCATTGACTATGATGTGCAAAATGCATGCACGAGATTTCCGGCGTTTTTGCATAATTTTTTTCTTCACAAATGTTGAAGGGCGTAAAAATGTGCGTTCATATTACACATGTGATTGTACATTGTACATTGTATATTATCAATGAGATCAACACAGGATAAAGTTTATTCATTTGTTCATTCAGTGCTTCTGAATCTTTTTGAGTACTTTTTAAGGCTTGGAAGGCTTTTGAATAATTTCATGATGTCATGTCTGAAATTGCAAGCAACTGTACAAGTGTTGTTTGGTTCCACAGAAGTGCTTCAGATGTATGTGGTGGAGAACGAACCCTTCCAACAGGTTGTTCAGAAGCACATGGCCTTCCTGAAAAAGTACCTGAACGTGGATCCCAAGGACGCCAACGAGATGAGGCACCAGCAGAACCAAGATCAGTGGCTGGAGAACGCCTGCTCCGAGCGTCGGGTCATTGTCTACATTTCTCCCCAGCTTATGCACATGCTGCGCAACAACGAGGGTCAAGGTCAGTGCGGCGAGGAGGTCGCCCACCCCCACCCCCTAGCCAGAAAGTACGCGCAAATGATCCACAGATTGACGAGCGCAGACGCTCTGAAGAAGGGACGGGGGAAAGGGAGGAACCCCGTGTTCATACTCTCGGGCTGCTTCCCCTCAGACCCGGAGGACGAGAAGTATGTGAACCAGCAGATCAACATGCGCACCCTGCAGCGCCATTGGGTCAGCAAGTTCGGCACACTGACCTCCCCCGCCCCGCTGCTGTCCAAACTCAGCGGCTGTCACCACAGTTTTTTCTCCACCCGCGACTGGGCCAGCTGTCACCAGGCTCGTGAACTCTTACCTGCGGTTTCACATATGTACGGCCTCACCACCCACAATCACTACTACGTGGACCTTAACGGGGTGGAGCCGAACAACCCAGTGCAGGACGAGTCCGACTCGGACCAGACAGAACACGAACACCACTACAGCTCGGTAGGGTGGGGTGATCGTCCTCGTCGTACCGACAGCGGCTTCTCCTCCTCAACCATGGAGGTCATCCGCTATTCCAACCACAGCTCGGAGGGCAACAGTAGCCCCGGGGTGACGGGTGGGGATAAGTGCATGGAACTGGACAGCCACGCAGAGACCGACCCAATGTTACAAAGTACTTCCTTGTCGGTTTCACAGATAATCTCCTTCACACCTCCTGATCTTGTCGAGGCAGATGAAAATGACAGCTGCGTGATAGACGCTGAGCTTATGAAGGTGAATAGCGCAGGAGAGTCACGCTGGTCCCCCAGGGCAAATTGTTGATGACTGCATGAAAGCATCTTGGTGGTCGTTAATTGTTCCGAGGTTCACTGTGCTGTAGTGAGATGTTAGTGTGGTTTTGTGACATGTTGCTCAATATCCCTCCCCACCAGGTTTTAGCCTTGTTTCGTGGCATGTTGTTCTTTTTTTCTCCCCAAAACAATCCCACAAACACTCGCACACATACACCTAAATTATTTCTCTTCCTAACTAACTGTTGTTTCATTCTTCCCCTCCTGACTGAACCTTTTTATCCACTGCCCCCCCTCCCACCCCCCACTCCCCTCCCTCCCCCCTCTTCCTCTCGCTGAGTTTCCTCTCCACATTTTTGACAATTGCACAAACTTACGAGGCAAAATCTGTTTGTCTTATCTTACTGGTAGTGTTAAACAAGGTCAGAAAATCTGACCTCGGATCCTGATGAAAAACGTAAGATAAGCTTGGTGTCGGAGCTTGATGTGAGATTCTTAGAAAAAAACCTGAGTTTGAGGTCACATTCTTATGACAAAACATAATCTTGATATAACATTCTTATGAAAATATGAGTTTGACATGAGATTCTTATGAAAAACATAAGCTTGCGCTCACATTCTTGTGAAAATTAACAAACATGGTAGACGTCACATTGTTGTGAAAGTTCATGGAGTTGATATTCTTATGACAAACATGAACTGTGCATAGTTTCATACGTATTGTCATGTGATTCCCAGCTCCTCACAGAGTTACATGCCTTTAGTGACGTGGTGTGACGTATCTTGCTATTAGTGAGAAGTGACAATCTGTAGTTGTGCAATTATTTTGTAATTTGTTTTGCCGTCCAATGTATGAACAGAAGCATTTAGAAGTGACACAAACGATGGAAATCCAGAAGTGTATATGTCATTGTTCGATGTCGTTTCTTTGTCTCAAAATCGAAGAATGTTACGCTCTTACCTGTCTTACAGTTATTGTTTCCATGACATTATTGTTGATTTTAACACGTGCTTTGAATTGAATCTGTAAAGTGTTACATTGTATGAATGTCTTTGTGACCACAACATGTATGTTCATGTAGAGAAGATCTTTGACGGACAAGCCCTGTACTTCGAATGTGCTTGTTATTCTAAATGCCTACATACTCCGTGTTTGTATTGAAACCTTTGTTGATATTAGTTTGCCATCAATGTTACTTGCGGGTATGTTGAGAAATGTGACATTATGATGAAAACGATGTGGACTGTAAGGTGTACGGACAAAAGCTGTAACTTTGTGAGAGTAAGTCCCAGTTGGTGGATGGTTCCAAGCAGTCTGGGCGATTGACTTGAAGTTATGTTAAAGGCACACTCCTTCTTAGCAAAACTGTGCGCCTCATTATCTCAGATCTGGCCAGGCTTTTACATGGGATAAGACCATCCCTCCTCTTGGTCATGTGCCAAAAATGAACAGCATAAAATATGTGCTCTTTGTGAACAGTGGGCATTTTTTATGAAATAATTTGTACAGTATAAAAGCCACTATAGTGACTTTATAAGAAATTAGTGTTCATAAAAAAACCTCCAACTCACCTAAACAAGCAGCTGGGGTACTGATTGTTGGTATGTGCCCTTGTGGAGAGATGGTTTTGTCCCATGTAAAAGCCTTGTTAGATCTAGCTGAGATGATGTGCTGCACTGTTTTCGTGAGAAGGAAGGTAACCAATCCTGTCAGCCAACACAGATCTGTCCAAGCTTTTATACGGAATGAGAGCATCCTTCCACTTTGGCACATGCAGAGCTACCAACTATTACGGTTTCAGCGTAGCATGCTACGTGTTCAGACAAATTGCTAGCCTTTACGCCAAGCTTAGAGCTGCTGTGCTCCAACAAATAATCACAAGCATGCATCAGTTTACTCTTTCGTGTGAGTCCTGGTACTCATTTCTGATTCTCACTCCGTTTTGTGGTCCGAATACATTTCAGACAATGCTACACTACAACACCATTTGCTATGCTGAAAACTCCCCAAAAATTGAAATCGCTACACTTGAGGTTTCACAAGGGTTGGCATGCAGTTCTGCAGCTACAACATTAATTCAGCCAACAGTTCTCAGTTTACACAGAAAGAAGCAATTTATTTTTTATTTATTTTTATTTTTTAGAAGTAATGTTGTTAATTTGCCTGGGAACCACCTTTCGACAACGACTTCATGCCCATTACGATCAACCCAAAGGATCGCTGACGTGTTCATTTCTATATATTATATGATTCACCTTTCTATAACGACCACCAAAGGGACCTGTGGTCGCCATTGACGGATTCGACTGTAGATGTCCTACTGGAAGGTGTTCTTATCAAGTTTTGTAAAAGCCTGGAGAAATCTATGGTGGCTGACGTGATTTTTTCACGAGAATGATGGAATCTTTAAAGCCAGCAAGTACCCATAACCAACGAATAACTACTTACCTGATGCTAATGAACACTTTTAAAGGCTTTTATTTATGTTGCTGTGACATTCAGTCTGATTTATGCTGTACCTTGCGGTTCAGTTTAAGTTACTGGAAACTGAGTAGAGAGAGAGAGAGAGAGAGAGAGAGAGAGAGAGAGAGAGAGAGAGAGAGAGAGAGAGAGAGAGAGAGAGAGAGAGAGAGAGAGAGAGAGAGAGAGAGAGAGAGAGAGAGAGAGAGAGAGAGAGAGAGAGAGAGAGAGAGAGAGAGAGAGAGAGAGAGAGTTGTGTATGTGTTCAACAATTCCACACAACAGAATACTCGGCGTTTGTTGTTCGTGTGTGTTTTGTGTGTGCGCGTGTTTGTTTGGGGCGGGGGGTTGGGTTTGATGTTGTTAGCTACGTGTTTTTTGTGTGCATGAGTAAATAGAGAAACGAATTGTAGTAAAGAAAATCTATTTGTTATATATCTAAACAGTAGCATGGCGACTCAGCTTACATGGCATTGTAGCAGAGGGGTTCTTAATAGATCTTCATTTGAAAATTCGAACTTCATATGACAATTTGAACTTCACTTGACAATTTGAACTTCACTTGACAATTTGAACTTCACTTAACAATTTGAACATTTGCAAACATGCATGAACCACACGTCATCGAAACAAACAAAATTAGAAAAAATCCTGCAAAAAAGAACAAACGAACATATCATGCATGTACATTTGTTCATCAATACTAGCTTGTCTATAACAAACGAACAAGACCACAAATAAACAAACATATAACGCATGTGCAGCTGTCAGTCTGTCTATCTTGTCTATGACTGCATACTCTCTTGTCGCTCTGAAACTTTCTTTAGCTATAAGATCTTAAAAAGAAAAAAAAAGGAAAATTTGAATCCTGAAGCAAACAAAAATCACATGTTTTTACATGCCTATAGCAAGGAAGAAAAATGGAGGTAGTTGGTGACATATATTCTTTCACTGCCAGAAATATCAAGATATACGTACGTACTGCTACTGTTGTTAAATTCAGGATATCCACGGCGTTCATGTACTAGCTAAGGCCATTTTTACTATATACTTATTTTTGGCGTGAGAAGCACCTCCAGGTAAGTGAGAGTTATGGGAAACCAATCTCGTAAGACCCGAGAGCAATAGAATGAACAAGCAACTTTCATCCTCAAAGTTTCGTATATTCTATATTTAACAAACGTGCTATGGTTTTGAATGGTTTGTTTAATTCATGATGGTAGGGACAGAGACGTGTTTTTTTTTTTTAAATGTGTAAGTTTAATCATAATGATTCCATTCCATTTGATCTAACGCAAGAACACACGAAGGAAATGTATTCTGTCAACACCGGTATGTACTTTTGTTCTATTTTGTGATATGTTTTTAACTGAGCGTATGTCTCTACTATACGATAAGCATTGATGTTACCTTCATTATCCTTAAGAGACTTCAACTCAAAAAGAATTTACTTTCAGATGATTTTAACACTGTGGTCTTACGTTACCTATGAATGAATTTAACCCTGTGACGTGATTCTACTTTTAAAGGATTGTATAACCCTGAAATCAATTTTATTATTTGTTATTTTTGAATGATTTTAACACTTAAGCCAGTTTTTTGTAATTATTTCCAGTTAGTCTTTGGTAATTAGTCTCAGTTTTGAAAGGATTTTACGAAAAAGGATTCTACCTGTGCATTCAACAAAATATGTATCTGCATTTTTAATCATAATTTTTTTATTGGGATTTTACATGAATGAAAGGAGGGAGCAGTTTTACACAAATCTAGGAAATACAGACAAGCTGTGCTACGAGTTACAGGAATAGTTCCTGCAATGAAAGGACACCCAAAAGTGTCCCTATAATCCAGGTGGCCTTTTATGACAGATTATGTTATTCTCCAGAGCTGGGTACATGCATTCTCAGTCCTTTAAGTGATTATAACGTATATTAAATGGCGACTAGAATGTATTCTCTTTACTTTTTACATTTAGTCAAGTTTTGACTAAATGTTTTAACGTAGAGGGGGGAATCGAGACGAGGGTCGTGGTGTATGTGTGTGTGTGTGTGTGTGTGTGTCTGTCTGTCTGTCTGTCTGTCTGTCTGTCTGTCTGTCTGTGTGTGTGTGTGTGTAGAGCGATTCAGACTAAACTACTGGACCGATCTTTATGAAATTTGACATGAGAGTTCCTGGGTATGATATCCTCAGACGTTTTTTTCATTTTTTTGATAAATGTCTGATGACGTCATATCCGGCTTTTCATGAAAGTTGAGGCGGCACTGTCACGCTCTCATTTTTCAACCAAATTGGTTGAAATTTTGGTCAAGTAATCTTCGACGAAGCGCGGACTTCGGTATTGCATTTCAGCTTAGTGGCTTAAAAATTAATTAATGACTTTGGTCATTAAAAATCTGAAAATTGTAAAAAAAAAATTATTTTATAAAACGATCCCAATTTACGTTCATCTTATTCTCCATCATTTTTTGATTCCAAAAACATATAAATATGTTGTATTTGGATTAAAAACAAGCTCTGAAAATTAAAAATATAAAAATTATTATCAAAATTAAATTTTCGAAATCAATTTAAAAACACTTTCATCTTATTCCTTGTCGGTTCCTGATTCCAAAAACATATAGATATGATATGTTTAGATTAAAAACACGCTCAGAAAGTTAAAACAAAGAGAGGTACAGAAAAGCGTGCTATCCTTCTCAGCGCAAGTACTACCCCGCTCTTCTTGTCAATTTCACTGCCTTTGCCATGAGCGGTGGACTGACGATGCTACGAGTATTGCTGCGTTGCATTGCGTTCAGTTTCATTCTGTGAGTTCGACAGCTACTTGACTAAATGTTATATTTTCGCCTTACGCGACTTGTTTAATTTTTTATTGATACTCGAGTTAGATAATGATACATACATTCCACACAAAAATAGTATCCATTTCGTTTTTTTTCTAATTGTTACTGTTTAAAACCATGTAACATTCTCTGGTTTCCATGTTACGCGAGTGATGTACTTTGAAATGAATTCAATTTGTATGGTTAAAATGTCTCAGTTAAATAAATAGATATTACCTTCGTAACATGGTTTCCACAAGAACACAGCTTTGGAGAATAACCACTGTTTTAGATAGAAAGTGTCCTCGCGTCGGAGGGTACCTCACATGAAAGGTTCCATCGTAAGACAAAGCTTAAGTCACATTTTTTTAAAAGCAAACCTCATGAGTACTTGCGTTTGATGACAGCAAAACTGCCTTGAATCCAAGCCTCGGTGAGAGAGTATAGGTGCCTTAGTTGTGTGGTATAGTAAATGCTGGCATAAGGTTGGCAGGAGTTGGAAAAAATGATGATGCCTCAAAGAAGAATGAATGCTGAAATGCACTACCTGAGAGATGTTTATGAATTTGAAATATCATGCAGTTGTACAGTGGGAACCTTCCCCCCGCCCATTACCCACATGCTGAAGACATCAGATTACTAATGAGGAGCATCTGCAGTCCGACCAAAAAAACCACGTGTCTTTACCCAGAGTTTGTAAAAATGTTACCTTAAAGGTCCTTGTCTACATTTTTATACCGAAATCGCCATTTAACCATTAAAATGCAGAGTCTATTATCTACAATTATCAACAATACACCCCCTTTTGATCAGGAAAGACGAAGCCAGTGTAGTCGTTTGAAAATTCATTGTAGTATTCCAGCGTAGTACTCATAGTAGGATATCCTTATTTGGAAAATGCCAAGCGCAAAACTCCTCTCAAATCCCGTGCATTTCGTGCGTTTAAAAAAAAGCGTGGACAGCGCTCCAGTGTCAAACTGTTGCTGCACTTGTTTGGGCGTGGCTATAAACATAGTGACATGAATTTGATTGGTTAGTATTTTTAGGCAAAGCACATGTTATCAGCAAAATATTGGAAGCGTGAGTCACGCTACCCCAAAATAAAAAATAAATTTGCATACATATTTTTTTCTATAACTTTTTTCCCCATGGTTCATTCATCATCTGACATAACTTTTTAGCGAAATCTAACCATAAGATTATTGAAAAAAAGCAAAAATGTAGACGACCACCAATACAACTTCGACCAAGTGGTCTTTGAAACAGACGTACAGACAAACAATAATGATAAAAAAGAACAACATTGAGAAAAGCGCTATGCCTAACAGCGAATTAATTCCTCATTTTCTGTTCATTTAATTTGTCGACCAGTACACTTCAACGACCAGTAGATCGAAGTTTTAATGAACGTGTCGATTTGTCAATGATAAAACGTTGGATTAATTGACCATTGTTGATTGTGATTTTTGACTTACATTTTTAGCAGTCTATCTGTTTCGGATTTCTTATTGAAAATGTTGGTTGTTATGTGCCTGCTGAAAGAAGGAGAGGCCTTTTTTTTTCTTTTCCTCAGTATTTCCTGTGTGCCATAACCAGTCGGAGTCTTAAACCTTACACTTCCATTCTCGTGTAAACCATAATGTAAACCATCATGCAAAGCGCCACAAACTTGTCCGGAGTTGAAATGATGCTCGCTTTCCCGAGGGAAAAAGCAGCCCAAATGCCAATGAGGAACCTCACACACCTGTTTGAAATGACCTTACCTCGCTTCGTATTGCATGATAGAACATATTTTCGCTTTTTGATATAACGCAACAGCCTGTCTGCTCCCTGTGTAGCGTTTTGTTTTCCTTCAGAGTCAAAGGCACACTCCTTGCCGTGAAAACAGTTCAGCTCACCATCACAGATCTAGCCAGGCTTTTACGTGGGATAAGACCAGCCCTGTGCTTGGGGGTCACATTCCAAAATTAAAATGAACAGCCTGGGTTCTCTCTGTACACGGTGGACATTTTTTGACGAATTAATTTCGTAAAAGAGATAAATTCATCTACACATTCAAACTCACCAACGCAAGCATCCAGGAAATGTGACAAAGTGGAGGGATATCGTCTTATCCCACATGAAGGCCTGGCCAGATCTGTGATCATGTTTTTGCGAGAAGCATGCCTTTAATTTATATGAAGTCTTATATCGCGCGCGTATCTCCAGACTCGGACTCAAGGCGCAGGGATCTATTTATGCCGCAGACCGGTCGCATGTGACAGTTACAAATCAATTCAGAAACAAAATACTCTGCCCAGGAAGCAACCAGGCTGTAGATGTTTGGTCTATGTGTCCAAGCATAATGATGTTTGGTCTATGTGTCCAAGCATAATGATGTTTGGTCTATGTGTCCAAGCATAATGATGTTTTCACCCCGGACATATGTTTGATGATTTACACCATGGTTTACACGTGAAGGAAGGCATCGTTCGGTGTCGTTCCCCAGCTCTGATTCATCATTTACAGGCTTTCTTCAACATGTGTACTATGTTCATATACCTCACCTGATCTGAAACGTATGTTGATCTGTTTTCAAGTGGCCCAATTCTCTGGTCTTTTTAAAATTGTGTGTTTAAAATTAATTGTTGCTCATATTAGTTGTGTTTTTGATCTTCAACATCTCCACTCAAAATGTGATTTGTAGGGGTGGGCGAAATGCATTACAAAGAGAATTCAATCAAATTGTACCTATGTGTGATCCTGTGACTCGATAAAATGTCGCGAAAAACACATAGTGGCATCATCCTGTTGTCGATGGTAGACATGTGATTACGCTTTTATTTTATTTTAATTTATTTATTTATTGTAAACTGGTGTGACTTGAAGGACAAGAAGAATATATTCAACATAAACGTCTGCATATAGCCTGGTCAGCTATAGTGTAGTGATGTAGTTCTAGCTTTGAGCTCTTCTTTTATTTCAATTGTTGAATTATAAGTTTGTACCTGCTGATGTTGTGACCAAACTTTAAGCCTATACCCAGGTGCTTTTCTGCGAGATCATTCTTGACTGAACACTGACTTAGTATAAGTATCATCACAAAAGATCCGTCGCGATATAACCTTGAACGGTTGAAAACGACGTTAAACACCAAATAAAGAAAGAAAGATCACAAAAGATTTTTTATTGTTCATGGTTATATGGTTACAACTATTATTTTGTTTTGAGATCCAGGGTGGTCCCTTTTTTATTCGCAAATTGTTAGGAATGAACTCTTTTAACAGGCGTTGATGATTTCTGATATCAAAGTTTTCGCAACCAATCTGTTGACCCGTGCAGGCTTCCCTTCTGATTGATACTTATCTAATTTATACTGATTGATCCATTCTTCTTTTCCAAATACCAGTTTGCAAAGATTCATACTTTCATGTTTTTAACTTTGATCCAACGATATAACGATATAACCAACACGTTTAATAATGCGTTGGCCTTCAAGTTCCTTTTCGTGCCCAAAATGTAATTAAAAATAACCATAGAACCCACCAGGAACTTAGACGCAGAGCAAAAATCTACGACCGTACCTCGTTATATTCTTTTCAAAGTGGACATTTTTGCTGAACAGAGCTTGTAACTGACGCCAGCGTCACACTGCAAAATTATTTTAGCAATACATTTTTTATTTGATTTTTTTAAACACGAATGAATGAATGAATGAATTTATCAATGAATTAATCAATCAATAAATAAACCAATCCATCAACCTATTAATAAACCTGCACGGTTGGCCTAGTGGTAAGGCGTCCGCCCCATGATCGGGAGGTCGTGGGTTCGAACCCCGGACGGGTCATACCTAAGACTTTAAAATTGGCAATCTAGTGGCTGCTTCGCGGGGCGTCTGGCATTATGGGGTTAGTACTAGGACTGGTTGGTCCGGTGTCAGAATAATGTGACTGGGTGAGACATGAAGCCTGTGCTGCGACTTCTGTCTTGTGTGTGGCGCACGTTATATGTCAAAGCAGCACCGCCCTGATATGGCCCTTCGTGGTCGGCTGGGCGTTAAGCAAACAAACAAACAAACAAAATCTATTAATAAACAAAACAATAGAAATAAGAATGAAAACATAAAAATAAATAATGTTGTCAAGAATATTCCACTCTGCACAAGGAACCGTCAGGTGGTAGTAAATCGTATCGCTTGATGTGCTTCCACAGAAGCACACCAACACAAACATACGTGTACTTCATCCACGGTGACTAATAAACCATAACTCCGCACATGTCGTTGTCGTAAATATTTTCCCTAACGCTGGACTTCGGAAGAAATAGGGTCCGATGGATAAAATAAGGCTATGTGAGACTATCCAATGAGATAACCCGAATTACCCATCATTTTTGTAAGACTAGCAATATGATCACACACAAAATGGTACCATAAAATATTAACCTGGTTAAACACTGCTTCGGGAAAGTACAGTACAGTACTGCAAATGGAATCTCTACATATGTATTTCTTTCCGATCTCCCAGGTCAACTTATGTGCAGACCTGCTCGTGACTTATTAACCCCCTTCGTGTGTACACGCAAGCACAAGACCAAGTGCGCACGGAAAAGATCCTGTAATCCATGTCAGAGTTCGGTGGGTTATGGAAACATGAAAATACCCAGCATGCCTACTCAACAAAAGCGGAGTGAAGCTGACTATGCTCTCAGAGTATAGTGTGGGGAACCCAAATGGGCAAACGAGCTAACACGAAACCAGACAAATTCTGGAACGCTGAAGAAGAAGAAGTATTGTGCTGTATTCTGGAATTATCTCTAATCAACTCATTGAAAACAGTGAAGTACCACACACAAATGTGTGGTCAAACCATTTACGGTTAAGATTCTACTGTATATTCAATACACAAACAGAATATCTGCTGGTATGTTATGTTATCATTCTGGTGTATTCATACAAAATGCTGTAAAATACCAAATAATTTTTAGCGAACACAAACTCTCGTTAGGGAAAGAGTTCACTGTTTATACAATAAACGAAAACCTGCAAATATAATGTCTGCTGGTGTGTTGTGCCATTATCCCACTATTAGTATTATTACATAAAAAGTGGTACAATATCAAAAAGGTGCAGTTGATGCGAACACTGCTAAAATATGCATGTGGTGTGCTGTTTTGTGATATAAACACGATGTGACCTTCTTGTTAGAGTTTCTTGCTGACACCAGAATATATGATGTTATAATAATATAATATTCTGACGGTAACAACGAGTTTGACCAAGTTTTTTAAACTATTTTCAAAAATACATTCATCTGTTTGATTTTTTGGGTTGGTCACCTAGATGTATTTTTTCTTCTTCATGTAAATAAAAACTTAAAGATAGTATCTGTTGCATAAAAAGTGAACTTTCATTCGGAAGTTGGTTAACAAACGGCAATACTTTTCTGCAAAGGACATCAACATACGAATTCCTTTTGTTTTTATCATTCAGAATAATATAAATATTATTTGCATTTTCCCTCATGTACTCTCTTCAAAATTCAGAAATAAACTTGCAGTAAACTGCTTATCTACAGTTGATTAATTATACAAGAAACGGTTCGTTGGGCAAACTCTCATTTGAATATCTTTAGCACACGAAGATATACTAGATATACTGCCAATTGTTATGTCATTTTGTCTAACGTGTAAGAGCGTTGATTTGAACAGTATGTTGAGAAATGTATTTTGCTGCAACAAAAAACGTGTCTTCTTAACTCTCGGCATTTTTATCCTGTAATAAATGAGCAGGTAGATATAGTCCCAGGTGCAAACATTTCAGTTCCAGTTGTTGACGAGAAACAGACCAATGAATCTTTGAAACTGTATTGTGTCCTGTAATATTTTGACTTTGTGTGTTGTTTGTTTATTTGCGTGTCTATTCCCATTACTGATCTCTTAAATTGTTTTAACTATCAACTGCTCAATACGCATCATTTTTGGGGCAAATACCCCACTTGTGTCGTTTCCTGTTGGCACACCATTTAGTGTGAACGTCACTTTCATGAACAACTATGTTACATTGCCCTCATTGCTGGCTGGTCAAGAAACTGTACTGTGAACGATGTTGTACACCACCACAGCTGTGTCCAGGCTTTACGGGGGATAACAGCACCCTTCCACCTGGACACATAGCGTTGTCTCTTCTTGGCCCTCTCTTCCAAAGTGAAATGTCTCATGTCAAAGGGGAAACAAAGTTCGAGAAGACGTCACGTAACAATTCTTTCACTTCATCTGCATGTCTCCCGAGGTACTGATAAATAATTTTTGGGAAAAAAGTTTGTTGGAGTGACTTCGTTATATCCGCTGTAGAATATTATTCGTTAGGTCACCGCCAGGTTGTGCATGTATTGGCTTGAAACTAATGTCAGTTGGTGAATTGATTCCAGAAATAGTCCCACTGCACGGAAAGCAACCAGGCCGAGATTGTTTTGCGCGTCTACGTTTTGAGAAGGATGCTCTTATGTGAAAGTCAAGACAGATCTGTGGTGATTTACAAAGATGGTCTTTGTATTGGAAGGGCGGTACCTTTCAGTTTGACTTTACACGTCTTCATTGCCATAGAAAAGATGATGTCGCGTTCCGCCATCAACAGAATGATATAATAGATGTAAATAAAGATTCCATCAAAAACGTATTGCACTTTGTGATGTTTTAGGCATTATGCTTGAATTCATGTGTACAAAAGATTTAATTGTTTTGATGGTGTACGTTAACTCGGCACACTTGCATAACATGAAAGCGCATCACAGTAGCCGCTTCGATATACCATTGTAACACTTTTTGTGTGGGCATTATATTCAATTTGTTGTTTTATGTGTCTGCGATGTTCATTCTCACAACGTGTGACATTTTGTTTTTGTTACTGCTTGTGTCAATTTTATGCCTGAGAATCTATTTTGGTGTGAACTGTTATGAGTTATGTGTGTTATGTATTGCTACTACAATGATAATACTTGACTTGAAGTGTTTTGTGTTAGCGTGTGACTGCCACTAACGGAGTGTCAGTCTTAAATTGTCGGACATTTATAACTTTATAAAAAGGAAAATAGCAACTGCACAATGGCGGAATGACACAACACATGCACGAAGAAGTATGGACGTGCTGTTTAGGCAGGAACGTCTCATCTTGAGAGAAAAGAAGTGACATACTACAAAGTATTAAACTAAAGCATAATGCAAACATTCCTTGTAAAAGGCACACTCCTTTCCGTGAAAACTGGTCTCAGATCTGGCCGGGCTTTTACATGGGATAAGACCATCCTGGTGTTCTCTGTGCATAGCGGGTGGGGGTGTTCTCTGTGCTCTACGCGCCTTCTCACAACAGCAAGCAGTCAGGACGTTGACTTTTGGTATGTGGCCAAGTAGAGTGATGGTCTTATCCCGTGATGGTCTTATTCCGTGATGGTCTTATCCCGTGATGGTCTTATCCCGTGACCGGATCGGATGTTTTCACGGGAAGGACTGTCTTGAAAGCGTATGATACAAACATTCCCTGTCAACACTTTGCTGTGAAAGCGTATGAAACAAACATTCCCTGTCAACACTTTGCTGTGAAAGCGTATGAAACAAACATTCCCTGTCAACACTTTGCTGTGAAAGCGTATGATACAAACATTCCCTGTCAACACTTTGCTGTGAAAGCGTATGATACAAACATTCCCTGTCAACACTTTGCTGTGAAAGCGTATGATACAAACATTCCCTGTCAACACTTTGCTGTGAAAGCGTATGATACAAACATTCCCTTTCAACACAAATTTGCTGTCAGAGGTCGGTCTCACAGTAAATCATTCCAGATACCCAAACGCAATAGATTTCTTGTTGAGGTTTTCTCCAGACAATCTTTTTGTGTAAGTGTTATTACTTTTGTTAACTGTTTCTTGTATTTTTAATAGCTTTGACTCCACATTCCAGAAATGATGATGGTTTTTGAGAAATCTTTTACCGGTATAAGTGAATTAAATCACGACTTTTTCCCACATCTCACGTATGACTTACATATCACGGTATTATAACCAAAACGGCTTCAGAGTCGGTAACAAAAACGGGACGTAAAAGAACTCATGCCTTCTTATGTATCTGGATGGTATATACACAGTATTACTTCAAAATGTCCGATTCACGATTTCTGCTTGTAGCTACTACAGTAGAAATAAATTAGTTGACGATTATGACGCGTTTGTTACATGTTGTTCACATTCTTGTTCAGCCTTGTTTCATTGAGAATTGTGTTAATTGGTGTGTACGTGCCTTGCCAGATGAAGTTACGAATAAAATGTTGGTTGATGTTGAAGTTGCAGTGGTTGTGTATGTGTGTGTGTGTGTGTGTGTGTGTGTGTGTGTGTGTGTGTGTGTGTGTGTGTGTGTGTGTGTGTGTGTTTGCTCGTGCGCGCGTGTGTGTGTTGGGCGCAACATGTGTATTTGAACCATCAAATCAAACTATTTACACACACAAAACTGACGCTGTGTTCGGCGACGCTTTCACTATCATAACCAAAGCCTCAGTTTATCAAAAGGCTATTTCCCCACTCGCGCGACTACACAGCGTGTTATCACCAATATGTTATCATAATCGTAAAGTTGTTCACCTTGTAAACGGTATAACACACCCTCTACAGCATGAAAGGTGAGCACATAATGTAAACATTTTTCAGCAATTTTGTTGACTATTTGACGCTCAGAATGTGGCCATTAAACTGTGATATTAGACAACTTCTTAACCATAACATGTATGTCGATAAATTCTATTCTGCTTCAACTAGAACCAACTCATCCAGGATTAGAACACTGAGAAAGATATTGTTCACTTGGGTTGTAACAGATGTTTGTTTGCGGACTACTACACACGAGCTCTGTCACTTGTATTTGGGTTATTCTCCAGAGATGTGTAGACTACCAATTGAAACTATGTTACGAAGTTGATATTTCTTTATTTTACTGAGACTTTTTAACCATACGAATTGATTACATTGATAAATACAGGTTCCAAATACATCTTGGTCTGCAGAGAAAGAATTAGAAATACTTGCACATTTTGATTATCTACGTTCAGCAAATTACAAGCATTTCAAAGTACATCACTCGCGTAACATGGCAACATGCAGTAGAGGATGTGACACGGATTTAAATACTGACATTAAAACAAAGAAAAGAAGATGTATACTATGATATTTGTTTAAAATCGGTATTAATGAACAAGTAAAGAGAATAGATTATAGTTGCCATTTAATATAAGTCATGGGCCTGAGAATGAATGTCACAAAACTGTAGCCAGCTCTGGAGAATAACCCGTACACAGTGCACACAGTTTTCAGCTATATATCTTGTTCTTGTATTTCGCATTTTTCTCAAGTGTCTGCCACGCAAGATAAGTTTTTAACTTCACTTCATGCCCAAAATGTTTGATTATTATTGTTTCATAGCACTTAGTTTGAACGAAATTATGTTGCCAAGTGTCTAAAACAAATATGACGATCAGAAACGTTTTGTAGCAAAACATCCAGGTTTGTATAACAGTCTAGAAGGAACGCTGACAGTGGTTAGTATGTTCAAAATCATTTTGGACATTGTGTTAACATTTTCACAGACATCTGGTCAACCAACTGGAGGCTGTTGCTAATTTTGGCACTGACGTCATGCTTGAAGAAAACGACTGCCTACAATAAAACATGCATCCTCCCTCCATCTGCAAGCGGTAAGAATAACCTATCATTTTGTTGAATGTATATGTCACAGTAGAAACTAGAATTCAGTAGGATCCGGAATCCTACTAGTAGAGACTGGAATCTCAGTTTCTACTAGTAGATACTGGAATTCCAGTCTCAACTGGACTTTTTCAAGTTCAAACTGGAATTCCAGTATCTACTAGTAGATACCGGAATTCCACTTACAACTGGATTTTTTCCAGTTGAAAGTGGAATTCCGATATCTACTAGTAGAAACTGGAATTCCAGTTTCAACTAACAGCCAGTTCATGTTGGAATTCAGTTCAAATTGGAATTTCGCGATGGAGATGAATGTAGTTTCTTTTTTGTTTAAAATGAACAGTTGACTACTTTATTGAAAGCAAATCCATTGTTTAAAAAGACCCAACACCACAAACTGCATAGTCAAATCAATGAAAATCACATCAGACAACTTCAGGACATGTTCTTGCATTTCTTGCTGTGCGGGTGGCATTTGGTGCCACATGCAAGTTTGGCATCTTTGCACGGACACCTCTTTGTCATGCACGCGCCTGTGCACGTACAGACGGACCTGGCGACAGCTCCACGGTTTTGCCAACCAGTTGATGACCTGGAGGCTTGAATGAGGGACACTTCCTTAAGAGTCTGTGGGTTTACCACATTGAGATGTGGGAGGACCACACTGCTCATGTCCACAAGCTCCACCCCCCGAAACCAGTTTTTAACAATTCCAGTCGGGCAATACACCCGATAGACAGAATCACCGCCCCTCATCTTTGATTCCAGAATCTTGCAGGTCAAGAGCCGCACGTCAGTGTTGGTCCTGTCGGCACTGTGGATTTTCACTCCGACAGTGTGCCCGTTTTGGAATGATTGGGTCACGTCTTTTACCTTCTTTTGGTACCTCGTGTCTTGACGTCTGGCAGCCTTCAAATAGTTATTTCTGGCAACAAGTCGCTTCTCCTTGTGAGCCGTGTTCCCTTCTTCATTTTGCACTGTTGCAGTGCGTTTCCACAACACAAACTGTCCTACTTCTAATGGTTCATTCATAGGGTTGGCAATTGTAGGCACATGTGTAGGAACGAACACTTCGTCAACAGAAAACACAGCATGAGTGGTTTTAGTCACTTTCACACCATGCACAACGTCAAGATTTGTGTGCTCTGTGCCAGAACAAACGATGACGTTGTCGCTCAAAAGAAGATACTCCTTTCCTCGCTTGTGGCTGGTACAGGTAGTAGATGATGTACTTGGTGAATCCACGTTTTCTACAATGCCGAGAGAAGAACCACCAGCACCTGTGAAACAAACAAATTAAAATCGTCTACGCTGGTGTGAAAACCAAGAAAGGTGGTGTAAGGGTTAACCTGTTAACATCTTCAAACTAGTCTTTATAAATTGATAGAAAATATGGCACATTGAAAGTGTGTTGAGGGAAGTGTGAAGAAACTTACCAGTGGCATGCTGCTCAGGAGTGCTGAGAGAAGGTCCGAGAGGATCCTGAAAGTTGACTGCTTCTGAAGAACGGTCAGCACCTGTGAAACAAATAAAATGCAGTTGTATTTGCAACAGACATTTGCAGTCATTCTTCTTCTTCTCTGTTGGGAAATGTGACATGATAATGTGGCATGTATGTGTACACATTAATCACTGTGTACTAGTGTTTCGACGTTGAAGTGATACAGGAAGAAATTCTGAATAATTCATTGCAAAAACATACACTTGACCCATTTTGACAGGAAAGTTTTTTTTGAAAGTTGACTGCTTCTGAAGAACGGTCAGCACCTGTGAAACAAATGAACTGTAGTTGTATTTGCATCAAATCTGCCATTAATCCCCAGAGTCATTAACCCTTGCCAGTGCACCTCCCGTCTCCTGCATTGTCTATCATTATCAAAATTGTGTTCATCATTAGTTTGTTATGGCTGCAAAAGGGTTAATGTAATGGAATGTTACTCCTATTAATACGACTAATACAGTAATGGGCGTCAACTAGTCCAATGGTTGCATGGCCAATATCTCTAAAACACAAGATTTTTAAAACCAATTCAGATAGAAGCATACCACATACCAGCAGTTGAAGGTCCGGGAGTTGGCAAAGAATTGTTGACTGGCTGCAGAACTGTATCAAAGACCACTTCACTCCACACAGTGATTCTCTCGTCGTCCTCGCAGCTGATGTCACTCTGGCTCCCTGACTGCACAACTGCACTTCTCTGACTCACGGCTGTGTCTTCTTGACTCAGAACTACACGCCCCACATTGTCCAGCCACACTGACTGCACGACTGCACCATCATGATTCAATGACTCAACGACTGCACCTTCCTGACTCAATGACTCGACGACTGCACCTTCCTGACTCAATGACTCGACGACTGCACCTTCCTGACTCAATGACTCAACGACTGCATCTTCCTCACTCACTGACTGCACGACTGCACCTTCCTGACTCAATGACTCGACGACTGCACCTTCCTGACTCAATGACTCGACGACTGCACCTTCCTGACTCAATGACTCAATGACTGCATCTTCCTCACTCACTGACTGCACGACTGCACCTTCCTGCCTCATTGTGGGAAGCATAACAAGCAGATCATTTGGCAAATCTTCTTCACGCACAATACCCTGAGCTGCAAATTCCTCCCAAACAGCTTGGTCCGAACGTGGTTTCTGACCAAATACAAGTTCATACGGTGTTGTCCCAGTTGCACTTGAAACTGATGTGTTGATTGAGTGAACCACAGACTTTAATCCCCTGCTCCATTGTGGGCCATTGGTATCCATCCATTTGCCTAGTTTCAATTGTAGGTCTCCGTTCCCCCTCTCAATGCACCCTGCACACAGTGAAGCAATCCCAGTTGGATACTGTCACCTTAAATAGAGGCCTTTTCAAGCCTAGGCCACTGCACTATGTCTGTAGCCCATATTTCAGGTTGTAAAGCTGATTTATAAAGCTGCTAGAGCAGTTTTAATTTGAGAAGTCGAGTGTATCATTCATCGAAAGGTTCATGGTACTGTCACAGTACCATTAAAGGGGTATGAAAGACCTAAACCGGAAGTAGAATTCCTTGAACGGCAGCTGATACATTACTCTATGAACTCTCATTATCCAGAAAATTAAGCCTGAAAGCCTGGTATTCGCTGAGAAACATCGGAAAACGCAAAATCAAAATAAACAATCCTTATCCGGAAGTGGTAAAAAAACAACGTTTTATTATCAAAAGGGAAGTGTGGCTTCGCGTCGGACATTGAGTTGGAATCTTCCAGGCTTCTCCCATCACATGGGATGATAAGATTCAGCCTTTAGGACCACTTCCGGATAATAATTGTTTAATTTGATTTTGAGTTTTCCGATGTTTCTGAAGTAATACTGGACTTACAGGCTTGAAACTTTGGATAATGAGAGTTGATAAGGTAATGTATCAGCTGCCGTTCAAAGATTTCTACTTCCGGTTTAGGTCTTTCATACCCCTTTAAGTGCCATGACCATTTCGACCATTTGGTATCAATTGAACCGTTATGGTGTGTAGTTTTTGAAAAGTGATGTAGTTGCAGCACTTTAGTACAACATGCCAAATGAACCCCTTGTTGCCCCAAAACGTCAAAATTTTGAAAAGTTCACTCATTCCCCTAATTTTTAAAAATGGCACTGTGTATTTCACTTTAAATGCAGTTAGACAGGCTTAGGAGATCAAACAGACCCAAATCGGTAACGTTGGATAACATATCGTTAATTTTGAAGAAAAAATAAGTTGGAAAAATGAAAAATGGCATTTTTTCCATATTTCACAGACAAGAGGTTAATTTGGACTTTTATGTAAAATTGAGGCACACCAAAATCACTTTTCAAATTTTACACCCCCAGACGGTTAAAATAACATCTATTTATCCATGTTAATCCATAGTTTGACTGATGTGATGAGAACGTTTTACCAAATATTGCTCAAATTCCATAATTTTTTTTAATACTTTTGATATATTCCCAGTCTTAATAACGCAATCCCTTCTCAAAATGCCTTAAAATACATCTGTAAAGGTCAAGGAAGTCAAACAGATTCATAATATGTTTTTAAATTAAAATTCAAAGTGCCGTTTTCCAAAACTAGGGGAATGAGTGAAAACTTCAAAGTTTCCTGGTTTTGGTAACAAGGGGTTAATCTAGCATGTTGTACTAAAGTGCTGCAACTGCGACATTAGTTTTCAAAACCTGGACATCATAGCGGTTCAGTTCATACCCATTTTAGCTTGTTATACCGCCAGTAAAAAAAAAAATCACAATCACAATCACCACTATGGAAATTTTAGATTAGACCTATTGCGTTAAATTTCGGTTTCATATTCCATGTTACCACAGGTAGGTCTGCCTCATTAACCCTTTCACTGCCGGGGTGTTTCAATTCAATGTCAGTAAAATGTGAAAAATGATCCGATTACGAAAAAAGCTGAATGTTTATCTTTTGACAGATGCAACAGACAAAACATGTTACCACCGGTAGGTCTGCCTCATTAACCCTTTCACTGCCGGGGTGTTTCAATGCATGGTCACTCTTCGACAAGAATGTTTTCTCTAACTGGCTAGAGTGCAGGACGGGTATACCCGTCTTGTAGGCACTGTAAGGGTTAATTTTCATTTCTGAAAAAAATACAAATAAAAACGAACACTTACCCTGACTTTCAGGATGTCTTGGGCGTCCATGGATGATCACTGTTCCAGGCCACAGATCACACACTTCACGTATCACGTTCGCCGTGAATTCTCTGCCATTGTCACTCTGCAGGAGGCGTGGTGGTCCAAAGGTGCAGAATTGGTCGAACAGATGACCTGCTACCTCTGCTGCAGTCTTGGATTCCAAGGGATAGGCCCAAGAAAACTTCGAAAAACAGTCCCTTGCATGCAGGATCCATTTAAAGTCCCTGTCAGGCCTGCTGCGGAAGTCAATGAGGTCGATTTGGACTCTGAGTAGAAAAGACAGATTGATCATTGCCTTTCCAGATGGAAGTGATTTCACCACCTGGCGCTGCCTGCAGCTGGGACAGGTCTTCAGGAACACACTGACTGCTGAGTGGTGGACTCCTGCGTAGTTTGCTTTGATTTCCGCCCACGTTTTATCCCTTCCCCCATGGCCAACATGAACGTGACATCGCGCAATTGTCGCAAACAATTCCTCTCTGGTCACAACCGGGCAGTTGGTTTTCTGGCAACATAGCATTGTCCTTGCCCCCACAACTTGTAATTTATAATGCTTTGCACACCTGTACTTGAATTTGGCACCTTCTGGACATTGCTGGCCCTTGTTCAGTTGCAGAGCTTTCACTATTTTTGTGTACTTCTCTTGGGCAATGCAGAAACATTCTCGTTTGCTGTCATCAAGACTCCGTATGTGTGCTTCTAAAAGAGAATAAAACAGAGTTTTCTGATCCTCTGACTCGGACTCCATCTTCAATCTTGACTGCTGTCTGTCACTGACACTTCACTCTGATCAACTGATCAAGACTCACTGTGAATAGAAGGGCCTCGGTTGTTCCATATTACTCTGGCTGGAGAACATTGGTCACTTTATTTGCAACAACAACTCAGATTCACGTGAAGAAGTCATTGTCACATCTAAGCTTTGTTTTCAAGTTGAACCCTCTCTGTGGATATGATCCCAGTTTCTTTTTCAGTTTTCAAATAATTCCAATTTCCATATTACTCTGGCTGGAGAACATTGGTCACTTTATTTGCAACAACAACTCAGATTCACGTGAAGAAGTCATTGTCACATCTAAGCTTTGTTTTCAAGTTGAACCCTCTCTGTGGATATGATCCCAGTTTCTTTTTCAGTTTTCAAATAATTCCAATTTAAACTGAATTCCAACATGAACTGGCTGTTAGTTGAAACTGGAATTCCAGTTTCTACTAGTAGATATCGGAATTCCACTTTCAACTGGAAAAAATCCAGTTGTAAGTGGAATTCCGGTATCTACTAGTAGATACTGGAATTCCAGTTTGAACTTGAAAAAGTCCAGTTGAGACTGGAATTCCAGTATCTACTAGTAGAAACTGAGATTCCAGTCTCTACTAGTAGGATTCCGGATCCTACTGAATTCTAGTTTCCCCTGTGACATATATATAAGAGAGGTCATCATTCAAAGTAAAGTATAACAAGTCGCGTAAGGCGAAAATACAACATTTAGTCAAGCTCAGTCGAACTCACAGAATGAAACTGAACGCACTGCATTTTTTTTCACAATGACCGTAGTCTGCCGCTTGTGCAAAACGGAGTGAAACTGACGAGCCTGTTCAGCGCTGTAGTGGTTTCGCTGTGCTGCATAGCACGCTTTTCTGTACCTCTCTTCGTTTTAACTTTCTGAGCGTGTTTTTAATCCAAACATATCATATCTATATGTTTTTGGAATCAGGAACCGAAAAGGAATAAGACAGAATTGTTTTTAAATCGATTTCGGAAATTTAATTTTGATCATAAGTTTTATATTTTTAATTTTCAGAGCTTGTTTTTAATCCAAATATAACATATTTATATGTTTTTGGAATCAGCAAATGACGAAGAATAAGATGGAATTGTTTTTGGATCGTTTAATAAAAAAATAATTTTAATTACAAGTTTCCGATTTTTAATGACCAAACTCACTCATTAGTTTTTAAGCCACCAAGCTGAAATGCAATACCAAACCCCGGCCTTCGTCGAAGATTGCTTTGCCAAAATTTCAATCAATTTGACTGAAAAATGAGGGTGTGACAGTGCCGCCTCAACTTTTACAAAAAGCCGGATATGACGTCATCAAAGACATTTATCGAAAAAAGGAAAAAAATGTCCGGGGATATCATACCCAGGAACTCTCATGTCAAATTTCATAAAGATCGGTCCAGTAGTTTGGTCTGAATCGCTCTACACACACACACAGACAGACAGACGCACACACACACACACATACGCAACGACCCTCGTCTCGATTCCCCCCCTCTATGTTAAAACATTTAGTCAAAACTTGACTAAATGTAAAAATGGGGGGGGGGGGGGGGGTGGAAACGGTCGTAGACGTCGCACAAGTTCCCATTTGAGTGACAGTCACCTTCTTAGCATCAAATGGTCTTTCGAGTGTTAAGCGCGGGTATACACATCACCTACATGTCATCAATAACAATCAACAACTGACCACTTTGCGCCAATAACAATTAACAACTGACCACTTTGTGCCAATGACAATTAACATCTGGCCACTTTACGCCCATAACAATCAACAACTGGCCACTTTGCGCCAATAACAATTAACAACTGACCACTTTGCGCCAATAGCAATTAACATCTGGCCACTTTTCGCCAATAACAATCAAGAACTGGCCACTTTGCGCCAATAACAATTAACAACTGACCACTTTGCGCCAATAGCAATTAACATCTGGCCACTTTACGCCAATAACAATCAACAACTGACCACTTTACGCCAATACCAATTACCAACTGACCTCTTTACGCTAATAAACAACGGTCACTGTACAATGACCACTGTCCAGGGGAGCCCCAGCGGCCCGCAGTGTCCGGTCAGTTCACAGTGCACGTGGAGGCCACCTTTGTGGACAAGAACATCACCATGGACTTCATCGAGATCTACGACTACCACAACAACCGCGGCAAGCTGCGTCAGATCAAAGGCGGCATCACCACCGACTACTACTATGACTACAACACCAATGAGCTGCTGGTGGTGAAGCCTGATACATGTACGTTGGTTGTAAAGACCTTGTGTAATTAGAAAGAGTGATTTGGGCAACTGTTTCAGAGAAACCCGTAGTTAAAATGGTTAGTCCTTTCCTCCCTTCTCTTAATCAATTCAGTTTTAGGAAGGGGACATACGAATTATATGCATCTGTGAAGAATATGCTAGTGCCAACAGGAAGGCTAGGATGGGGTACGTACGAGTATAAAATAATTCATTTTTGTGGTCGTATTTATTAGTTCGACACACTCCTATACATCTTCTGGGCTTTGAAAGAAAAAATCGCAAAGGATGCATTCACAAAAGGGTGCTGGACTGTCCTTTAAAGGCACATACAGAGAGATCAGACCTGAATCAATAAAACACAGATCGGTTCACAAAAAAACCTTCCAAAATCAAATGGCCATTCTTTTTTTCTTTTTTTTTAATCTAAAACGACAGGCTAGAACTTCTATCAGTTCCTTGACTGACTCCCAGCCAGAATGATTGATCATTTAAAATCGTATGCTTCAGGCAAACGACTAACGACGAAACATTGCCTAAACCCTGCATCATTGCTTTTCCTAAGACGCTCCAGTAAAGCAGTGTATTGTGTGTTGAACAGACTCGTGCCAGGTTCAGCAGCTGTCCACAGCGGGCTACATGTTTCTCTTGGGAGACAACGACGGTCACATCTTCTCCCCGGCAGCAGCCCTCAGGTTTGGCGGGCAGGTAAGTTGGCTTACAAGTTTGCCACGTTAAGGGCTCTGAGAGTTATTGCGAAGTGCAGGGAATAATTAATGTTCCAAGAAAACTTGCACACAGATACACACACAAATACGGGTGAACAGAGTAGACCATCAGGCAAACAGACAGACAGACACACCCCCATTCCCCCAAAAAACTCACAATCACACTATGCGCGAAAGCTATGGCTGTTTTATAAAGCCATAAAGCCACCAGCCATCGCGCCAATGTTTGACTGTCTTTGAGTGTTCATGTTTATATCAAGCCTTCTCAGCTGCTGGGTCCTAAAGTAAGGCACCAGAAAAACACACAGTTAAGAATGTCGAGCTTGGATTTCAAAACAAAGAGGGGCGGGTTCAATTTCTGTACATTCTGTAGGTGCCGCCATCTTGAACACACGGCCAATATAATTATATTGGCCGTGTGTTCAAGATGTAGGTGCCGCTTACAATCGAGTCACTAAGATGAGCTGCGTACAACGCTGCATCATGCGAGTCGCGCAGCTCTTTCGTGCGGCGGTTGTGTACGGCTGGTTGCCTGCAGAAAAGATGCATGGTGCTGGAACGCCGAAGTTTAATTTGCAATGTGCTTCAAACAAACAATCGCTAACAGTGGAACCCCCCTTTTAAGCTCCAAGTTTGGGACTTTCTCCTTTTTTAGACCTGATTTTATCAGATCTTTGGAGGTCTTAAAATAAGTATGTCACTGTACAATGTTGTTGGGTGGTGCATTTCTCATTAAAAAAGAAACCCACAAGAGTCATATCACGGGACACAAGAAGTTTATGTGGGCAAGATAGTTTTTTTTCTGTTTTTTTTTCTTTCTTGTGTATTAACTGGTGTTTTATTTCATTTTCAATCAACTGTTACAACTTTTTTCTTTTACATTTCAGGTTACATTTCCACAAAATTACTTTTTAATTCAACAACAATCTAACTAAGGACAATGGGGATAAACCTTTCGTAGCGCAAGTTCTTGTTGAAATACAATTTCCAATGGAATATGCGATTTAGTTTTCTTAACTTTGCTAATGCACATTTTTGCTATCAATAAAACATGGTTAATTAACGCTGATTCCTGACATTCTTCGACTCCGAATAATACATCTGTAATAGACAATAAAAAAAGCCCGACCTGTCAGACTGTTCAAAATTTTTTCAATATAAGTCCAAAACCTTCTAACTTGGGGACACTCATAGAAAAAGTGTTCATGGGCAAGAGAGTTAGTTGCACGAGGTATCAACGTTATATCGTGACTGTGTGTTACAGACCGGGACACCAGAAGTGTATGTGGGCAAGAGAATTGCACGAGGTATCAACGTTATATCATGACTGTGTGTTACAGACCGGGACACCAGAAGTGTATGTGTGCAAGAGAGTTGCACAGAGTACCAACGTTATATCATGACTGTGTGTTACAGACCGGGACACCAGAAGTGTATGTGTGCAAGAGAGTTGCACGAGGTATCAACGTTATATCATGACTGTGTGTTACAGACCGGGACACCAGAAGTGTATGTGGGCAAGAGAGTTGCACGAGGTATCAACGTTATATCATGACTGTGTGTTACAGACCGGGACACCAGAAGTGTATGTGTGCAAGAGAGTTGCACAGAGTACCAACGTTATATCATGACTGTGTGTTACAGACCGGGACACCAGAAGTGTATGTGTGCAAGAGAGTTGCACGAGGTGTCAACGTTATATCATGACTGTGTGTTACAAACCGGGACACCAGAAGGGTATGTGGGCAAGAGAGTACTGTTGCACGAGGCATCAACGTTATATCGTGACTGTGTGTTACAGACCGGGACACCAGAAGTGTATGTGGGCAAGAGAGTTAGTTGCACAGAGTATCAACGTTATATCGTGACTGTGTGTTACAGACCGGGACACCAGAAGTGTATGTGGGCAAGAGAGTTGCACAGAGTATCAACGTTATATCGTGACTGTGTGTTACAGACCGGGACACCAGAAGTGTATGTGGGCAAGAGAGTTAGTTGCACAGAGTATCAACGTTATATCGTGACTGTGTGTTACAGACCGGGACACCAGAAGTGTATGTGGGCAAGAGAGTTAGTTGCACAGAGTATCAACGTTATATCGTGACTGTGTGTTACAGACCGGGACACCAGAAGTGTATGTGGGCAAGAGAGTTAGTTGCACGAGGTATCAACGTTATATCGTGACTGTGTGTTACAGACCGGGACACCAGAAGTGTATGTGGGCAAGAGAGTTAGTTGCACAGAGTATCAACGTTATATCGTGACTGTGTGTTACAGACCGGGACACCAGAAGTGTATGTGGGCAAGAGAGTTAGTTGCACAGAGTATCAACGTTATATCGTGACTGTGTGTTACAGACCGGGACACCAGAAGTGTATGTGTTCAAGAGAGTTGCACGAGGCATCAACGCTATATCATGACTGTGTGGTACAGACCGGGACACCAGAAGTGTATGTGGGCAAGAGAGTTAGTTGCACAGAGTATCAACGTTATATCATGACTGTGTGTTACAGACCAGGACACCAGAAGTGTATGTGTGCAAGAGAGTTGCACGAGGCATCAACGCTATATCATGACTGTGTGTTACAGACCGGGACACCAGAAGTGTATGTGGGCAAGAGAGTTAGTTGCACAGAGTATCAACGTTATATCGTGACTGTGTGTTACAGACCGGGACACCAGAAGTGTATGTGGGCAAGAGAGTTGCACGAGGCATCAACGTTATATCATGACTGTGTGTTACAGACCGGGACACCAGAAGTGTATGTGGGCAAGAGAGTTAGTTGCACAGAGTATCAACGTTATATCATGACTGTGTGTTACAGACCAGGACACCAGAAGTGTATGTGTGCAAGAGAGTTGCACAGAGTACCAACGTTATATCACGACTGTGTGTTACAGACCGGGACACCAGAAGTGTATGTGTTCAAGAGAGTTGCACGAGGCATCAACGTTATATCATGACTGTGTGTTACAGACCAGGACACCAGAAGTGTATGTGTGCAAGAGAGTTGCACAGAGTACCAACGTTATATCACGACTGTGTGTTACAGACCGGGACACCAGAAGTGTATGTGGGCAAGAGAGTTGCACAGAGTATCAACGTTATACCATGACTGTGTGTTACAGACCGGGACACCAGAAGTGTATGTGGGCAAGAGAGTTGCACGAGGCATCAACGTCAACCAGTGGGAGTCGTGCCAGGACTGGCCCCAGTCTAACACCTCCATGCACGTCACCTGGGCTTTTGTGGGTAGGTCTCGGCACACACAGGTACAGACAAACAGCCCGAAACACTCAAACAAAGAGACAATCAGAAGAGCTGTAAAAGCCACGACAAGAAGACATACAAACAGCCCGAAACACTCAAACAAACAAAGAGGCAATCAGAAGAGCTGTAAAAGCCACGACAAGAAGACAGACAAACAGCCCGAAACACTCAAACAAACAAAGAGACAATCAGAAGAGCTGTAAAAGCCACGACAAGAAGACAGACAAACAGCCCGAAACACTCAAACAAACAAAGAGACAATCAGAAGAGCTGTAAAAGCCACGACAAGAAGACAGACAAACAGCCCGAAACACTCAAACAAACAAAGAGACAATCAGAAGAGCTGTAAAAGCCACGACAAGAAGACATACAGACAGGCCGAAACACTCAAACAGACACACAGACAATCAGAAGAGAGAGGTGTACAATTCACGACGAGAAGACAGACTGAACTTGGTAAGTGTGCCAATAATGACCACAGACATGTACATTACCTGCCGTGACTTTACGAGTACAGATACAAGTTATTTGGTCAGGTAGATCTGGACACGAGAACACGAAAGAGAGAGAGAGAGAGATGTGTGTTTGTTTCTTTAATGTCTCTTCAAACGGTATGGCTATCGGAGACCACTCAAATCAGTGATTGGGGTACTCTCACGTTGGTGTGTGCAGACAATTTAGCCTGGGTGGCCTCAGCCAGTGTCGTCAACATCCCCGTATGGTGTCACGTAACCGGGAGGGTGTACGTCAACGACCAGTATTTCCGTTCCTTCGAACATCAGTACGAGTTCATCCACTTCATTGACAACATTCCGCCGGACTCGGAGCACGTATTCGAGGTAGGTTGTTGCACCAGTTGCTGAATCAAATACCAATTCGGACAAACGCAGTCAAGTTGGCTAGCTCCCTCCCCCCCCCACTACACCCTCGCACCCACACCCATACACAGACAGACAGACAGAGGCACGAAGACCGACACTCACACACAGATACGTCACAGGCACATACAGACAAACAGACAGACAGACAGACAGACACACACGCACACACACACACACACACACACACACACACACACACACACACACACACACACACACACACACACACACTGCCCTTATACCAATTTGTTTTTAAAGGGTGCATATGCTACGTCCCTATATATCCATGTACTAGGCAAATAAGAAGAATAAATGCACACGTAAATCTAAATTACTCTGCACAAGTCAAGTATCTCCAAATACCAAACAAACTGTCCAGTTTCTTCTGCTTGTTGCACGTGCACACAGACGCCGAGCGGAGTGGTGTGTCCCGGGCGGAAGAACACCAAGCCACTGCCGGCTCTGCCCAGCGCCCTGTCCTTCACTGGCGAGACCATCAACGAGCAGCGCAAAGGCATCACCTACACTCAGGTTTGTCCCGCTGGCTTGTGGCTTGCACGTCATCTCTGTCGTTATGTCTATCTGTCTGTCACTGTCTCTAGATACATCTCTACGCTATGTGTGTGTGTGTGTGTGTGTGTGTGTGTGTGTGTGTGTGTGTGTGTGTGTGTGTGTGTGTGTGTGTGGGTGTGTGTGTGTGTGTGTTGTTGTTGTTGTTGTTTTGTGTTGCTTTGGTGTGTCTTTTTTTTAAATGTCCATGTGGTGTAGGTCTCTTCTATATAATATCATTATGACGGCTATATTAAGCAAGCATTATTTTCTTTCCCTATTACACACGGAAAAAAAAGAAGAAATACCTGTTGTTATTTTATGCTAGGGCTCACCACATCGAATCCTTTCCTTCAAATGGCTAATTGGAACATGTCTTCGCTCTTGTTCTTTTCAGCGTGAATGATGATTATGCATTATTGTTTTACACAGGAAAGGTATGATGCGCAAGGGAGAATTGTAGCCTACAAATTCCGTGGCTTCACATCATTTTCGATGAAGTATGGCGAAAACCCTCTGGCAGTCGTCAATGACTTCAACACAGGTGACGCATGCATTTCGCATTCAACATAAATTAGCAATAATTATAAGGTCCACAGTAACAGCATCCATATAGGACATGATGGGTGGATGCTCTTATTAGTATTGCAATGCAGTGATGCGTGTTTCCGCTGTGAATGAAACACGGTGCGTGCAGGTGTATCATGTACGCCCGTCAAGATAATATAGTTATGGCCGGGTATGACCATCAGGTTTTGAGCGTTGTGGCCTAGCAATTGTCCTACCATATTGGGGGGGGGGGGGGATTGTCGAAGGGGGGGGGGGGGGGCAATTGTCCACGGGGCAGTTGTTTGAGGGAGGTGGGGGCAATAAGCCTGATACTGACCTTGAGTGGATTGGGATGTAACAGGCACAGAATACATAGTGGACTTGCAGCGTGGGAACTGCAGCGTCACCCCCCTCTCCCTCACCCCTGACGTCACGCATGGCCAAGACCTCGTGACCTTGAGGCTGCAGAGTGCTACCAACATGCTCAACTTAAATGGGAACTACACGTACCAAGGCCAGGTAAAAAAAAAAAAAACTCATAAGAGAATATAAATAGAATAACCAAATTTACAAATAATTATCATAGCAAAGTGAAGCTGAAATGCCAAAAAATGAATCACATTCAAGTCAATTTTGCATACCTATTTGAATTCACACACACACACACACACACACACACACACACACACACACACACACACACACACACACACACACACACACACACACACACACAAACGCACCTTCGGGCGCACGCCAGTTCAAGCCATCTTTTTCTCGTACATGTCAGAAGAACATACCATATAACGATGTTGAAGCCTGTGTGTGCAGCGAACAATTCGTGGTATCCCTTGCGATGTTTGGATTGTGGAAAAACACGCGGAGGATCTACTGGGCGTTGCGGTCAATGCTACGTTTGAGTGGGCCTTTAGCACGGTGAGCTTAAACGTACTAACAGTAACAGAACGTGATGAGACAAAACAGAACGTGATGAGACAAAACAGAACGTGATGAGACAAAACAGAACGTGATGAGACAAAACAGAACGTGATGAGACAAAACAGAACGTGATGAGACAAATTACATTGCATTACAGCCCCCCACACACACCTGACCAGATCATCGTTACAATATCCGACTCTGTCCTATCGTCACACTACAACCACACTGTCTTCTAATATGGCAATATTCCGTTGTATCTTACTGTTGATTCCATTTGATATTACTTAACTTAGGCTTCGAAAAAGAAACACGTAGTACACGTAATTCAAAGCACACAGAGGATGTTATTTGTAGCTGAATGTGGGTGTTTCCATGTCTGTATCCAACAGACTTCCTGGAGCTATCAGAACATGCCCGACTCTGCTGCTGGCGTTCCCGTTCAGGTCATCTACACGTTGGATGACGTAAGTATGACGTCACGACACCTCAATTCACGATATTTCAAGTATCATGCGTTTGAGGGATAGGTACATTAACAATAGAACATTTGGGACACAGAGGCTTGTGTCATAAGTGGCTGCATGCCGAACGTCTTGCTTTTACGGGGTGAAGTATTCTTGAGTCCATGCCTTTGGGTCGTACGTCGTGTTTTTTTTTAATGCATCACATGAGTATCGAGAATAAAGAGAGACGACTTATACATTTTAAGCAAATGTAACAACTGCAATGTGGGTTTGCTACTATGAGCACAGTTCTGAACCATACCCAATAACCCGCCATTCTCAATGCTTTTAAGCCTTTGTGATTGCCATTTCTGTGGTTAAATCCCAAAACAAAGAGACTGCCAACGTTCCAAAATTCAGAATAAAAAACAAGAAAGGTAAGTTGTTGGAACGTTTGTTATTGACAAACAAATCATTCATTCGCTTGGGACTTTGTAACGTATTGTTTTGTCAATAACAATTCCTGTGGTCAGTTCGGTTCCCGACAGCAATCAGTGACCAATGTGTACGACTTTGAGTCCAGCGTTCCGGACATCTTTGAAGGAATCAACCTGGGCAGCTGCTTCATTGGTGCTCCGCGCAACGTTGTCGTCTTCAGCATTTCTCGTAAGACAATTTTCTTTGCTCTTTGAATGGACTACCAAATAGAACAAGATCTGATAAACAAAGGGCAGTAAGCGCTCTAAATTCATACGACATGTGTAATAGAGTAAGTGAGAGTTATCCAGAACCATTCTCCTGGCACCTGAGAGAATAACAAGCATTGAAATGAACAAGCGACAATTTGTTTGATTAGAACAAATTAAAGTCTTTAAGTTAATGATGATTGTTGGTATGTGACCAAGTGGTCTTATCCCATGTAAACGCCTGGCGATATGTTAGATGGTGAGCCAATCTGTGTTGACGGGAGGGAGTGTGCTTTTCTTGTTCCATGCATGTCAACTTGTTACAGGTGTATACGAGACACTGCTCCAGTATTTCCAGAGTCAGTTCAAGTACGCTGTGCGTCACAGCATCGCTCAGGCCATCAACGTGTCCCCACTACGTGTAGCTAATGTACAGGTAAGAGAGAGAGAGAGAGAGAGAGAGAGAGAGAGAGAGAGAGAGAGAGAGAGAGAGAGAGAGAGAGAGAGAGAGAGAGAGAGAGAGAGAGATTGGATTGGATTGGATTGTTTACTCATTTAGGCCATAGCCCCTTATGAGGGGGGGGGGGTGAACATAATATACAATGACATAATGACATTTGCACACAAATCAAATGAAATAAATCATACACGAACTAAGACATGTGTGCTACTGTTGCTAGTAGATATACGTGCTACTGTTGCTTGTAGATATGTGTGCTACTGTTGCTAGTAGAATCATATAGTATTTCACACAGTTTTCACAATTGGTTATCAAACGTGTGTTCAAAAGGGGAGAACTTCAGTTTACAGTGTAGACAGCGAAAGATTATTCTGTCAACTTTTTTTTCTAAAAACAACATTTCAATTAACTATACACCATGCTCTTTTCAGTACAGAGTGCAGCAATTTTCCCTGGACATCAGCCTAGACCTGTTGCCGTTGCCAGCCGTACACAGCACAGTGTCAGACCCCACAACACAGCCGTCACTGGACGCGGCAACACAGGCCTTGCTGGACGCTGTCAAA
This sequence comes from Littorina saxatilis, assembly GCF_037325665.1. Lineage (NCBI taxonomy): Eukaryota > Metazoa > Mollusca > Gastropoda > Littorinimorpha > Littorinidae > Littorina > Littorina saxatilis. The sequence goes on along the minus strand of NC_090248.1, from coordinate 18,439,834 downwards.
GGCAACAGGATGGTCATTCAGCTCAACGCCGGGTCAGACCAGGTATGGAGATACTAATGATATATCTGTCTTGTTTTGTTTTTGACATTGGATGCGTTATTCCCCTTTAAAACTGTGAAGCAAACATACGTGTGGCTACACTGAGGATAACGATCATGCCGGCAGTGAGTTGTGAGCTCGATGACAATATTTGTCAGATAAAAGGACATGATAAAGAGCGGACACTAACAAACCTACACATAGGAGTTTATTATTCACTGTGACGCCATCATTGATTGAGTCCTCTGATCAGAGGCGGGTGTTTGCCTGATGATTACTTGTTGGAAAGGGGGCACAAGGAACTCTTCCACAGCAATGAAAACTACAGCAGATTTGTTTTCTTCTAAGGCTTTCTTTAGTAATACCTAGAGTTGAATTCGCGAAAACTGCGCGAAGTCTTTTTACCAACAATTCAGCGCCAAAGCTTCGTGCAGAGAGCTTCGTGAAGTAGGCTTCGCTAAGTCAACTTCGCCCAATTACATAATACTAGTGGTACCCGTGCTACGCACTTTGTGTGCTGCGCATGCGATGTCATTTTGTTGGTTATGTGCTTGTGAAAATGTTGTTTGCACCCCTCCCCCCCCCCCCCCCCCCCCCCGCACATTATCCCGCATATAATGAATTATATTCTCTTGGTGAAAAATAAAATGTTAACCCTTACACCGGTGCAATTCTGTAACACATGTTACATAGCCACTGGTGAATTAACAGAGAGAAAAATAACAAAAAACAGTCATATAGGTTTTCGCATCAATGGGAGGTAATCGGAACTGACCAAAAAGACTGCGCGACCGCACGCGACTATACAAACAAACAAAATAAAATACAGCAGGTATGACGTTTGCATGAATCCATGATTACGTCTACATGAACAACAGTGATAAAAGTGCGCATCTCTTCCCAGCCGTGCAGCGCTTTGAAAGTTGGAAGCATTAAAATTTAAACGGGTAAAAAGCCATCGTGAAGATACGAAAAAAAGTATGACGTCTAAAATACTTAATGATTCAAACGCATAGTATAACATATGTAATTGACAACATTGACAACAGAAAATATATACATGGTTCACACACACAATCGAGTGCACACATCCATCCATGCTTATTTAAAGTCATGTACACACACACACACATACATACATACATGGCATCAAGCAACACACAATTAAATGACACATATGGAATATGGAAAACGTATAATGGACATGACCATGGCAAGTAATTTACACCGTTACCTACTATAAAATTGATGATATATATATACCACTCACTTGCTATTCGCCTAAAAGCTTGCGGTGTGCTGTGACACATATAAGAAACCAGAAGAAAAAAGGACTTTACTTTGGCGAAAAGAGCATATGCTGCTTATTTTTGTACATAACTGCTATAACTGTATTTTTTCCGAACACTTACATGTAAAAAACATAGAGATATATCTTACCATTTCACTAAGACAGCCAAAATAACGGTCAAATTAAGGGGAGATCATGATGACGTACATGTCTATGGTTGCACCGGGGGAAAATATTTAGTCGCTGGAACCTATAAGGTATAACACATGTTACATAGCCACTGGTGAATTAACAGAGAGAAAAATAACAAAAAACAGTCATATAGGTTTTCGCATCAATGGGAGGTAATCGGAACTGACCAAAAAGACTGCGCGACCGCACGCGACTATACAAACAAACAAAATAAAATACAGCAGGTATGACGTTTGCATGAATCCATGATTACGTCTACATGAACAACAGTGATAAAAGTGCGCATCTCTTCCCAGCCGTGCAGCGCTTTGAAAGTTGGAAGCATTAAAATTTAAACGGGTAAAAAGCCATCGTGAAGATACGAAAAAAAGTATGACGTCTAAAATACTTAATGATTCAAACGCATAGTATAACATATGTAATTGACAACATTGACAACAGAAAATATATACATGGTTCACACACACAATCGAGTGCACACATCCATCCATGCTTATTTAAAGTCATGTACACACACACACACACATACATACATGGCATCAAGCAACACACAATTAAATGACACATATGGAATATGGAAAACGTATAATGGACATGAACATGGCAAGTAATTTACACCGTTACCTACTATAAAATTGATGATATATATATACCACTCACTTGCTATTCGCCTAAAAGCTTGCGGTGTGCTGTGACACATATAAGAAACCAGAAGAAAAAAGGACTTTACTTTGGCGAAAAGAGCATATGCTGCTTATTTTTGTACATAACTGCTATAACTGTATTTTTTCCGAACACTTACATGTAAAAAACATAGAGATATATCTTACCATTTCACTAAGACAGCCAAAATAACGGTCAAATTAAGGGGAGATCATGATGACGTACATGTCTATGGTTGCACCGGGGAAAAATATTTAGTCGCTGGAACCTATAAGGTATAACACATGTTACATAGCCACTGGTGAATTAACAGAGAGAAAAATAACAAAAAACAGTCATATAGGTTTTCGCATCAATGGGAGGTAATCGGAACTGACCAAAAAGACTGCGCGACCGCACGCGACTATACAAACAAACAAAATAAAATACAGCAGGTATGACGTTTGCATGAATCCATGATTACGTCTACATGAACAACAGTGATAAAAGTGCGCATCTCTTCCCAGCCGTGCAGCGCTTTGAAAGTTGGAAGCATTAAAATTTAAACGGGTAAAAAGCCATCGTGAAGATACGAAAAAAAGTATGACGTCTAAAATACTTAATGATTCAAACGCATAGTATAACATATCTAATTGACAACATTGACAACAGAAAATATATACATGGTTCACACACACAATCGAGTGCACACATCCATCCATGCTTATTTAAAGTCATGTACACACACACACACACATACATACATGGCATCAAGCAACACACAATTAAATGACACATATGGAATATTGAAAACGTATAACGGACATGAACATGGTAAGTATTTTACACCGTTATCTTCTATAAAATTGATGATATATATATACCACTCACTTGCTATTCGCCTAAAAGCTTGCGGTGTGCTGTGACACATATAAGAAACCAGAAGAAAAAAGGACTTTACTTTGGCGAAAAGAGCATATGCTGCTTATTTTTGTACATAGCTGCTATAACTGTATTTTTTCCGAACACTTACATGTAAAAAACATAGAGATATATCTTACCATTTCACTAAGACAGCCAAAATAACGGTCAAATTAAGGGGAGATCATGATGACGTACATGTCTATGGTTGAACCGGGGGAAAATATTTAGTCGCTGGAACCTATAAGGTTATACGGCGACTTATCAGGTGATAATGTTTCGAACTATTTAGTAAACAAATCTATGGAATATTTTGGAGTTCCATTAACAGATAAACAGATCTATCTATCTTCTTATTATTTTAGGTTCGTCTGGGGTAGAGAAATAAAACACACAGCAAGGTTCGTCTGAGGTGCGGTCGCGTGTTTAGTCGAACCGAAAGTTGAAGAAGAACCAATCACAGATCTCTTTCGCCGCGATGTCAAAGTTCAGGTCAAAGTTCACTGTTCTCTGCTCAAATTTGCGAGACAAACCTCTTCAAACTTTGTTCGTGGACAAAATTGGAAGTCGGGACCTAGCGGAATCGATTTCCTGGGTCACGTTGGCATAGCAACCGAAGGAGAAGGCACAAATCCGCGCGGTTTGGTGACAGGAATCGAAAAACCACCGAAAATCCTACCAGTATTATATAGTAGATCAGGCTTAAGCATCATCTATTGCCGTGCCAGAGCCTCAACGTTTCTACCTCTTTCACGTGCAGCCGTCATTCATAGTGGCTGACCCAAACAGCATACGGGTGACCAGACTGAACCAGATGAGCGTCATAACGGGTAGAGCCCATCCGCCTTCAGTACCACACCCCACCCCAACACCGTTTCCCACCCTCACCTCCACACTCAACGCTTCAGCCAAGGAATCATTGTGTCAACAGTACGTTAAGGATGACACTCGTTATTCCGTTGGTGAGTATGAGCTTTCATCGTTGTATTCTACGTCATAAGCAAGTGATGCAGAGCGCGCATATCAGTATATAACAGACCTGATCAAATGACAAAGGAAAGTAAGCGTTCTGATTAAAGTCAGCAGCGAGTGAAAGATACGCGGAACCATGCAGTCTCCTGGCACATAAGGGGATAAGGAGCATTCGAATGAACCAACGACTTTCCCCTCGTAGTCTGGATTGTTACTACTATATTGTACTACTACTACCATTGCTTGCTAATAGGGCTTTCTGGAGAAATTCAGAACACGTTTAGCAAAAAAGGGAATTGTATTCCGCATAAGTATTCTCCAGATGTACACACTCTCTTTATTTTCTTGTGATTGATCAGCGCATTGTTTTTTTTTGCTGGTTTACTCGCTTTTTTCAATCTTCCTGTTTGCACGTCTGTCTAAAAAGACCGAGGGAAGACCAATCTATCGACCACCTGCTCTAAAAACGTAAGCCTCAGTAAAGAATATCGTTTTATTTGGCAGAGACTGGTGGTTTGTTTTAAATTTGCGTGTGTGTTTACACAGGTGTGATGGTGGGATCTGCAATGTCCATGGGGGTGGTGGGAGGACTGCTGGGCGGTCTGACACATCGACTCATCATCCGCCAAGGTAACGTTCAATTTAAAGACATGTGGTCAACGAATAACTTAAAGTTTAACTCAACAACAATTTCTGACGTTATCAGCAAAAGAGGGCGACGTTGTGATTCTATAAAAAGTCGAAGTGAAACCATTTGCCCAGCTTGGATCATGCGCACTTGGCTTAGTGGGTAAGGTGGAACACTTTTTCATCCATGGTTTTACTATCTTACATTTTCACAAATAAAGAGAGTCAAATTGTTTGATAACGAGCTCTACCGTGGCAACCGGAATTTACAATTCATTGTCCAATACTTATCACACCCAACACCTTTTCGATATATTCTACAGAAAGAAAGAAAAAAATACCAATGTTAATATCTAAGTGGTTGCTTTTTGTTGCAGTGAGCTGAGATGGAGTATGCTCCAGGCAAAGGAATCACTGCGTTTAACTTGATATTGGCGCGAACAACAAGTGGACTCGATTCTAAAAATCAACAGACACAAATATCTTCGTGTCGAAAAAAAATCCGAAACATTCTTAAGCTGTGCATTCGAATGCTCCTTATGTGTGTGTGTGTGTGTGTGTGTGTGTGTGTGTGTGTGTGTGTGTGTGTGTGTGTGTGTGTGTGTGTGTGTGTGTGAGTGTGTGTGTGTGTGTGTGTGTGTGTGTGTGTGTGTGTGTGTGAGTGTGTGTGTGTGCGTGTCTGTGTGCACTCGGGCGTGTGTGTACGTGCGTGCGCGTGTTACACTCAGTTGACTTAAGAAATTAGTTTTCCCTCCACTTTAAGTACAATCTCTGGGAAAATAAAGAAGTAAGAAACACAGCCTCCTTACCTTATTTGCTCTCAGTTTCTTGACTATTGGTGATTGTCCCTTGTATTGGCATAGACAACGTCCAGTAAGCAACTTCCATCAAAGACAGATGCTATTGCTGGGGCCAGCTGTCGATCAGCACCCACACCAGGCTGAGTTGATAAGGCAAAAGCGTCTTCTCTGTAGTAGTGTTCGTCAGCATATTCTTGAAATGATCGACGGTATCTCGGAGGCGAATGGGGAGAGGGAGGAGGAAGGGGTGCGAGGTTAGAAAAGTGGAGGCGAAGAGGGGCCTATACATGCAGGAATAACGCTCCGGTGTTTCCAGATCTCAATCACGGTTCATTTATTCAGAGTCCTGAATCCTGTCAAGCCTGAGTCCACAGACTAAGTCATTGCATTTTTAAAAGCGCCCCCACACTATCACTGCTTTGTTTAGAAGTGTTAAGCTGCACGAGACCACGGTTTCTGCACTGTTCAGGGTTCTATCGACAAAGAACAGAAGCTAAACACAACAGTGAAATCTAGAGCCATTGCAACGCAGGTGGTCAGGCCATGAGTTTCATTGCGCTGTGTCCAACTGTTATTGACTGGGCATTATTCGGATACTTTCCTCAATAATTGCTGTTCAAGTATGCGGGCTGATGTAGTTTGATAGTCACTTTCATTTCATAACCATCCTGAAGATCGCCTTTCCCCCCGGAATCTGGCAACAGTCCAGTTGTCTTCCCCTTGCCAAGCTAAGGCAGATCATTTCTCTCGATTTGCACGGATATTTACACATGACACAATCACTATCCAGGTTTCCCAATTGCTTCGTTTCCGGCCGATTTATGTGGAGCACCTGATGCGCACAAAAAATATTGGCGGTCTAGAAGTGTCGTCTGCGCAATGATCGCGGCGGCGCCCGCGGCTTTCTTGACCGCCAAGGACGACCGCGCACGTTGTAAGACGTCATTCGTTAGACCTCAATAGCCGGTTGTCCTTTAAGACACAATACTGCATAATACAGCGACAGAAGCGTTCACTCTAAATAAATGTGAAAAGTCCAGTTTAAATCATCCTTGAAATAGCTGACACGAACATGACTGTCGTTAGCCTCTCCGACTGATTTCTTCTTTTTCTTCTTCGTTCATGGGATACAACTCTCACGTTCACTCATGTTTATGCACGGGTGGGTTTTTACGTGTATTACCGGTTTTTACCCCGCAATTCAGGCAGCCATACGCTGGGTATTTTCGTGTTTCTATAACCCATTGAACTCTGACATGGATTACGGGATCTGTTTGGTCTTGTGCTTGCATGTACACACGAACTGACGAAGGGGGATAACGCACGTCGATTTTGAACAGAAACTCATTCTCGGCAAAGCTTTTTTTTTTTAACCTTTCTTCGACAAGAGCGAATTCAGTGCAACATTGACCGCGGCAGTGGTTCAGATGCACCCCAACAGTGTGGAGAAATGCGATATCCAATGCAGGGGAAGTAATCGTGTTTTAACCCATGCGGGAGGAGACAAACTGTCAATGGATTTACATGCGTACTACGTTCTCATAGAAAATCAACAGAGAATGGGAACTCGATTCACCGTGACGATCGATGCAAAGTTCAAAAGAAGTAGGTAGATACGTATACATACAGATATTTTAAAATACATATAATTATGACTGTGTGATTGTCATCTGTGTTCCTACGTGTATGTGTCTGCGTGCCAGTGTGTGTGTGAGTGTGTGTGTGTGTGTATGAACACTAAGAAAACGCAGTGATTTTTATTTTGCTGCGTATGTGTGGCTATATACCACTAACGGGATGGCGGACACACACATTTACACACACACACACACACACACATACACACACACACACACACACACACACACACACACACACACACACACACACACACATACACATACACAACCAGAAATAAACGCAGAATTCAAAACCGAATTTTTGTCATCGCTCTGTACAATGACACCGCAACCTCACTGCAGGGCAGCAACAGAAAGTTGCATTAGCCACAAAACAGATCGTGTTATACGTTAGGCTAGCCTCCGGCAGATGTTGTATTCTTGATAAAGCGATGAGCAGCTGTCACATTCATGCTATACAGATTTCATTTGTTTTGAAGATCATTTTACACAAATAAAAGAAACACACTAAGCTTACAGACGCTTATTTCAACAACGTTTACTGTTTTTACAATAGGTAGATACCTACAATATTTTCTTTGTTAATACAATAAGAAGCGAAGGAGAAATGGTTCGTTGCCAAGGGTTATGTCTTGTCGAAGGTACTCGTCAAAGTGAAGCTGTGGAGGGAGAGTCGATTGTGACTATACCGTCAAAGGGAAAGTTGTTCGTTGCAATGCTGCAGATGCTTGTGAGCAAACGCTAGCCATCTTCAAAGGCACAGACATCGGAAGCCAGGGCGGATAATTATGTTGTTGCCTTACTTCTTTGCCAAGGTTGGGTTATTGGTATCCAAGTTGTTTGACAATGGTAAGAAAAAAGGCGGAAATGTCCGAGGTATTCGTTTGGGCAGAGCTGTTGTTCTCCATTACCTATGTCACTTTGTTGTCCTAGTTTGGTGCCAGGGGACAGTTAATAATTGTCGACCTAGCTATTTGTCAAAACGGAAATATTGTTGTCCTACTTTGTTTGCGTAGGCATATTTGCTCTCACAGTTGTATCCTATGCTGTTTGTCTAGTCTAGTTGTGTACCAAGGTCGAGTTGATGTTGGCCTAGTTGTGTACCAAGGGCGAGTTGTTGGCCTAGTTGTGTACCAAGGTCGAGTTGTTGGCCTAGTTGTGTACCAAGGTCGAGTTGTTGGCCTAGTTGTGTACCAAGGTCGAGTTGTTGGCATAGTTGTGTACCAAGGTCGAGTTGTAGTTGTTGTTGTTGGCCTAATTGTTGTATACCAAGGTCGAGTTGTATTTCTTATTATTGTTCTAGTTGTTTTTGACCTAGTTGTTGTTGGCCTCGTTGTTCTTAACCTTGTTGTGTACCAAGGTCGAGTTGTTGTCCTAGTTGTTGTTGGCCTAAATGTTGTGTACCAAGGTCGAGTTGTTGTCCTAGTTGTTGTTGGCCTAAATGTTGTGTACCAAGGTCGAGTTGTTGTCCTAGTTGTTGTTGGCCTAAATGTTGTGTACCAAGGTCGAGTTGTTGTCCTAGTTGTTGTTGGCCTAAATGTTGTGTACCAAGGTCGAGTTGTTGTCCTAGTTGTTGTTGGCCTAAATGTTGTGTACCAAGGTCGAGTTGTTGTCCTAGTTGTTGGCCTTTTAGTTGTTGTGTACCAAGGTCGAGTTGTTGTCCTAATTGTGGTTGGCCTAATTGTTGTGTACCAAGGTCGAGTTGTTGTCCTAGTTGTTGTGTACCAAGGTCGAGTTGTTGTCCTAGTTGTTGTTGGCCTAAATGTTGTGTACCAAGGTCGAGTTGTTGTCCTAGTTGTTGTTGGCCTAAATGTTGTGTACCAAGGTCGAGTTGTTGTCCTAGTTGTTGTTGGCCTAAATGTTGTGTACCAAGGTCGAGTTGTTGTCCTAGTTGTTGTTGGCCTAAATGTTGTGTACCAAGGTCGAGTTGTTGTCCTAGTTGTTGTTGGCCTAATTGTTGTGTACCAAGGTCGAGTTGTTGTCCTAGTTGTTGGCCTTTTAGTTGTTGTGTACCAAGGTCGAGTTGTTGTCCAAGTTGTTGGCCTTTTAGTTGTTGTGTACCAAGGTCGAGTTGTTGTCCTAGTTGTTGTGTACCAAGGTCGAGTTGTTGTCCTAGTTGTTGGCCTAAATGTTGTGTACCAAGGTCGAGTTGTTGTCCTAGTTGTTGGCCTTTTAGTTGTTGTGTACCAAGGTCGAGTTGTTGTCCTAGTTGTTGTTGGCCTAAATGTTGTGTACCAAGGTCGAGTTGTTGTCCTAGTTGTTGTTGGCCTAAATGTTGTGTACCAAGGTCGAGTTGTTGTCCTAGTTGTTGTTGGCCTAAATGTTGTGTAGCAAGGTCGAGTTGTTGTCCTAGTTGTTGTTGGCCTAAATGTTGTGTACCAAGGTCGAGTTGTTGTCCTAGTTGTTGTTGGCCTAAATGTTGTGTAGCAAGGTCGAGTTGTTGTCCTAGTTGTTGTTGGCCTAAATGTTGTGTACCAAGGTCGAGTTGTTGTCCTAGTTGTTGTTGGCCTAAATGTTGTGTACCAAGGTCGAGTTGTTGTCCTAGTTGTTGTTGGCCTAAATGTTGTGTACCAAGGTCGAGTTGTTGTCCTAGTTGTTGTTGGCCTAAATGTTGTGTAGCAAGGTCGAGTTGTTGTCCTAGTTGTTGTTGGCCTAAATGTTGTGTATCAAGGTCGAGTTGTTGTCCTAGTTGTTGTTGGCCTAAATGTTGTGTAGCAAGGTCGAGTTGTTGTCCTAGTTGTTGTTGGCCTAAATGTTGTGTACCAAGGTCGAGTTGTTGTCCTAGTTGTTGTTGGCCTAAATGTTGTGTACCAAGGTCGAGTTGTTGTCCTAGTTGTTGTTGGCCTAAATGTTGTGTACCAAGGTCGAGTTGTTGTCCTAGTTGTTGTTGGCCTAAATGTTGTGTAGCAAGGTCGAGTTGTTGTCCTAGTTGTTGTTGGCCTAAATGTTGTGTACCAAGGTCGAGTTGTTGTCCTAGTTGTTGTTGGCCTAAATGTTGTATACCAAGGTCGAGTTGTTGTCCTAGTTGTTGTTGGCCTAAATGTTGTGTACCAAGGTCGAGTTGTTGTCCTAGTTGTTGTTGGCCTAAATGTTGTGTACCAAGGTCGAGTTGTTGTCCTAGTTGTTGTTGGCCTAAATGTTGTGTACCAAGGTCGAGTTGTTGTCCTAGTTGTTGGCATTTTAGTTGTTGTGTACCAAGGTCGAGTTGTTGTCCTAGTTGTTGTTGGCCTAAATGTTGTGTAGCAAGGTCGAGTTGTTGTCCTAGTTGTTGTTGGCCTAAATGTTGTGTACCAAGGTCGAGTTGTTGTCCTAGTTGTTGTTGGCCTAAATGTTGTGTACCAAGGTCGAGTTGTTGTCCTAGTTGTTGTTGGCCTAAATGTTGTGTACCAAGGTCGAGTTGTTGTCCTAGTTGTTGTTGGCCTAAATGTTGTGTACCAAGGTCGAGTTGTTGTCCTAGTTGTTGTTGGCCTAAATTTTGTGTACCAAGGTCGAGTTGTTGTCCTAGTTGTTGTTGGCCTAAATGTTGTGTACCAAGGTCGAGTTGTTGTCCTAGTTGTTGTTGGCCTAAATGTTGTGTACCAAGGTCGAGTTGTTGTCCTAGTTGTTGTTGGCCTAAATGTTGTGTAGCAAGGTCGAGTTGTTGTCCTAGTTGTTGTTGGCCTAAATGTTGTGTACCAAGGTCGAGTTGTTGTCCTAGTTGTTGTTGGCCTAAATGTTGTGTAGCAAGGTCGAGTTGTTGTCCTAGTTGTTGTTGGCCTAAATGTTGTGTACCAAGGTCGAGTTGTTGTCCTAGTTGTTGTTGGCCTAAATGTTGTGTACCAAGGTCGAGTTGTTGTCCTAGTTGTTGTTGGCCTAAATGTTGTGTACCAAGGTCGAGTTGTTGTCCTAGTTGTTGTTGGCCTAAATGTTGTGTAGCAAGGTCGAGTTGTTGTCCTAGTTGTTGTTGGCCTAAATGTTGTGTACCAAGGTCGAGTTGTTGTCCTAGTTGTTGTTGGCCTAAATGTTGTGTAGCAAGGTCGAGTTGTTGTCCTAGTTGTTGTTGGCCTAAATGTTGTGTACCAAGGTCGAGTTGTTGTCCTAGTTGTTGTTGGCCTAAATGTTGTGTAGCAAGGTCGAGTTGTTGTCCTAGTTGTTGTTGGCCTAAATGTTGTGTACCAAGGTCGAGTTGTTGTCCTAGTTGTTGGCCTTTTAGTTGTTGTGTACCAAGGTCGAGTTGTTGTCCTAGTTGTTGGCTTAGTTGTTGTGTACCAAGGTCGAGTTGTTGTCCTAGTTGTTGGCCTAGTTGTTGTGTACCAAGGTCGAGTTGGTTGGGTTGGCTGCTCGTAGTGGCGGGTAGTCCGGCTCACACTTCCCATACTTTCCAATTTTTCCAGGCGCTCATGTAGGCTCTCATTGTCCTTCCTCAGCGCATCCACCTGAAGAGATAAAAGTGTGTGTGTGCTAATATATTCACATGAAACCAGGGAAAGTGTACGTTTGAGTGCAAGCAAAAGTGCGTCAAACCACACACTCTGATGACCTGTGTGCAGAGGATGATTGTATTCGCAAATAAAAGACACCTAAACCAGTTTACCTCTTCTTTGAAGTAAAAGTGCTTACATAAACGCGCGGGCCAATATTCTTATTGTTGATAAGTATGCTTTAACTAAGATAATATTTTGTTGTAATGATATCATGTTTCTTGGGTGTGCACGGAGAACGCAGACAGGTTCGCGCTATTACAGCTAGTATTAGTATGTAAACATGATATTTCACCCGCATCTATTCCTTAGCTTTCGTTCACTGCGCTCCAAAATACCAATACCAATATTCACTTCATACCCAACCTTGCTACCCATCGGGAACCTCAGCTAGTCTAAGTGCTCGTGACAACCATTCTCATACGCAACCTGCTACCCATCGGGAACCTTACCTGGTCTTCGAGTTTGTCCAGACGTTCGTAGACGGTGTGATTGAGGGAGAGGAGTGCATCGTGCAGCTGCTGGGTCTCGCCGTACGGCAGGTGGCTGTCCCGCATCAACTGTTCCTGTCGGGCCTGCAGCAGTGTCAATGCTGCCTTCACCCAGTCCACGCGCACAGAAGCTGCCTCCTTCGTCCTACTGCAAGGGGGATGAGTTCGTGAGACAGGTTATAATGATTGATCGATTGATGAATGGATTGATTGGTTAATTGAGTGGTTGATTGGTTGACAGATTGATTGATCGATCGATTGATTGATTGATTGATTGATTGATTGATTGATTGATTGATTGATTGATTGATTGACATCTAAGTTGCTTGAAAGATGAATTTCACTAATTTTCTTTTACAGAAAGAGTGTTATTTGACTGAAGATATATTAATAACCAAAGAGAGTCAAGCACAGTGTGTCAGAGTTGAAGAAGACGATCATACAGGTGTGACCTTGTGAACAAACGGTACCCTTGGGCTATCGTGGGTTGACTTATTTTGACATCACAGTACCCCAAAGCTATCGTGGATTCAACTATTGTGACATCACAGTACCCCAAGCTATCGTGGATTCACTACTGTTTCCGAGACTATTCTTTCTATGTGTTGAAATGGTCTGGTGGAATAGCCGATTCTGTTATTTGCATAGGTAAAATTGCTGTATGTTTGTATTTGACACCCCTTCAGGCTGAATTCATATTGATGTATGGCGCGAGATCACGCGAGACTTTTTCTGGGGCTTTCCTTTTTCCGACGATTCTTCTGGGGATCAGACGTGTTTTTCTGTCAGGCTGATTTTTATAGCGCCGTGTTCGGTGTTGCGTGATGTGTCCGTTACAAGCGGAAGATGGAAACTGAGATGTGAGCGTTGTCTTGCGGGTAAGCTTATGTTGTTCATATATTTTCCTCTTTATGTTCAATTGGGTAAGCAGTGGTAAATAGAGTATGCTGGCTGTGGCATGCTTGGGGAGGATTTATTTTGAATGTTCAAGAAGGCTGTATTGTGAACTGAATTGTTTTGAATGTTCGAGAAAACTGTATTGTGTTGTTGAAGAAGGAATGATGTGTTTTTTGTTGTTAGAGAATTTAGCTTTGGATATTTGAAATTGCTTTTGTCCATATATGCTGACGGCGTGCATTCTGTGTTTTACAGAGTGGGCGGAATGTGCGACGGGGTTCGTTAGATTAGGTTCGTTAGACGGGGTTTGTTAGATTAGGTTCGTTAGACGAGATTTGTTAGATTAGGTTTGTTAGATTAGGTTTGTTGGACGGGGTTCGTTAGATTGGTTTTTTAGATTTTTATTTTTTTTAATTTTTTTTTTTAGACTTTGTTTTTTTAGATTAGAGTTTCATCAGGTCTTTTGTTTTTTTAGACTATAGTTCTGGAGTATAGTTCTAGATTGGGGATCTAGAGTATAGTTCTGGAGTATAGGTCTGGAGTATAGTTCTAGATTGGGGATCTAGAGTATAGTTCTGGAGTATAGGTATGGAGTATAGTTCTAGAGTGAGGATTTAGAGTATAGTTCTGGAGTATAGTTCTAGAGTGGGGATCTAGAGTGTAGTTCTAGAGTATAGTTCTGGAGTATAGTTCTGGAGTGGGGATCTAGAGTATTGTTTTGGTCTGTTCTAGTCTTAGAGTAGAGTTTTAGAGAGTAGAATATATTGAAGTTGTTTTTATTGAATGTAAACCCCCGTTTCCCACACATTTCCCAACATCATCATTTGGAAATTAAAGAACCTATTAATTTAACCTGTGTCAGCTTGTTTTGATTGTTTGAGTTTTGAGAGAAGAGGGGCAAACGGTTACACAGGTCATGATTGAAATATTGCAACTGCTGCTGAAGAGGAATGCCAATGCTGATGATGAACAGTGTGTTTGTTAGTGTTATCGATGGTAAATAATGCAACAGAAATGAAATCTATATCAAACATCGACACTAGCAAGATCTGAATGTGCCATAAAGCAAACACAATAGCACTCCTCTGCGACAGAGTTGGATCTAGTGTATGCGCTAGAGGGGCTTCCAAAATGAGGCAGGGGTAAGGGGCTGACCAAGGACCGTGACATGTGGCATTTAAAATGAGTATGTTGTGTCTCTCCTTGAGAAAAAAAACACCCATTTGCCTGGCAAGGGGATGGGGGGGGGGGGGGGGGGTAGTCTTCCGGAACCTAGGACCCCCCCCCCTCAAATCCAGCCCTGCTCGACCTACCTGTGAGGAGTGAGACAGCGAGCGGCGGGCAGGTAGGCGGGGAGGTGACACGTGTAGTTCCCTTCCTCCACGGGGTTGTCCAGTATCAAGAAGAACGTGCCGTTGCTACTGCTGTTGGTCATCACGCTGCCTGTGGGCGTCTGTAAACAACGTTAACTCGGGTACAGCTCATCTCAAACACCAATCATATTATCATCGCCGAAGGTTGGTAGAAACATTTGCAGGCCGAATTCCTAGCTAGAGGTAACTCGTTCGTATATATCTGGTGTAACTGCCACACACATATTGTCGGTTATCAAATCGTTGTGTAACTGGTCAAAAACCAAGCCAGAAATATTAATATACATCATTTACTCGCTAGCGTCACTGGACCAAAACTTCTTGAGGGGCTCACTTATAGAGATATTTACAAGTCTTGAATAACTTTAAATTTCTGTCAGTGACACACAAGGCAAGCTCACATTCCACAGTACGTGGACGGCAGGCTGACCCAGAAACTCGAAACGTCCGCACTGGAGTTGCACATGCCAGCTGTCAGTGACGTTGTCGTACACAGCACTCCGCGACTGTTTCAAACTCAACGTCCCGTCTTTTAACATGGGGGGCTCTGCACAAAAGAGAAAGAGAACAAAGTAGAGAGAGATACATTTGTCACAAAACAATATTTCCTTCCGCGGGTAGACCTAATTTATCTTCATAAAAACATGTATATGAGCGGTAGGGAGTCATTGCGTTGTATGCTACAACAACGAAGATTAGTTTTAACTACAAAAACAAGTAAAAACAAAAACAAAAGCAATAACAGAGACACATAAGTGAAAGTAGTTCATGGAAGTGTATGCAGGTAAGATCTCATGACGCAGATATGGTAAAGTTCCAGCGTGTCCTTGGTGGTTGATGACAGTTGTACCGCGGAATAAATCACTGCTGTGAAAAAACTCAGTTTTTCTGTAGCATGTTCAGGGTTTTTTTCCGGGGAATAAAACAAATGATGCGCTGCGGAATAATTGAAATAAAACTTATCACTGTAAGACGTGTGTGGTGTTATCCGCAGCAGAACCCTTTCCGCGGAATAGTTGTATGAGCTCAATCGGCTTCTACCACCGTGTGAAAATGCTGCCGAAAATTTGAGGTTTTCCCCGCAATAAACAGTTTTTTAACCGCAACATATTGTTTAGCTGTGAAAAAACTGAATTGTGTCAGCATTCGCCAAGGATACCCGAGCGAAATTTCAAACTCTCACCTGCAACACTTAGTGTAACGTTCAGCATGGCATCACGGATGTTTCCCAATACGTTTCGGGTGGTAACTGTTACCGTGTAGATGCCACTGTCAGACGCCGTCACGTTGTCAAGTTGCAGACCCGCTGTTTTCACTTGCCTTAATCGTTCTCCACGTCCTCGCAGGGGGACGAATTGGCCCTCTGTTTCCATGGCAATCAGGTTCGTCGAGCCTTCAGCGGTGACGTAGTGCCACTTAATAAAGGGGTAAATAAAGGTGACCTATTACGTGTTTACAAATCTGTGCCAGGTGAGGGTAGGTCAAAGTAAAGTGTAAGGCGTTTCAAAGAATGTGTTCAATTGCTTCATCATTGGGGTTTTTAAAAGATTTTTTGTTGTATATCACGTCGAGTTCCTGAGGACATAAATCTCTCATTCTGACGTTATGCTTCGAGCAACATTATGCACTGGAAAACACCCAGATTATTGTTATTCCAATCTTGTGCGTATTTAAACAACAATTTGAATAATATATAAAAACACAGAGATCGCTCGGCGAAGGGTGAACGGTGCAAAGCAGCTTCGAGAGATGTGGTCGGACAACACCCCCTCCGCCCCCACCCCCAACCTACCCCCCCCCCCCCCCCCCTTTCAAAGACCGCTGAGAAAAACTCAGGCAATTTGGTCTGAAAATAAAGTGAGTCTGGTCTGAAATACATTAGAAAGAACAATTGTGGATATTTCGAACAACACATCAGAAATAGAAGGGGTTTAGTCTAAACGATATTACCCGCTATTACGAGCTAGTCGTGTGACACTGACAGAGTTTTCTTGCACACGAGACTGTAGATGTTTCACGACGGCTTTAGACGAAATGAAACAGCAGCAGTCGAGTGTGCAAGAACACTCTCTGTCACACGACTAGCTCGTAATGGCGATTATGTCTCACAGCTTCAACAGCGGAGAGAACAAACACGTTTTGCGTACTCACGCTTGATAAACCTAAACACAGGAGCAGCCATTGTGGAGAGATCTACTTTTTGACGAAAGTGAACGAACAACTATGAATGACGTCTCGGTATATGTGAATGACGTCACAGTCATCGTCACAGTCTGTATCTTTTGAAGCATTCCATTCTTCATGACGTCTTTCTGTGTCTGCATCCGCGAAATGTTTGTTCTTTCCGGGGTCTTTGTCATCTATGTTCAGAACTCTGTCCTTCTAGTTTCAGACTAACAGGCCTCCTGAGCGAGCCACTTTCCAAGGGAAGCTAAACTCGCGTATGGAAACAGTACTGTAGTCTGGGATGCCGTTTTCAGTATTCTCAGCGTTGAAGAATTTGTAAAGAGAAGACACGACAACAGCAGGAGAAATAAAAGTCGTGTGTGCATTTTGGGGCTTTTGGAGGGACGATTTCGAGTTTGAATCCGTTCTTGCACATGCTCCAAGGCGTGTAACATACAATCTTGCACACGTTTGCTTTAGTAGTGGCAAAGAAGGAAAGCGTGTGACATACTTTGATAACAATCAAACCTCACATTATTTTGAGAACGCTAACAACCTGAAATCTTTCATTCACAATGATAAGAGTCTGAAGGAGTGAAGCCTTAAATCGGAAGAATCTTAAAAGGGGAGGGAGGTGTTGGATATGAATGTTCTACTGTACTTGTTGATGCCAACCTTAATATCCTCCACGGTTTCGTCCGAGGTGAGCATGAAGTCCCAGTCGAGGACCATAGACTCCCCCTTGCACGCGTCAATAGTCCCCTTGTGTTCCATGATACCTTGCCATTGCAGACCGCTGATACCTGGAAGACAAAACATGTTGCTCTGGTCATACAATGAGGGCCATATTGGTTGATTGACTGATTGATTGTTTGATTGATTCAGTGATTGATTGATTTATTGATTGATCTTCAACACATTATGAGAGAGAGAGAGAGAGAGAGAGAGAGAGAGAGAGAGAGAGAGAGAGAGAGAGAGAGAGAGAGGATGGGGTGGGGATTGGGTTGTTGGAATGGCGTTGTAGGACGGTTGTATGACGTTTCACCTCTGAGGTAAGCGAGCACAGACTGGACAGATTTTCTCAAGCAGATTTCATGACATACACTATAAGACTCCAAAAAGAATACTTCAATATTTACGTCAAGCACTTTTACTCGTATAATATTGACAAAGATCTGTAAATAAACTTTTGCTTTTCTGAAAAAAAGTTTGTAAACACTTACATACAGAAGAAAAAGTAAAACAAGGAATTTTGTTTGCATAACATAGTTTGATCATTTGAAAATATTCTGCAGACCTAGCGTTTCCCGCTTAGACAAAAGCCGTTTGTACGAACTTAATTTTCTTCAAATCAATTTCACCAGTACAGACAGAAACATACACTATGCAGACCATAATAAGACTTGAGGATCCTGGAGTCTTTTCTCGTATTGTATTTGGTTTCAGAGAAGAAAAATGTGAACATCAATACAAACCGATCAGCAGACCGCAGAGCAATATTACAGTGGCAGTCATTTCAGTTACACGAATGGGATCCTTCTGCCTTGCAAATTGATTGAGTTCTGATATGATTAGTGGATGACGTTATCATTATGGGCGATCCTTCTGTGGTTGATAGATATTCAGCTCTGCGCTGATCTGTTGATGACGTTATCATTAAAGGCACCTTCCTTGCTGTGTGAGAGATACTGTACACCAGCAAAGATCAGTCAATGCTTTTAAGGCTGGAGTCTGCATTTGAGAACAGGAAGTAGCATCAAAAAGGTCACTCTCCAAATTAACTTTGAACAATTGAAATAAACAGCATTCTTAAAGGACTGACTAAAATCAGGTACATGTATTTACGCTTGAAATTGTTTCCCTTCAATTTAACAACTTTATACAGTATCGATTCCTGTGCAAAATGTTTGATACCCTTTATACATTCAAGTTTCATTCATTATATACAAAAACAAACCAGGGCTTAACGCCTCCTTTTCTTATATTGTCTGTAAAGCAAAACATAGAAATTAAATCAACTATGTAAACAATGTCATGTCACTGTTATTCACTTGTTATCCAACCACAGCATACCGTTAGAATGTTGGTTTTTGCACAGTGTGCAAGTTGATAGGTGTTATTTGCACAATAAGTACGTCGAAAAAAATTTGTTCTGCACAGACAGCATTCACGCTTTTGATTTTTAGTGTGTGTCCCAAACGGAGAATTGGTCTTTACCCATGAACACGCCTTGACATATCTGTGGTGGTGTACATGATTTCTTGCGCTGATAGGAAGATATCTTTAAGTCGTCAGGATAATCTTGAACTGTCCAAGTAGCACTTTAATCGTTTTACTATCAAATAAGGGGATAGCTTATCGGCTCATATATTTTCTTGCTAAAGTAGAACACAAAACGTGTAGTACGGAGAAGTTATGTCATCTTTTTGTTATACAAGATAAATCAAGAGCTTCTTATCAGTGTACATACATATACAACTGTCAGCCTTTAGTTTGGCAAAAACTTGGCATCCTCTCAAACAGGACCTGGGAAAATCTTCACTGGGTAGTGTGGATCTTGCTTGTCCCTTTGCATTATATTGACATTTGTTATTGTCTCCATGTTTATGTCTTAGTTTTAGCAGGGACAGATTGTAAATATTCATCCTTGAGTAATAAAGTTCGTTCGTTCGTTCGTTTGTTCGTTCGTTCGTTCCTTCGTTCGTTCACAAGTAAAACAAGCACTGACCTTGAGGTGGTCAGGACAAACAACGTTCCAAAAATTCTACCTCTCGACGACAGTGAAAAAAATGAGTCGTGAAACGATCGGCGATCAAAGCCTAGAGATATGGTATTCAGGGGACAAAACTCCAATAAAAAATGACGTTTTTAATCAGTTTGGAACTGCGATAACTCACGCAATACAAACACTGTAGTTACTAGAACGTATCGTCGGCGTATTCCCTCTTCCGTTAAGGGTAGGATCCTATTTATTTGCTACGATCATGTGTACCTCAGACTGCGGACAGGACAGACATACATGTTAAGAGACGAGACCCCATAACCCCCACCCCGCAATTAAAAAGCAACTCAATCACCAGTTAAGTCGGGTCCATGATGACAGGGAGTGGACTGTGCCAATAATTACAGACCGGAAGCCAGGTTGTTCAAGTGTGAGCTGTGAAATGTTGGGGTCAATATCTCTCTCTCTTTCTCCTTCTCTCTCTCTCTCTCTCTCTCTCTCTCTCTCTCTCTCTCTCTCTCTCTCTCTCTCTCTGTTTCTCCTTCTCTCTCTCTCTCACTATCTCCCTGTCTCTCTCTCTCTCTGTCTCTCTCTGTGTCTGAAAGTATAAAAAAAATTGTACAAATGGTTAAAGCTGTTTACGGGACTGTTCAGGCATGCGTGAGATGGGGTGCAAAAATGTCCGACTTTTGTTTCATGTGCCTGTGGTTTGAAGCCAGAATGTTTAATGAGTCCTTGCTAATTACAGCGGTTACTGATTAAGTGCGGGAGAAAGAAAAGCATGCTATACAGTTCTTATACAGTTGTTACCTGGAATGGAAGAACTTTTTTGGATGTTGTTTGCTGATGATATTGTTTTGATTGCATCGACACCCGTTGGGCTGCAAAACCAGTTGAGAAATTTAAAACATGCCTCTAGAAAGTTAGGTCTTGATGTTAATTTGGATAAAACGAAAGTAATAGTTTTCAGAAAGGGTGGTCACTTAGCTGCAGGAGAGAAGTGGTTTGATGATGAGAAAGAGATTGAAGTTGTGAACAGTTATAAGTATTTGGGATACATATTTCACGCCGGTACCTCCGCTGCACACCGAAAAAAGCCGGGGCCACTTGCTGCGCACCGGGGCCGAGCCACGAGAGGCGAGTTTCTGCACTAAATCTTCTCTGTTTTCTCCAAAATGACATATCATCACGTAACTGGCGTTTGTACTTCGACCTAAGGTGTTATAGCATCCCATCATCGGTTTTATTCTTTCCCTCGATTCAATTCTGAACTCTGAGCTTCGATTGTTTATGCTTTTTAAGTGAATTATATGTAAATATTGACTTTCCACAATTATTACGGAAAATCAAGCTTATCAAACAAGCTGCAGATAATTGGAATGTAATTATTGGTTATTTATTGACATCTGGCTCAAGTGGTGTCATCTAAATTCACGCGGTTGAATTATATTTCTTGAATCTCTACAGTCACTGAACGAATTTGTTGCTGCGCACCGGGGCCACTGTGGGCTGCGCACCGGGGCACTATTTGTGCAATTGATGCTGCGCACTGCCGCCAGTAATAAACGTGTTATTGTGCTCCTTCAAAGTTTGTAGCATACTGTTTTCGGTTGCGACCGTACTTGAGGATCTTTGTTTGTTTGTCAGCTCGTCCCGAGGGGACACAACACCAGCTGTCGTCTGCTAGCTTTTTTTTTCTTTCCTTTCATTTTCATTTTCATTACTTTATTGTCCCATCGCTGGGAAATTCGGGTCGCTTCCTCCCAGTGGAAAGCTAGCAGCAACGGAGTCGCGCTACCCAGGTGTCTGCGTGTTTAGGTGTATTCAGCCACCTGCACTTATGGCAGAATGACCAAGGTCTTTTACGTGCCATTGTGATGACACGGGGGTGGGACATGGCTTCCGTCTCTGGGTCTGCACATAAAGTTGACCCGTGTCCGTCCCGGCCCGAATTCGAACCTGCGACCTTTCGATCACAAGTCCAGTGCTCTACCAACTGAGTTACCTGCAGGGACCTCGGTTCTGCAAGGTCTATAGGCCTGTCCCTTACAAAATTGATTGAATAAAAAGCACGACTGTCAATAAAAAATAAATATTTGAATATGCTTGAAGAGGACGGTCCTTATGCAATCAAGAAGTCACTGATAAGCCCTTCCCCAGTATGTGGCAATCATCTATTGCTTTATTGAGAACATCGTCTACTCTTCTCGTAGTTCAATAACAATAACAATAATAGCACTTTATTGTCCATTAAAATAGTACATAAAAATGAAACATTTTCTTCCGCTGAGAGTTCTTGTAGTTCTTGTTCTCATTGTTTGCAATTCACATGCGCGGGCAGGTACAGGCGCCCGCTGGTATATTCCCAGCGAAGTTGGAGGTAAGCTTATCCCACGAACGAATACTGAGATCGACTTGAGACATTTTCTTCCCGATAATACATGATATAGAAGGATCCTTTGTTGCCAAACTATGGCTACAGTTGGGGACAGAAGTTGCCAAACTTTAGGAGGCCTACGTTGATCCGAATTTGGGTTGATTTTCGCGGATTTCTTTATTTCTGACTTTACCATCTTTAATTACTAGATTTTTACCTTGAGCCTTGATCTCAGATGGAAGAACGCAAAAGTCTTTTCTCAAATAGGTACTCTTTCCAGTCACTTCATTCAGCGACAAAAAACGAATCTTCAATTGTTCATTCGAATGCACATCGACACTGTGTCTAATAACGTCATTGAACTCTCAAAATTTGAATTTCGATTGGTAACATCTAAACTGATCCATTTGTCCACCTGCAAAGCAGAGCAATCCCACTCTTAAAAAGGACAAAACGAACGAACGTCAGCGTCATTACCTTTCGTGTGCGTGTGTGTGTGTGTGTGTGTGTGTGGCTGAGACAGACAATTATTCGCCGTAGTACTGGCCCAGATGCGCAGCAAATTAGTGCCCAGGTCAGAATATAGCCCTCAAAACAGAGACATAGCCCGATGCGCGGCAACAAAATCGTTCAATGACGCTCGAGATTCAAGAAATACGACTCAACCGCATGAATTTATATCACACCACTTGAGATATGTCAACAAATAACCAATACTTATATTCCAATTCTCTGCAGCTTGTTTGATAAGCTTGATTTTCCGTAACAACTGTGGAAGGTCCGAATTTACACATACTTCACTGGCCCCGGTGCGCAGCACATAAGTGCCCCGGTGCGCAGCCCTCAAAATAGAGACATGGCCCCGGTGCGCAGCCCTCAAAATAGAGACATGGCCCCGGTGCGCAGCCCTCAAAATAGAGACATGGCCCCGGTGCGCAGCCCTCAAAATAGAGACATGGCCCCGGTGCGCAGCCCTCAAAATAGAGACATGGCCCCGGTGCGCAGCCCTCAAAATAGAGACATGGCCCCGGTGCGCAGCCCTCAGAATAGAGACATGGCCCCGGTGCACAGCAACAAAATCGTTCAGTGACGGTAGAGATTCAACAAATATGATTCAACCGCGTGAAGTTAGTAGACACCACTTGAGCCAGATGTCAACAAATAACCAATAATTACATTCCAATTATCTGCAGCTTGTTTGATAAGCTTGATTTTCCGTAATAACTGTGGAAAGTCAGAATTTGCACATAATTCACTGGAAAAGCATAAACAATCGAAGCTCAGAGTTCACGATTGAATCGAGGGAAAGAATAAAACCGATGATGGGATGCTATCACACCTAAGGTCGAAGTACAAACGCCAGTTACGTGATGATATGTCATTTTGGAGAAAACAGAGAAGATTTAGTGCAGAAACTCATCTCTCGTGGCTCGGCCCCGGGGCGCAGCAAGGGGCCCCGGCTATATTCGGTGTGCAGCAGAGGTACCGGCGTGTATTTACAACAAGGTTGTCTTTTGATTTAGCATATGCTGAATACGCCAGTAAAGCGAAAGGAAAAATAGTAGAACTTCCATATGGGCGTTAGGGAGCATGGACACTGTTCTGTTTTTTCAATTATTTGACGCACAGGTAAAGCCGATGCTCTTCTGCGCCTGACAGATATAGGGTATAAGAAGATTAGCCATTATTGAGTCCGCCCATGCATGTTTTTGCATGTAAAAGGCTTTTGAACGTCAGCGGCAAAACACCCAACCATTTGTTGTACGGGGACACAGGAGGATATCCATTATATGTTGATAATACACTCTCTGTTTTTAAATATTGGTTTAAAATTAAGAAAATGCCTGAGTCAAGATTTCCCAGACAAGTTCTCAAAATGATGCAGTCAAACTGGTTGTATCATATTAAAGAACGTCTCCAACAATATGGTTTCGAAAATGTGTGGGAGAACAGAGTGGAAAATGGATCGGCCTTTCTTTCCAGTTTTAAGCAGAAATTGATTGACCGCTTTAAAGGAGAAGGGCTAACTAAACTTCAGTCAAGTGAAAGATTTCAAAGTTATCGATTGTTTAACAATTCGGAACGATATCGCAATTAAAAAGTTTCGAGATGTGTTGGTAAGATTTCGTTTTGGTATTAACGAATTGAAAATAAATAAGAGATTTTATTCCCAGGGGTTTGAAAGTAAAAGCTGTCCTTTTTGTCCGAACAATATCGAGGACAAACATCTTTTTTTGTTTGAATGTCACGCATATGACAAGCCTGATCAGAAAAAGTATGACATTTTGACCATAGGACATGATCTTGCGTGCCTCTTTAGGAGCCCTACTGTAGTACAGATGAGAAACGTTGCTATGTACTTTGTTATGCACTTAAGAAGCGTGAAGACCGCTTGGAAGGATTTTGAGCATGTTCTTCACATGTTACAAGTTTTTGATAACCAGTTTAGTGTGTGTGTGGGAAGGGGTGTTATTGTGGGTGGGAAACGGTTGATTGGCTAATGGCAATGTGCTTAAAACTTGGAGTGCGCTAATTTTTCCAGAGAGCGTATTCTTCCGCCCTTTGCCACAGCGAGGCTTTCCCCCGTCTTTCGATTTGAGAAGATTCTTCTCATCCTCGGTGTTATTGGCATGTAGCTTATCTTCTCCACATTACCAAATGATGCTAAATTTCCTACAGCTAAAGGCAGAAGTATTTTTCTGACAGATTTCATGCGCCTGTGCCACAGTGACTGAGTGAGGCTGTGCCTTCTTTCCACCTGAGAAGATTCTTTTAATCCTTCATTTTAAGTGACATGCAGCATATCATCTCCACATTAACATAATGATGATTTACAGCATAAAATTCCCAGCGGCTAACAGAAAACACAAGTGTTATTCCGATAAAGTACTAGCTAGATCAGTATTTGGAAGTCAACTGATTCGATCGACTCTGCATCAGCTCAGTAAATTAATGGTTTTCGCATTATTATTTCAAGGCAACAACGTGTAGGGTTCAGAACGTTGTTACCATGTGATAGACTTACTACCAGCCTCCCTCATGAGTTCAGATGCAACACGAGAAATTTACTTTTGGAAATGAGACTGGTTCGATTGCCCTAGCAGACGACATAAAACGCGCTTTCAAACCCTCAGCAAATTAACATGTTGGGCAAATGTGAAGGAAAAAACGATGGGGATATAATACGTGTAGGGTTCAGAGCATTCTTACCGTCCATATTCAGTACCAGACTCCCCGATGAGTGTACATACAACACGAGAAACATACTACATGTAGAAATGTGAATCAACGAGTTATGGACATGCACGAAAACAAGGGCTATGTGTGCCAGGCTGTCTATTTGTATGCACGCGCGGGTGTGTGTGTGTGTGTGTGTGTGTGTGTGTGTGTGTGTGTGTGTGTGTGTGTGTGTGTGTGTGTGTGTGTGTGTGTGTACTATAGCTGTATAGGGTGACTTTCATTCTGCAGAAGCAATGTCACAGACAGACAGCAGGTAGTTAAGATAGAAGTCGCGCATTGGTGTGTGTCTGTATGTCTATCAAACACACACACACACACACACACACACACACACACACACACACACACACACACACACACACACACACACACACACACACGTACACACGTTAGAACACGCATACAACATACATTAACACAAGATCAGGTCAATTGTGGAAATGTTATTTCACTGGGCAAAAATCCCCGATCATTTCTGGAGCTCTCGGGATATACAATTGTAATACACAGTTACAATTCCAATCGTAAATTCTGCAAGAAACCATGTTCAGACAGCATACAAAAATAAAACAAGAAAATAAAAGTATTACACAAACAAGACAACGGAACAGATCACTTAATTAGTATCACAGTTCAAACAATGGGAACCAGGAATTTCCACATCTTAAATACGTACAACAGATTTTCAGGTCTTCGACCTGACGTCAAAAGCAGTTTTGGATTACAGGTAATCAAAAAATACCGCATGTGTATAAAGTTCCAGTATATCACAGTATGCTTGTAATAAAACAGGTGATCAAAGTGGGAAGCAGAACGAACATGAAGGCTGTTCGTTCGTGGAAAGTAAAGAGCCATCCATTTTCTTGCTTCTTCTTTGTGAATTTATTCCGCTCTACCCGTTACAATCGTTTCATTTGCTTTCCGTTTTGCCAAGAGTTAGTCAAACATTTTCAACTCCCTGATTTTCATGATACTAACTTTACATACATTTAGACAAAGGGGAAAAAATCTGTTACAAAACTGATAAACATATTAACAGATAGGCTAGTTCATGCACAAGCAGAAAAAGAAACGTGCTTGTGGTTCATGTGTTTGTACAACTATATGTGCTACGTTTGCTTTATTATATTTTCACAAGCTACATCTTTCTCCCTTTTCTCCGCGCTTGACAAGCTATAAACTGACCTCAGCGACAAAACGCATAACAAGTCGTACTTAATCGTATAAATAAAGTACATCACTGCAACAACACATTTCTTTTATTGTTTCCACGACTTTTAGTGACCTGATGATGATGATGATGATGATGATGATGATGATGATGATGATGATGATGATGATAGGGATGACCACGAGGACGATGATGACGATGGTGATAAACGACGATTGAATTTTCCATAAGTAAGAGGCTGCCATAGTCGGAAGTAAGGCAACGCACCAAAAATCGTTCTGGATTTGTAGGCGTCGCCTTTTTGGATCACGTGATCAGTTGAGTTGACCCGAGTGACCCCAGAAGAGGTTGTCCTTCTCGAAGATCATTGCTCGAGGCTGTAACGTAATTGAAGGCATACACAGATGAGCTTGAATAACGTAGCACGAGTTGTGTGTGTAGATAGATAGAGAGAGAGAGAGAGAGAGAGAGAGAGAGAGAGAGAGAGAGAGAGAGAGAGAGAGAGAGAGAGAGAGAGAGAGAGAGAGAGAGAGGTCTGAAGTCTGAATGTTTTAATGGGTAGGCCTTGGGCCCTTTTCATGGAGATGAGCACATCTCAAGCACCAGCATACAAATGCACATAGTAAACAAAAACAAGAACATCCTACTCATTAGATATAATCCTATTCCAATAATTCCGGTGTGCTTTTCACAAACTTGCGCATACATGGGTGTTTGTGTTTGGGTGTGGTCATATGAATGGTGTGCAGGGCCGGACTAGGAGAAGAGGAGGGGGGGGGGGGGGTTGCCAGTGGTGGCCCAGGGGGATGTCCCCCCTGGCGGCAGGGGCGGATCAGGTCATTTTATGGGTGTTTTTTTTCAAAAGTATATTGTGAAGATATGGGTGTGAAGGCGCGAAGCGCCGAGCCGACGGCGCGAAGCGCCGAGCTTGCTAGGGGGGTCCGGGGGCATGCCCCCCCCGGAAAATTTTGAAAAAAAGGATGCAAAATGGTGCAATCTGGTGCATTCTGAGGATGATCATTACCAGTTTCAGGCAGCAGATTTTGTCACTGATTAATACCCCAAAAATTGAAACTCAATGTAAAATAAAGAAATGCATACTTCATTCAATATTTTTATTTTTTGGCTGGGGGGGGGGGGGGTCCGAAAACCCTAGAACCCCCCCCCCCCCCCTCGTTGTGGGGGTCAGGGGGCGAAGCCCCCTGAAGCTGATGGGTAGGTCATATTCTGAGATAGGAAAATGGTCGCTCCTTGCATGAAACGGCATAAAATAAGCAATGATAAAAAAATTTAAATAAGTAAGGTACATGTTTAGGCTAGGGGGGGGGGGGGGTTGCGCAACCCCCATAACCCCCCCCGGTAGTCCGGCCCTGGTGTGTGTCTGTGAGTGTATGTTTACGAGCGCGTGTATGCTTTGTAAAGGAGTATCGCCCTGTTTCGTTTACGGATTACGGATTACGAATGGAAAGCGCCTTCATGACAAATGTAGAAAAACGTAGCAATAGCGGCTTACTAGTGTTTGAAAACAGCATGGTTAATTTAAACAATGATGGGATTCTAGTGTATTTTCGTGGAATATAATATTCTCTTAACGCAGCATATTTAGGGCATACTAAAACAAAGTGGACTTCATCTTCAACACTGCCACAACAAAATGGACAAGATAAATCAGCGGAGGTTGCATTTAAATTAAAGCGAAATCGATGCACTTTCAGAGGAGATACTCCCAATCTAAATCTAATCAGAAGATTTCTAGCTTTAATATGTTTCAAATCACTTAAATAGTTGGATAATGTTAGGGTTGATTTGAAGTTTCTGTACAGAGAGAAACGTTCACTTCCTTGTACATTTTCAAGCCAGGTTTGCTTATAGGATGAAATAAGTGTTTCTTTAAATGCTGTTAGGAACGCCCTCTCATCGCCAACACCTTGGTTTTCCCATACTTCATCAAAACCGTACATGTACAGAGTGTAACAGATCGAGGAGGCCCATGTTTTCTTATTTTGTTCATGGAGATATTTCAGCATTTTATACGCTTTGCTCGGAAGGCGATGATGTGGCATCCTCAATATACGAAGCCAAAAACGAATGCATTTAACAAAGCTGTTTATAAACAAGGGGTACCTTCCCGTTTCTCCATAGACCATAGCATTTGGTGTTCTCATACTCGTATTCAAATAACGTTTAAGTGCGAATAAATGAACTCTCTCTATAGGTGTGTGGTCTGCTTCAACCCCCCAAACTTCGGCGCCATATGACAGCATCGGTTGAATCTGTGCGTCGAAAAGCTTGAAAAAAATAGCTGGAGATCTGTCACCCAGTTGCCATAAACATTTTAAAATACCAATGGGTCCCTTTTTCCCTTTTGCAGCAAAATCATTAAGAGTGTGAGAGAAGGACAGGCGTGTAGACAACCATACTCCTAAATACTTATACATGTTCAAAACGCTCATAGGATGTCCACCATACACCCATCTTTCTCGCAAGGCCAAGTGACCACCGTTCCGAAAAACAACAATATTAGATTTGTCTAAATTAACTTCAAGTCCAAGACGTCTAGACGAATCCCACAGAATGTTTAACTGAAGCGAGAGAGAGAGAGAGAGAGAGAGAGAGAGAGAGAGAGAGAGAGAGAGAGAGAGAGAGAGAGAGAGAGACAGAGAGAGACAGAGAGAGAAAGGGAAGAGAGAGAGAGAGAGAGAGAGAGAGAGAGAGAGAGGGAGAGAGGGAGAGAGAGAGAGAGAAAGAGAGAGAGTGAGAGAGAGAGTGAGAGAGAGAGAGAGTGAGAGAGAGGGTATGCGTGCGTGCGTGCATGCGTGTGTGTGAATGTGTACGTACGTGCGTGCGCGCGTGTATATATCTATATAAGCCTATATATATATACATATGTGTGTGTGTGTGTGTGTGTGTGTGTGTGTGTGTGTGTGTGTGTGTGTGTGTGTAAAATTTGTTGATGTATAGATATTCTAAACGTTTAAGAAAAGATAGAGATATTAGAAAGCAAAGTTTCTTGCAATAATTAGACAGTAACATGGTTTTTACGGCATTGTCTAGATAGCCCCGTTGCACAGTACGTTTGGTAATTCAAATCGTCTAGCCAAGCAATGTTCCAGCAATCAGGAGAGGAGATTAACAAGGACAACACAGGCGCGCACAAATGGCAGTTATCTACGACGCAATAATTCTCAATGACAATAATATTATTCACTTGGTCATCTCATTCATGTCTCCAGACAATAAAATATAACTCAGTTGTAACCAGGAGGAAGAGCCATTCAAATCGACAACTAACCCCTGCTGCTTGTTCTCTTTTCATGCTGATCAATACAGACTTTTTTGTTTAACCGTATATATCATACTAGATGATTACCCGCTTCGCCGGGTGAATCGCGAGACGGAGTATGCAGCGTGGCGGTTCGCCGGCTTAGAGCACGTGTTGACGTGATTGACGCCACACGAAGGAAGGGTGATAAACGCGCAAAACACTGGAGAAGATAAGGAAGAGTTACTGGGAATGGATCTATAGAAAAACCCAAATCGGTTCACCGCGCCGCGCTTGGAGCACGTGTTGAAAATTTTCATCGACCAGATTGTGTCCGGGGTCTACCTGAATATGCCCACCAAATTTGAAGCAGATCCATGGAGAACTTTGGCCGTGCATCGCGAAGTAACAGACAGACACACACAAGCCGTATATAGATATAGATCCAGCCCACGTACGAGGTGTCTGAGAGCACCACCGTACGGAGGAATTGTGCGGGCATCGCAGCAATAAGAAAGAGGGACACTTTCTCGAACTCTCGAGGCAGGTGCCAAATAGTAACACTTGGTCTTTAGACTGTATCATTCTCATTTTTGTTTCGTTTTTTTCTCCTTTTTTTTCAATGAGTCGTGTTGAGATAGAGACATGGGGGGGGGGGGGGGGGGGGGAGAGGGAGACATAATCCTCACACGCTTCGCCACCACTACCAACCCTTTTATTTTAAACATATATCGTATCATATCATTTTATTTTTTCTCTCCTTTATTCAATGAGGTATGGTGATACAAGGAGTTAGAGAGAAGGGGGAGAAGGAGGGAGCTTTACTAATCCTCATCACCTTCACCACTACCACCACCACCACCACCACCACTACCACCAAGGAGCCGGGTATTTTCCAGGCACATGATTAGCAACAAAAATAACTGGGATAATTTCGGGTACACATATTGTGATTGATAGCACACACAATATATGATAATCGGGATATTACCTTGTGACCTTGTTTTGTCGGCTCCGGTTGAATGTTGTTTCGTGCAGGCGGTTTGCGCTCTGTTTGATACAACACAAACAAACGACAACATTACTTCAGGTTTGCCCTCTGTTTGACATAACACAAACAAACGACAACATTACTTCAGGTTTGCGCTCTGTTTGACATAACACAAACAAACGACAACATTACTTCAGGTTTGCGCTCTGTTTGACATAACACAAACAAACGACAACATTACTTCAGGTTTGCGCTCTGTTTGACATAACACAAACAAACGACAACATTACTTCAGGTTTGCGCTCTGTTTGACACAACACAAACACCGACAACATTACTTCAGGTTTCGCACACATTTATGTGAAGATCCTTAAAAATTGTTCAGCAACTTATCAAATAACCAAAGCCGGGAAGTAATCGCTCTTAATGCATACGACATGTGTAATAGAGTAAGCGAGGCGGTTGTACGGAACCTTTTCTCCTGGCACCTGAGAGAATAACAAGCACTGAAATGAACAAGCGACTTTCATCCTCAATTGTTCAAATGTTCAGCAAATTGTCTTAGTATCGTTAATAAGGTTATTCCATCAAACTTGCATAGCTAAGAATTAGCTTATGTTATACAACATGTCAATTCACAACCTGCGCTGTCTTTTAGGTCAAGGTCGCATCATGTAGAAAGCATGAATCCTTACGTCAGACGACCTTGCTAGGTGACCGTGTTTGTGCCTTTAAATTTGATTTTGGAACTCTTTAACTATGTCTTCCATTAATGGAACACAACCATAGGCATGTGATTACCTACAAGCATTAATTGAAATGAAGAACACTTTATGAAGACCGCTGGGTAAATCTTTTAAAAACTTATTTGTAAAGAGTGACCTAAATTTGCAACAAATGTGTTCCAATATCATCAAGGTGATGGAACGAATCCTGCGATTAACTCAAACTTCAATACCCTGTGCTCGACGACAGAGAGACTAAATGATTAGAAAACACACACACACACACACACACACACACACACACACACACACACACACACACACACACACACACACACACACACACACACACACACACACACATATATATATATATATATATATATACATATATAGACACACACAGACGCACAAGCACGCACGTACACACACACCCACGCAGGCACGCAGGCACGCACGCACGCACGCACGCACGCACGCACACACACACACACACACACACACACACACCCACCCACACACACACACACACACACACACACACACACACACACACACACAGAGAAAGAGACACAAACAAACCATTACCTTCGACTAAAATCTGTCTCGGCTGTTTTCTGCATAAAAGAAAAAAAACATCCTTTAAGAACACATTAAAACAACAACAACAACAACAACAACGTTGGAAGATTGTGAAAAGAAATATGGCCCACTTAAGTTAGACACGTTGAAAAATTTAGCTTAACAGATTCTTTCCTTTTACACTTTCGCATTACGAACACCAGAGAGAGAGTACAAAGCTGGATCTTCTGATGTCAATAATATTTCAGATGCAATTCCCAAAGTTTATATTGGACAGAATCCTGGTTGTATAGAAACTATTCCGGCCATACTTCTGATCAAAGAGGTTTGGCCAGCTCATAATTGAATTCTCCCTCGCCCCTTCCCCCCCCTCCTCCTGCTTCCTACATCCCCGTACAAGAACAGTGCTTCACGTTACCATGTTAATTACAATTCGTTCAAACAGTTTACTTTGGGTCAAGAGGGTGAAAGTACATGTCCACCTGTTACAAGGAGCTAACAACCACAGCTAAGGCTTAGTTTCATCATTATCATTTGCCTGTTGCGTTTTTTATGCAAGCTAACAATCGATAAATCAAAGTTCCAGTGAATGTTTCGTTTTGTTTATTGAACCATACATTTGCCATTCATGTTTTTCTATTCTCGATTTTGGGAATACACTTTACTTTTTCTCACAAGAAGTAGCTAAACCCAGTCATACCCAAAAGAAATTAATTCTTCTAATTTAAAATGTGTAAATAAGTCTTTAAATCGCTACCAATAGTATACAGGCATGAAAACTGAAAAAAAAAAATATACTGAAAACAAAATTCGAAGGCGCGTAGCGCCAAGTTTTGCAGGCGCGCAGCGCCAAGTTTCGCAGGCGCGAAGCGCCAAGACTTCTAGGGGGGTCCGGGGGCATGCCCCCCCGGAAATTTTTTTTTTCAAGGGTGCAATTTGGTGCAATCTGGGGCTATCTGAGCCTTAAAATTGGATTTAAACATGGCCCCAAAACTATTTTACTATAACTATGACTAGGAAAAAAAAAAAAAAATAAAAAATAAAAAAAACATTAAAAAAAAGAATAAAAAAAGGAAAAATACGGAAAATAAAAAAAAATACGGTTTATTTTTTTCAAAAATACGGAAAATACGGAAAATACGGAGAATTTTCATGCCTGAGTATAATTATAAGGAGAACATACGCTTGTTTGAAGGGCGACCGTTCGAAGAGTCTGCAGTAGCGCACGCTCATGTAAGCAGCCGCCACAAGCAAAGCAAGGCCGGCAATCGCGCTGACAGTGATGATGGCGATTCCCTCCCCTGTTTCTTCCCACGGCGTCTGGGACTCGGCGTACGGGAGAACAGACTGGATGTTGTAAGGCGCCCATTCGGTACCTGCAAGTTAACCATTATAGCCTTAAATCTTGTGCATGTTTTCTTGAGATAACATGTTTTTTAAACTAAAATAATTAAAATAAGAAAACAGATAACGAAAAAGACACAATAAAACAGAAAATGTTGTGGGTTTGAACATAAAAATATTCATGCCTTTACAAAAGAATTGGAAAATACCAAGGGGCGTTTTAAATTCATTCAAAGTACATTCAAAACAATGAACTAAATGTAACAATACATGGGGGCAACAGGCGTTTCAATCACCCCTCGTAACAGACCTGTGAGAGCTGAGTTGGGTGATCCCGCAGGGTCAGAGGTGAAGACAGCGCGTGCCGTGGCTTGGGTCACGTAGTATTTGGCGCCGTTGCTACTGGCAACACTCTCCGTGCTGTCGTCACTCAGAAAGTACACATGTGCGTCCGCCAGTCTGTAGTCAGAGATTGTGTTTAAAAGTGTTACTTTGATTGGAGTCAGACAGTTTTAAGAATACCATATATGTTGCGACAATGTTAATAGCATGCTTTAATCAAACGTATGTATTCAGCCGTTCGGACGTAACGGCACCTGAGAGAAAAACAAGCATTTAATCGAAATGAACAAGCGATTTTCACCGGTTTTTTTGCAGCACATGTATATATTTAGAGCGCTTACATCCGTTTGTTTCTCAGATCTTATTATAGCGCTCTGCCTCATTTATCCCCGAGTACGCTAGTACTTGGGCTCAACAGACTTTAATTGTGTGTCTGTGTGTGTATGTGTGTGTCTGTCTCGACTTAACAGCTTATTGCTGGGAAACTACTGGGCGCAGTTCGTTCAAAAGTTGATACACTAACTTGATAATAGGTCCGATTGATCGTATTAAAACTTCATAATGTTACATGGGACCTAAATGCGAAATAAACCACAAAAACGACTTGGCGGTGGGAGGAATTCACACGGAGCAACAGCCAGCCAGGCAGCCTGATAGAACAGCCAGCCAGCGGATACTGTCGTCACAAAAAGACGTCATGACAAAGTTACACGCAAAGCGAAAGAGACTTTGACGTCATTTACTTTTGTTCGGAATTTTCCGTCTGTTCCTAGCTTGTCAGTGAAGACATGACGTGAGTAAGCTTACCCAAAACGTCTTTGTTCTCTATTCACATTGCAGCTGTGAAATAATCAGTCTTGTGTCTCGGTCGTGTAGGTACAGAGTTTGCTTCTGCAATCATTGTGTTCGTGTTGATGACGGCTTCATAAGACAAATCAGCGAATCTATCGTGAGGAAGACGTTTATGTACAAATCACCGAACCCAACCCATTTTTTGTGTGCATTTTTCTGAAGAATAAACTGCATGTGGTTAATTTCATCCGTTTAATGCTTGTCGAAACGAGCCATAAGGCTTTAGAATAAAAGATTTCACGCATTGCTTGGCCATCTGATCACAGATGAGGTCGCAGTTTGTAGGTTGAATCTATGAATCGGCCAGAGATAGATCTGCATTTGTGGTCAGAAACCAACATTCACACCACAGGCATTCCAAACATTTATATTGTTAAGTTATGAAGAGGGTCGGCAGTATATTTGTCACTGTGATCAAATAAAAGAGAAAGGCCAGTCACCACGCACATCCTCGGCTCGCATGCAATGTATTTATATAGCAAAGTGAATGCCTGTAATTCACACAGAGCAATCACTTGGTCTTAAACGTGCACAAGACAAAAACTTTCATACTGGGGGAGCGAGCCAGTCTGAAGAGTACTCGGGTCCAGCGCGAGCGTTTTTTATATCATGATTTTCACATATACATATTTTGATTGCGAGGCGAACTCGGAACAGGAGTACCTCTGAAACATAAACTCAATTTTCTGATACCGCTGCTAATTATTACACACAAAACAAAACCGGGCAGTTTTTACCGAAACAAATCGAGGGCCTCTTTTACTTCGACCCTTCTTTTCCAACACTTAGCACAATCCTCATTGTTCCTCGAAAATATTATGTCAGTTTTAATTATTTTGTTTCTGTTCTAATACCAGCGGCGGCGGTTCCTTAGGTTCATGAACCCACAGATATTATGACGTCACTGCATATAATGACGTCAGTACTTACCCGTCACTGTTGGTCTCGGCACACCACAGTTTTGCGACAGCTGTTGGATAGGTCTGCTGCATCATGACTTGCAGCAGCTGCAAGAAGGCTGCTTGTTGTTTTAAGAAAGCGGGCACCGTGATGCCCAGTTTGAAGGTCACGATGACGTCATTGGGTACCAGAGCATCCACCCGTATGAGAGTGGGGGTGTTGGCGGTGAGGGTGGGGGTACCTCCGTCTCTCGCTGAGACATTCATGGTGTACATAGTTTTGGCTGTCAGGCCTGACAGCATGGAAAATTCACCTGCAACACAGTTAAGGTGAAAAATGTCTTTCGATGTGTTAAAGATTGTGTCGAAAACAGAAAGAAAATGAAGTAACAACAATCCATTTGAACGAAAAGTCAATCAACCAGCTCGCTATCCGGTGTGTGTGGTTGTGAGTTGAATCCACGACTTCGTTATATCAGCAGCGGACAATTCCTTGCAAGGTCTCCGCCAAACTATGCATGCATCGGTACCGTATATCATTACAGAAAGCAAAATAGTGTGTACCTGAACTTGCGTCCACTTGGAAGAGATTTGCAAATGATGTCGTCTGCAGAAAGTAGGTCACCTGTCCGTTGAGACCAGTGTCCGCGTCTGTAGCGGTCAGTGTGACAATGCTTCGTGTGCACTGACCACTGTAAGCGATCTTAAACGAACATAATTTAAATTAACAATTCACAACAAACAAACAAACAAAATGAGAGTGTCAAAACCTACACTGTTCATTACTAAAAGATATGATACATGTGTGATTACGTGACATCAACAGTAAGTAATAACGAAATACAAATCTTATGTGCAAGAAATGAGGTCGCGTGAAGAATGTGCGAAATTTCCACTATCGGGAAATTGCATAACCTAAAGTTATTTTGTTTTTTGTTATGCTTAACTCGTTTACACGAAGAAGAATCAAAACTTGACTAAATATAAAAAGGGTTAGCTTTGTTTCATCAGCTGTAGCTAAAGAGGGGCCAAATCTGAATCATCCACGGCAACGAGGCATTCGTTGATGGAGCTTTGTTTTATATCCCTTTCAGATATCGAAAGAAAGAAGGAAAGAAAGAAAGACAGGAAGACAAACAAAAAAAAAAACAAAAAAAAGAAGGAAAGAAAAAACAAGTCGCGCAAGGCGAAATAACAACATTTAGTCAAGCTGTCGAACTCACAGAATGAAACTGAACGCACTGCTTTTTTTCACCAAGACCACATACTCGTAGTTTTGTCAGTCCAGCGCTCGTGGCAAAGGCAGAGAAATCGACAAGCCATGCAGAATAGTGCGGTAGTGGTCGCGCTGAGCAGGATAACACGCTTTTCTGTATGTCTATTCTTTTTAGCTTACTGAGTTTGTTTTTAATCGAAACATATCATATCTATATGTTTTTGGAATCAGGGACCTACAAGGAATAAGATAAAATTGTTTTTAAATCGATTTCGGAAAAATAATTTTAATCATAATTTTCATATTTTTAATTTTCAGAGCTTGTTTGTAATTCAAATATAACATATGTATATGTTTTTGGAATAAAAAAAATCACAAAGAATAAGATGAAATTATTTTTGGATCGTTTAATAAAAAAATAATTTTAATTACAAGTTTCCGATTTTTAATGACCAAACTCATTCATTAGTTTTTAAGCCACCAAGCTGAAATGCCATACCAAAGTCCGGCCTTTGTCGAAGATTCCTTTTCCAAAATTGCAATCAATTTGATTGAAAAATGAGGGTGTGACAGTGCCGCCTCAACTTTTACAAAAAGCCGGATATGAAGTCATCGAAGGTATTTATCAAAAAAATTAAACAAACGTCCGGAGATATCATTTCCAGGAACTCTCATGTCAAATTTCATAAAGATCGGTACAGTAGTTTAGTCTGTATCGCTCTACACAAACACACACGCACAGACACATACACACATACACCACGACCCTCGTCTCGATTCCCCCCTCTATGTTAAAACATTTAGTCAAAACTAAGTCTTGACTAAATGTAAAAAAGAAAGAAAGTTAAAAAAAAAAAGAGAGAAAAAAAGAAATACAGAAAGAATGAAATAAAGAAAGAGTCCCCACCTCTGTGTTGTAGTAACTCTGAGTGAAAACGGGAGCGTTGTCGTTGACGTCAGCAACTGTGACAGTGACGTTGGCGGATGACGTATGAGAGGGTGTGCCGCCGTCTTTAGCCAGCAGAGTGAAAAAGAAGGAGGCATCTGTCTCCCTGTCAAGCACCTGCTTGACGGCCACCACGCCCGTTCCAGATGTTACCTGCAAAATGCAAGCCATTGACATGTTACACTATTGCCATATGCCGCATTTTGTGCGTATCCATCAATTATTTGTAGAAATATTATTATACATATTATTATTAACAAGGAGATTTTTACAATAAGCGACGTAATTTAGCATGTCCAAATTCCACGTGTCCAGCTCCCTTCTTCTACCCAAGAAAAAACAAACCAACAAACACAATAAACAACCCTGGATGCACTACATTGTTGGAGGAGACTTCACGCGTTCTGTTGACCAACTCAAGAAACTCATTTCAAAGGTTAGCATAAAACACACTTTTAAATCACTAATAAACGTCAGTTCGATTATTTGGTGTTTTTTTCTACAAAGAGTAATTATATTTCATCTCCCTGGATCGAAAACTACTCTCGATGAAGTTTCCACTAGCAGGCCTACGTACGATGTAACATCCATCACCTATCCTGCTTGCAAAACCTCAGTACATGCAAAGACAAGAAAAGAGTAAAACGTCTTTGTGTCTCCACATTCTTGATAGCAAAGCTGCA
The DNA here is from genome assembly GCF_037325665.1 of Littorina saxatilis. NCBI lineage: Eukaryota > Metazoa > Mollusca > Gastropoda > Littorinimorpha > Littorinidae > Littorina > Littorina saxatilis. The sequence goes on along the minus strand of NC_090248.1, from coordinate 18,401,971 downwards.
GGTGCCTGTGTAACCTTGCATTTGAAAGTTTGCTGCACTTTTGATGCCCCACACCTCCCTTCTTAAAAAAGAGAAAAGAACCCACCACAACAGCAATGGGGACATCAGAGAGGAGTCACACCAAGCACAACTTCACACTACCTCAAAGAACTGTGCTGCGCGAGCCCCAGCCACAGTCGACGTGTCGATGGAAAGAGTGACGTCAGCATTGACACCAATGTCGTCATCAGTGACAGTGACGATCAGAAGGCCTGTTCCCACTGGCTTGTTTTCAATCGTGGTGACGTCATAGCTCACGCTGTCAAAGCGAGGCTCGTTGTCGTTGAGGTCGGTCACAGCGATGGACACATTGACGTCCGCATGCAGTTGAGGTGTGCCTGCGTGTTGTCCAAGTTGGGAGTGGAAATAAAAGGAGATGTATTGAGCAAATGAGTCACACACAAGACACAGACACATTCACACATTCAATGCCACTCCATCATACCCAACCACTATCGGAACCACTGACACGTCCTCCATCCCACCCCCTCCCTCTTGTTCACAACCAATCATCAAAACGAAGCAAGTAACCTACCAAGCCAACCAACAGAGTCACAATTTCAAATCCAATTAAAATCCAATTTCATACATTCCCTCTAAGCAAACAAATATTACATTTTTGTACAAGACACTTTTAACAATGCCTTCGAGTGAAATTAATTGACGGAATGAGCTCGAAATGTGACCATATCTCGGCCATTTGTGTCTTTCGTTGAAGAAAACACACACTTTCGGCCGCCATGTTTGTCTGACTTTGCTTGTCAATATCGCTTTCAAAATGACGGCGCCAATGCTTCCCTTCTAAACCCCATGTAAATTAAACGAATCTGTACAGTTCATTCCGTTACTCTAACTCTACAATGACTTTTTATGCTTATAAGAGCAAGTTCTGGAAATTTAGAGCCTTAGATTGCAGCAAAACAACGTCCCTGAATTCATAACGCTAAAGTTCGAGTTAAACTTTGGACAATCTTACCTGCGTCAGTGACCCGGAGCCATGCCTGGTACTGCGCAGTTGTCTCCCTGTCGAGCGGCGTTGCCGTGGTGATGGCCCCAGTGGCCCCGTCAAGGTTAAAATGCGCGCGCTCACCGGTCCAGAAGAGGACCACGCTGAAGGTCAAGGCCGCGTTCACCCCAATGTCAGCGTCTGTGGCTGCCACCTGACACACAGAGTGAGGCCATTACATTTGAATACAACACAAGAAAATTGGTTGATTAAAATCAACAGGGGTCGAAGCTGTGTAACAATAAAAGAAACGGTTATGTACGGACTCCATCATATTGTATTTGGGTTACAAAACTTACATGTGTTGCAGAATATTTGAAACGGCGGTATTACTGTATATACAGTGGTACCTGTGGTTAAAGGATACGATTTGGATCAGCCATTGGCTGTGCAATTGTGATGCGTTTGACCAATGAGATACAATTCTATTCTGGACATTGTGATTGGTTGTATTGACGCTATTATATGCTGTTTGGTACGGTACGGTTTGAGATTGTTGGCAGATGTAAGAAGAACTGTGAATGCACTGACTCAGCGCAGGTAGAATTTGATAAATGATCGAAGAATGTGCTTCGTACAGTTGGTTTAAAACAATGTTTTATTCATGTATAACATATGTTTACATTGACATCAAGTGAAAACAACAACAACAAGCCCACAGCTTGTGGCGGTGTCTTCAACAACAAGCCCACAGCTTGTGGCGGTGTCTTCAACAACAAGCCCACAGCTTGTGGCGGTGTCTTCAACAACAAGCCCACAGCTTGTGGCGGTGTCTTCAACAACAAGCCCACAGCTTGTGGCGGTGTCTTCAACAACAAGCCCACAGCTTGTGGCGGTGTCTTCAACACAAACTTACAATCATAGGTAGGAACATGGCAGACAGTCAGATACTTACACAATGTGCAAAAACAGTCAGTCAGTTTAACACAAGATGTCACCCAAATTTAGAAGGGAAGAAAACACAACACCAACAACAGACAAGGGAAAAGATATTTTAAAAGTTAACACACATATACACGTCTAACCAGAGTATGCGTAAAGAATAATAACCGCCCAAGGAAAACGGATTAAAGGACATGTATTCAGACCGGGGGGAGGGGATTCTGTGTTTGTCTAATTTTGTCCAAACCCGCCAGTTAGTCTTACAAATACCTGAACGGTTTTGAATATATTAATGTTTTTAAGCTGACTTGCATTCATATCCCCTTCTAATGATATAACAGTATTAAAAAAAAAGACTCTGAATGCTATAAATGGTATCCTGGCGTTCTTGCACATAAGTTGGGCATTCAAAGAAATAATGGTCAACTGTTTCTGCGCCAGTGCCGCATTCACATACACTATCGTTACTTAAATGTCGATTAACTAAATGTTGCTTCCTACGGTTCTATTATATCATGGATAGAGCATGATGTACATGTACTGTACATTATGATTGTATTTGTCGTGTGGACATTTTATTTTGGTCTTGTGCTGTTTTGGGGACGAGGGAGGAACGGGAATTAAAACGACTTGACACGTGTGCGAACGAGGAGTCATGGTTTTATTGAAGAGTGTGTATGCAATGGTGCGTCGGTTTGTGCTAGTGAACTGTTGTTTATTTTTGTACATATCAGATGCACAAGAAATTGTTTTTTTCCCCAACAAAAGCTGCTTCTAGCCTCGACGTGACCAATACATGAACATTCTGTAAAATTCTTCAAGTCAATTTCGTAAACATACCAACAACAACAAAAACTACTACTACTACTACTACTACTACTACTACTACAACTACTACTACTACTGCTACAGCTACTGCTACTACTACTACTACTACTACTACTACTACTACTACTACTACTACTACTACTACAGGCATCAAAATAATGGGGGAAAACAACAAACAACAACAGCTCAAACACAAATAATACAGAAAGACAAGCAAACAAACAAGCAAACAAACAATCATGAGAACACCAAAAAAAGAGGAAACAAAAAGTTACGTTGGAGAGAAATTAAAGAAAATTAATTCCAGGACCATATTTTAATTTTGATATTCCTGGCAACGTAATCTTTTACACATGAATAAAAATAAACAAAAATAAATAAACGTAACGGCAGACCGCGAACTGAACTGGACTCGGAGGCTTTACGGGCGATCGCCAGCACGGTTTCCCCAAAAAGCCGAGGAACTGATCTCGTGAGAACGGTAACAACGATGGCCCATGTCACAGTCCCCAAGGCTATTATTGAAAAGGGGGTATCAGGTAATGCCCTCGTTTTTACAAATTGTACCGAAGTAGATTAACTTTATTATGTACGATGTTTGCTTGCAAATTACAACACAAACGCGAAATACTTAACTATCTGTAGAGTTCTAAGGCATTGCAGACAAAGCAACTGCGAGAAAGTCAGGTTTTAGCAGTGTGAAAATCCACTGAAAACGGGCTTATATCCCTTCCGTTAACATGGCTTCGTCCGGCCATACATGTATGACACTGACTCTGAGCTGACCCTGAGGCACTGAAAAGGTTTTCCCGGAAAACTTCTCTCGAAGAACGAATGGATTCGGTGCATTTGTCAGTCTGTGTTGAAGGACCCTGTACGGGTTGTAAGAGATAAGCTACTGTCGTGTTTTTTCCAAACCTAGTGCACTACCGTTCTCACGAGATAAGTTACTTCTGTTTTGCTCCGGTTTTTTTTCCAATTGACACCATGTATGACAGATGAAACAGAAAAGCCTGTTGTGAAAATGCACAAATTAGGAGGGAAAAACGAAACAAAACAAAAGTAACTTGATCTCATGAGAACGGCAAACAACGACACATGTTCACCGCTCTCATCCCATTGAAGAAAGAGGGGTCGTCCTCGACCCCTCAAAAAGCTCAGTTTTTGGATTAAATCAACTATCGTAAATGTTAGCAAAAATGTCTTAGAGTGTCACCTCAGAATGGATTGTGTCCAACTTTAAAGAAGAAGAACACGAAGAAGAAGAAAGGAGTAAAAGAAGAAGATACTAAAGCAACCACAACAACCAGAACAACAACCACAACAAACTAAGAGGGTTACGACGCGTGCAAGCATAAGAAGGATAAGAACATCAACAACTACTTCAACAACAAAAACACCATCACAAACATCAAAAACGACAACAACAGAACTCCACCAACATCCATCAACAATACAAACAAAGTAGCAACAATAACATCACACACACACACACACACAAAATAAATAAATGCACATACCGTTCCCACAGCCTGTCCAGCTGCAACGTTCTCACTGACGGCAAAGGAGTAGGAGTTACTGAGCCATTTGGGGGCGTTGTCGTTGATGTCGGTGATGATGATAGTGGCGGTGATGGTTGCGGTCAACTTGGGGTTGCCGTTGTCGTTCACCTCGACGATCAGATTGTATGACGCTGTACGCTCTCGGTTCAGTGAATTCTTCACCTGTTCAAATTAATTCAAATGGAAAAGTGATTTTGGTTTGGAACTTTCTGCTAATGTAGTTTGGCAAGAGGCACATGATGGGGTGTCTTGAACACTTTATTGACAGAAATGTTCACGTAAACTTCATTTACAAACTCCCTAATCACCGGCATTGCATGCAGAAAGTACAACACTTCAAAAAAAGGACAAAAATAGTTATTATTGTTTAAAAAAAAGAAAAGTGAGGAAAACTACAGAAAATCAAACAAACCAACAAAACCAATCAAACACAACAAAACATATCACAACAAAACAAAGCAATATATAATCACAAAGCAAGACAAATAAAAAAAACCCACGTTAAAACCAAATTGAAACCAAACCAAAGAACCCCAAGCGAGCACAAACCGCACGCTAGGTATACCTGTATGATACCGTTGACGTCAGAGATGATGAAATCATTATCGGTGTTGCCATTGACGATGACGTAAGTCAACCTAGCGTTGTCGCCGCTGTCTTTGTCGGTGGCGATAACGGTTGTCACAATTGTTCCAGTAGCGGTGTTTTCAGGCACCGTTGGCGTGTAGATGCCGGTGATGACGGGAGTGTTGTCGTTGACGTCATCGACTATGACGGTGACGGTGGCGGTGCCAGTCAGAGACGGTGCTCCGGAGTCTGGGGCCTCTATTTTTAGGACGTGTCTGGAAGCAACAATGGTATAATTATGTTTTAGTCATTCGGTAAATCTTATTTTTATATATGAAGACAATGGCATGGCATTTCTGAAGATATGCATAAAAACTGGAGGGAAAAAAGAGATAGAAAGAAAAGAGACCGACAAAAAAATATAAAAAGGTTAAAAGAATATTACAAAAAAATTATAACAAAAGAAAGGAAAAGATTTTACGACCAGCAGAAAAACAAACAAAAAACTAAAACTAAATCACCACGGAGCAATATGATTTGAACTAGGAGTAAATCATCAGTAGCGACTCACTCTGACTTGGTCTCTCTGTCCAATGTCGCCTTCACAGTGACGACACCAGTAGCGGCATCCACCTCAAAGTGAGTATCAGCCAGCACGTAGGAAAACACGTTGTTGCTGGCCGCGGAATCAGCATCAGCAGCCGTCACGGTCGTCACAGAGACCCCCACACCAACATCCTCCCTCACATTGACGATAAAGTCCTCAGGGGTGAACTTGGGAGCGTTGTCGTTGAGGTCTTCGATGGTGATGTCGACAAGGGCAGTAGAGGAGAGGGAGGGGGTACCGCCGTCGCTGGCCTGAATCACCAGTGAGTACCGGTTGCGCACCTCGCGGTCGATGTTTCCGGTGGTGGTGACGTCACCGGTGTCCGAATCTACCGCGAAGAGCGCCATGCCGTTGCCGCTGACGGCTGTGTACACCACTGTGCCTGGAAGTCACAGAAAGAAATAATTAAAGAAGAACAATACACACAAACAAATAAACGAACAAACAACAGATAGAACGGAGAAAACCTATAACCCGATGCCGCTATACCTCCTACTTCAATCACCCATCTCACCCCATCCCCCCTCACCCCATCCCCCCCTACCCTCATCCCCCAACCTTTCGCCTACCAGCAAGACCCGTGTCGGTGTCAACAGCCTGCGCGGTGACCACCTTGTTACCGCTGGCGACGTTCTTCCCACCCAACCCCCCAACCCCGGCCTTACACCCCCACCACCCACATACCCCCCCTCTCCCCCCCCCCCATCCACCTACCTGCTGGACCCGTGTCGGTGTCAACAGCCTGCACGGTGGCCACCTTGGTGAAGTTGGCGACGTTCTCTTGCACGGTGACGGCGTAGACGTTGTTGGTGAACTGAGGCACCTGGTCGTTGGAGTCCGTCAGCTGCACGAAGAGCCACATGCTGCCCGACAGCCCGCCGTCATCCGCCGCCTCGATCGTCAGGTTGTAGGTCTGGGAACAAGGGCACACGTGGGGAGGTACAGTGACTGACTGTTAGGGTTTAACGTCCTCTTAGACCAACCGGTCTATATTGGGACAGGTATTGGTAATACGCTGAAGATATGGTGTGATACTTTGATTCCAACAATCCCGCCGTGGCTGTCTTCTTCGACACACCAGCATTGGGTTTGTCCCGTCAACGTATCGAAAATACGATCATGATAATCAGAGACGAGACATGATGCATGCGTGTCTTTGTGTTTTCCAAGCCCTGAGACTTTCGCTGTGAACGTGGGATCTTTTTCGTGCGCATGTGTGCACACGGGGGTGTTCGGACACCGAAGAGAGTCTGCACAAAGTTGATTCCGAGAAATAAATCTCTCGCCGAACGTGGGGATCGAACCCACGCTGATAGCGGCCAACTGGCTACAAAGCCAGCGCGCTACCAACTGAGCTACGTCCCCGCCCTGGTACAGTGGAACCCCATTTCAAGACCTCTAATAATCCAAGAAAACGGGGTCTTAAAAGGAGGTAAGTCTTAAAATGGAGGTATTTTATATAAACAGAAAATCTAGAGAGAAAAAAAGCAAGGTCTGAAAAGGGGGTAGTCTTATATTAAAAGATCTGAAAGGGGAGAGGAGTGGGGGGGTCACCGTACAGGAATCACGCTATCACACATGTCGGCACTTGATGTGAGAGTTTACCGTTTGTGTCTCGTCCCATGAACCCCGGGTGCATGCGGGGCTAGTTCAGCGTTGATCTTATCCTTGGTTTTGTGATTATTTGCTAACGGTCAGCAAATTTCAAATAGCGTGATTATTACTTGTTAGTTGCGACCGAAACCTCATGAGCAATCCCGCGAGTAAGATGATGCCAGTTTGACTTCGCTGCATGGTTACTATGAGATTTTTACTTTTAGCGCACTAAAGTGTAGTTATCAAAAAATATATAAAAGGTGTCATTCCGTAGAAGAATTTATCCTGCCTGATAATTGAAGTAAAACATTTTCAGACGTGCTTATAAGTATCTTAGTGGGACAAACAAAAAGGGCCCAGGTTTCACAGCTCGAACATTTATCAGGTCACCTAAACTCAGTCCCGGTTGTTAAAATTAGTCACACAAACATTCAGTAAAATAGTTATAATGAAGGTCCATAGTTCGGGTTTCAAGAGTTACTTGCCACAAAAGAAAGCTTAGTTAGGGTTTAGAATTACCAGCGTACCTGAGGGGGCGTGTCAAAGTCCAAAGCGTTCCACACCACCACTTCGCCTGTGCTGGCGTAACAGAAAAAATCGCTGTTGGTGTTGCCGCTGGTGATGTTGTAAGTGATGACAGAGCCGATGCCCTGGTCTTCGTCGGTGGCGTCCACGTCGTGGACTACGGTGCCGATGGCCGTGATCTCTGGCAGGTTGATGCTCTGGTTGGGGTCGGTGGTGATCGGAGGAAACTCGTTGGCGGACACGATGGTGACGTCCACTCGACAGGTGGAGGACAGGGGAGGGGTCCCCTGGTCTTCTACTCTGATGGTCAAGGTGTACGACTTGGTGGTCTCGTAGTCCACGGGCTGGTGGGAGGAGAGGGAGGGAGTGGGTGAGTGGGTGAGAGAGAGAGAAGAGGATACGGATGCTAGATAAAAGAGAAAGAGAGAGTGTGTGTGTGTGTGTATACAGACTTGTATGTAGGATCCACTAAGAACATAAAGAAACGATGGGCTAACCATAAAAGTGACATTAAGTTGCGGAAAACTACTAAGTGTCAGCTATCCCATCATGTTAACACTTTGCCCCACCCAACTGACCCTGCAATGTCATTTTTGTCAATTCTTCCAATTGAGTCTGTGCTGCATGAGGGAATTCTGCTTAGAAGAGAAATCTTCTGGCAGGCTAACCTTGGTACACTTCTGGGCAAGGGTATGAATCAGAGGAGTGATTTGAATGCTGCCCTCAAGTTTAGAGTCACCTATTGACTTTCTAGCGCGACTTTTTTCTTGAGGATTGGCTTTGGTCATTGTTCAGATTCTAGTCCCTGCCTTGACCTGATACATTCATTCCTGAGAGAGAGAGAGAGAGAGAGAGAGAGAGAGAGAGAGAGAGAGAGAGAGAGAGAGTGAGAGAGAGAGAGAGAGGGGGGAGAGTGAGAGAGAGAGTGAGAGAGAGAAAGAAAGCATACGAGAGAGAGTTGTGATTTGCGTGCTCGATGTGTATGTGAGCGTGTGTGTGTGTGTGTGTGTGTGTGTGTGCGTGTGTGTGTGTGTGTGTGCGTGCGTGTGTGTGTGCGTGTGTGTGTGTGTGTATGTGTGTGTGTGTGTGTGTGTGTGTGTGTGTGTGTGTGTGTGTGTGCGTGTGTGTTTGAGTGAGAGTGTATGTGTGTTGTCCGTAGTTTTGTAATTAAGGTTGATAGAGACTAAAAAAGTGTCATATTGATTTCCTGGAAGAAGATAATATTACGTCTTCGTATGACGTACTATTATATGCGTTTATTTGTAACCATAGACACTTTGAAGAAGGCTTGCGTGCTAGCAAAGACTATAAACTTGAGATAATGATTTTCTGGAAGACAGTAATATTACGTCTTCATGTGACATACTACATGTATGTTCTATTGATAAATGTGTTTAATTGTAACCATAGACCCTTGATTTATGATACATTCAAAAAGTCATGCGGGCTGGTAGAGACTAAATACTAATCATCTTTTTGAAGAATGTAACTTTACGTCTGTATGTGACGTAAAATCGGATGTTCCATTGTTGTGTTGTAACTATAGACGCTTGGTCTGTGCACCTTGAAGAAGGCCTGCGGGCCGAAAATTTGGATTTAAAAAGATGCGACATTCTGGCTTGGTTTTGGACTTTTTATTGTGTTGTTTAAATAAGCTTTTTTTAAGTTTTAAAAGGTTTTTCAGCCTTCATTGTGTGGAGTGGTGCAGAGGAAAAAGAGTTTCTTGAATTCTGTATATGTATATATATATATATATCTATAACATCAGAAATTGTGAAAGAAACAATTGAAAGTCAGCAGAGACTTTCTTCCGAGATTTGTTAAAATCTCTTAGCAGCTATCTATCTATATATACGACTAGTGTCTGTGTGTCTGTGTGTCTGTGTATCTGTCTGTGCGCGATGCACGGCCAAAGTTCTCGATGGATCTGCTTCAAATTTGGTGGGCATATTCAGGTTGACCCGGTACAGGACACAACCTGGTCGATATTTCAACACGTGCTCTCAGCGCGCAGCGCTGAACCGATTTTGGTTCCACCTCAGCTATTTTGGTTCCACCTCAGCTACCCGGGCCCCCATACCGACACACCAAAGCCAAAGTTCTCGGTGGATCTTTTCCAAATTTGGACACCGTATTCAGCTACACCCCGGACACAATATCATCGATGAGATATTTCAACACGTGCTCTCAGCGCGCAGCGCTGAAATGATTTTAGTTTTTGTGTTCATTTCACCATTATAAGTAACTCTTCCTTATCTTCTCATCTTCTCCAGGTTTTCAGCGTTTACCTCCCTTCCTTCGTTTGGTGCACTTTTGTGTGACAAGGAGCGTCTTCGGATATTCCCGGCGTTCTGTTACTGTTACTATTTTTAGAAGGTCAACGCAGTGTACAGAACGTAAATTGGACCCGTAAATTATCCTCACTGTAAAAGTGCAAAGGTCGAATCAATTTATAGCTACGCGAAAAATACACTGTCATCTATCTCTCTATAGATACGGCTTCTCTGTGTTTTTGTGTGTGTGTGTGTGAGTGTGTGTGTCTCTATGTAAGCAACACCTGTGCATTGTTCAGTTCTGTTTGTGATGTGGTCTGGCGGCTTTTGTGTAATTTTATGTACTGGCCTTCCTTTGAGAAGCCATAACTTGCTCAGTCCTGTTTGAGTGGAGTTCGCCTCCAAAGGTGATTAACACGGTTACATTCGTCGACAAGGATGGGACTCGATATGGTCAGAAATGGCATTATGGCCACTGAATCATTTTCGTGCTGTTCCCATTCCACGAATCTGGGAGGGACCTAAGCTTGGCGGGTCCATTGTTCGGACCCGGCGAAGCCGGCGTACGGCTCTAAGTACTTCTTCCCGGCGAAGCCGGCTACCCGGCGAAGCGGGCGAAGCCGGCTACCCGGCGAAGCGGGTATTCATTCTAGTATATATATATATATATATATATATATATATGAGCTGCCACTTGACATTCTTTGTTTGGCTTTTCTTTTCCTTGATTTTGTTATTATATATATTATATATATTATTATATATATTACCAGCTATTGTGTTTTCAGCGTAGCAATAGGGTCCGATATTTAGACGAGACAAGTATAATGCGACGAGTCGAAGACGAGTCGCATTATACTTGTTCGAGTCTAAATATCGGACCCTATTGCTACGCTGAAAACACAATAGCGATTATATAGCTGTTCTGACCTTGATTTGTTGTTCCAAACTTACAAAATGACAGTTTTTGAGTCGATGCGTTGATCTCAGGTTTTGATAGCAGACGCCGTTTCTTATGCGCATTAGTTTTGCGCAGGCGCCACACTGACTTTGGAAAAAAACTCGATTTGACAACACAGCTGTTAAACAGCTTTTTATTAGTTCATTCGTATACAACAAAAAGAAGTTTGAGTTTTTTTAATTTTGAACAAGACTACTTATGAAGAAGACCAAAACACAACATCAACGGAAAACTAGAAACAACTGAAGAACTAGGATGCAACAAGGGGAGGAGAAGAGAACAGCTAATCCGTAGAACGCGAGCAGACGGCAAGAAGTTGTCCGTTTGGGTGAATGGCATTTATACTTGTCTCGTCATGAAGCGAACTTTTCAACCTAAGTTATAAACGACTACATGAATGTTAGTGCCATGGGTTGTACATCAATACTTCAGGGGGGAAGTGGGGTATTTAGTGTGGAGTTACGAGATAAGAAAAGCCGAATGCGAAACTGAGTTTGTGTTAGTCGGCAACTGAGCTCACACAGGCACACAAAAACGGCTGTTCCGTTTTACTCCCCTGTTTGTACTACATCTTTCGACTTTGGGCATTTTGTGGTGTTTAGGGACAGAAAATAATTGGTTTAGTCCTGTTTCATCGGAAAGTTAGCAGAAAAGGGTATGCTATCGACATTTGTAAAGCTGAAAAACATTCCCGAGAAGAATTTCAAGTTGTCAGTGTATGCTGTTGTCGATAGAAACATCGCCGCGTGGTACAGATGGGTAAACCGGAACCATGCGTCTTTGTTATTGACAATATGCTTTTGGATATTGAGAAAAATGGCCGACTTCCGTAGCATTATGCTTTGATGATCGGAAGAGACCATCCAATCACAGCCCCCGAATTCCCCCACGTGTTCATCAGAATAGCTATATGTGTGTGTGTGTGTGTGTGTGTGTGTGTG
>NC_090248.1:18377684-18385184 GCF_037325665.1 Littorina saxatilis | reverse complement strand
GCGTGACACACGTACACACACACACACACACATACACTGCATTCAACACAGTTAATTACTTGCAAATTACCTGGCCCGTAGCAGAATCAATTGTAAAAGCGCTAACGCCGTTCCCGCTGACAATACTGTATCGTATCGTGCCGTCTTTGCCTCCCGTGTCCTGGTCTGTGGCCGTTACCTTCGTCACCCTAAATAAACACGAACACCAACATGGATCGATAAAAGGTAAGATCATAATTATTACTTTCGAGAGTTATGGAGCAAGCAATGTTTTTTTGTATAAACACAAAGCCCTCGCCCTTGACGAATCTGAAGACTGGGGAATCCACTGTACCTTTATCTAGACACACACGACACGATTTGCTCAAAAACAAACCACATGTGGTACTTAATAAAATCATATAACTTTGGAAGCGAGAGAGAGAGAGAGAGAGAGAGAGAGAGAGAGAGAGAGAGAGAGAGAGAGAGAGAGAGAGAGAGAGAGAGAGAGAGAGAGAGAGAACGAACGAACGAACGAACGAACGAACGAACTTTATTACTCAAGGATGGAGATTTTAGGCTCACGCCTGGTCTTACAATCTGTCCCTGCTAAACTAAGACATAAAAATAAAGACAATAAAAGGACAATTGTCAATCGCGATCAAACCGAATTACTAATTACAACACAGAGAGAGAGAGAGAGAGAGAGAGAGAGAGATAGAGAGAGAGAGAGAGAGAGAGAGAGAGAGAGAGAGACAGAGACAGAGACAGAGACAGAGAGACAGAGAGAGAGACAGAGAGACAGAGAGAGAGAGAGAGAGAGAGAGAAAGAGAGAGAGAGAGAACGAGAGAGAGAGAGAGAGAGAGAGGGGGGAAGAGAGAGAAAGGGAGAGAGAGAGAGAAAGAGAGAGAGAGAGAGAGAGAGAAGGGGAAGGGAGAGGGAGAGACAGAGAGAGACAGACAGACAGACCGACAAACAGAAACAGGCGGCCAGCCAGACAGAACGAGTTTTCTTACAGTATTCCCGCCCCAGCATCTTCATCCACTGCCGCAGTGTAGGTGACAGGAGCGAACGAAGGGGTGTGCTCGTTTACATTCCCCACCTAAGTGAACAAAACACACACTGCAGATTATATTGAGACCATGAACCACGGTGCTATTGTTCATCATACCCACGTTACATATTACTCGTCATGGACAGTGGGGCACCGACAATTTTGAAGTCCTCAGAAAACGATACGCGACTAAATGAAGATCTGACTTTAACAATGCACCTTCCTTCTCGCGTGACGCATCTCAATTTTCGCCACATATCTGCCCAAGCCGTTACATGGGACAAGAGCATCCTTCTAATTGGACACAGTCCAACCATCTATAGCCTGGCTGCGTAGAGTGGGACGTTTTTGCTGAGTCACTTTCGTAACGGATGTAAATTCGAGAAATCAATTCATTGATAAAAATGTTACAGTCTGCACATGAAACAGCCCGGATGTTACCTTTTTGTATTAGTCCAAGCGGAAGGGAGCTCTTATCTAAATATAGATCCTGGACAGACCTGTGGAGGTGTACACAATGGTTTACAAGGGAGTGAAGTAATACTTTTACCCGCACTGTTAAAGACACATTTCCATCCCGTGAAAAATCGCCTCACCATCTCTGATCTGGCCAGGCGTTTACATGGTATAAGACCATCCCTTCTCTTGCGCATATACCAACAGTCAACACATTGACTGCATTCTGTGGTCACTTGGCATTTTGTTTAATGAATCAATTTCTTTAAAAAAAAAAAGAAAAAAAAAAAGGAAATTAATTTTAAAATTCCAACTGAGACCAGAGAACACCCAAGCTGTTAATCTTTGGTAGATGACAAAGTGGAGGGATGTCCTTATCCCATGTAAAAGCCTGGCACGATGTGAGATGGTGAGCTGAACTGAGAAAGTGAGTTGAGAAGGATCGTGTCTTTACCATGCACCATTTACCATTTGAACAGAATTAATAACACAAGTCAAGAGTGGGCTTTTCTGAAAGGAGACATGGTGTCCGAAAGGAGGTTCTTCTTCTTCGTGAAAATGGTGGGAGAAAAATCTTTTCCCTGACTGCTGTAAGAAATAGTGATTAACAAATAACAAAGAGGATGTGTTGATTGAAGTTTTCATTTCTTCATACCGCCACTCTATTAGCTAATTGTACAAGCGAACAACACACACACACACACACACACACACACACACACACACACACACACAAACACACACACACACACAAACACACACACACACACATAACACACACACACACACACACTCAAACACACACACATACACACACACACACACACACACACACACACACACACTGACCTCCCCCCTTTCCCCATCCTCTCACATTCACAATGAACTCACGAAAACGACCACAGTGGCCGAACCAGTCATTGGCGTAGGACCGTCGTCTATGACATGCACGACCAAAGTGTACGAATCCTTCGCCTCATAATCCAACTGGTTGTTTCGTGTCAACACATCAGCCCCGCTGTTCTTAAACTTCTCGGCCTGGTCGTCGCCGCTGACGATGGTGGATCTGTTGATAACGCCGTTGTTGCCGTCGTCGATGTCTGTACAGGTCAAGGTCGCGACGTTTGTGTCTGTCGAGAGAACGGCAGTTGCGGTAAGTTTGTTTTATGCTGTATGGGAAGGGCGTTGTTGTACACAGATTGGGTCTAGTGGGTTCCTTGTTATTGTTTGATTTTCAACGAGACATTTTAAGCAAAACAGTAGATTTCATTCATGAATGTCAAATTCTTGTTCTGGTCTGCAGATGGAAAAGTAGCAATACTTGCACAGAATGATGATCTACATTAAAGTGCATTACAAGAATTTCTCACACTCACCCATATTCGAATTTTCCGGCACGGTACTGGAGTATAAAGCGGGAGTGCACACAGGCGGGTTGTCGTTGATGTCAGTCAAGGTCACCTCAAGGGTTTCAGTGGCTGAGTTTGACCCTTGGTCAGTCACGGTCAGATCCATGGTGAAGAATGTCGTTGCACCGGTCGCATCTCTGTCCAGTTGTCGTAAGGCCTTGATCTCGCCTGTACTGGGGTTGACGTAGAACTGGTTGGCGTGAAGCCCTGGTGAGATGGAAGGCGGCAGACAAGGTGTTCAATCGTTCTTGACCGTTTTCATTTTCATTTTTGATTACTTGATCATTCGTTGAGAAATTTGGAGTGCTTCACCATGTGGAAAGCTAGCTAGCAGCAACAAAGTCGCGCTACCCAGACAGGCGTATTCAGCGACCTACAGTTATGATCTGACAGACTGACCGAGGTCTTTTATGTGCCACAGGAGTGACGTGGGGTTGGTACATGGATACAGTTTCTGAGTCTGTAAATTAAGGTGACCCGCGTCCATTCCGGCCCGATGATTACTTGTCCTATCGCACTATCAACTGAAACATCAGGCCCGAAATAGCATTATGAATATGATACAAGTGCAGAAGAAATTAGGTGTTGTGAGCAGTCGTAGACAGTCACTTGGAAAGTAATTCGCCTTGCCTTCAACCCATTCTCGTAAAAAAATAATGAGACATAATTAAAAGACGCCGCAGTTTAACAGTAAATAACCATGCACATCTTTTATTTTGCCTGACACATCCCAGACTAAGATGGTATTTAAATGGGATTATTGTCTCAAATGTATAGTTTGTTCGTTTGAGTGAACACTTATCTTATTTATTTTTAGAATTGTTCTTTTGATACTCTTAAATCATATCTGGAGAGGACGCTAGGATATTTCATAATCAGCCAAAATGTAAACATGCCTCGTGAGATACGTGCTTCGTGATGCAACAACAACAAAGGAGCAACAGCAACAGCAAGATGTCTGAAGAAAATACAAAGTGCCTTCGATTTGAGAAATGAAAACAAAGCTAAAAATAACGCTAACTAACGATCTCACGAACTCTCAAACTCAATAGATAAATGAATGAATATAAGAATGAATGAATAAATGAATGAACGCATGAATGAATAAACGAACTTTTAAACACAATAGATGAATAATTGAATAAATGAATGAATGAAAGGGAACTCCAACGGAATTGCGAAACAGACACACGATCAAACAAACAAAGTCCTACCCGTAAGAGTGAACGTGTGGGTGTCACCAGCGTCCTTGTCGTTGACTACAAAGGAAGGAAAAACAGTGGAACCTGACGGCTGTTCCTCTGCCCAGGGGACAGTGTATTTGTTGCTTGCATCAAACTCGGGGGTCTCATCTTTCAGGTCCGTCACCTGTAGCCTGAAGGTGGCTGTCTCTGTCTCTGTAGTGTCGCTCACAGCTCTGTGGAAAGACAAGGGGTGAGTATGTACACGGGGGATAACCTGACATAAGCGGGGCAGAGGGTGTACGCGGGGCCTGACACGATTGAAGGCACGTTTTGTCAGTTTTCTACCCCCGAAATAGCACTTGTTTGCATCTTCAATGACTCCATCGTCCATTAAAATCCCAAACCGATGTCAAATACGAGCTGATTTTGTGAAATAAAGCACATTTCTACTTCCAAAATCCATCGAACAGCCATTTCCGGCGCTCGATCGCCGACATGTTCAGCTTTGAGGGTAATTTACGGACAAATATGAACCGCTCTATGGCATTTTATGCACCGAGAAACAATGTAGGGCATCGCTGAATCTGTAGCTTACTTTAAATCCCAACGTAAATCAAACAAATCCAAGAAAACTGACAAAACGTGCCTTTAATCGTGTCAGGCCCCGCGTACACCCTCTGCCCCGCTTATGTCAGGTTATCCCCCGTGATGTATATATAATGTAGTCTACGTTGTAACGCTTGACGGGAAACCCTGAAAGTATCTTCCTTTTTGGTTAAGCCGTATTTAAACCATCACGTATCTGTCTTGGAATGATCATGTTCTTCCACTTGCATACAGTAAAACACACAAATCAACAAAGACAAAATAAAATTTTTTAAAAAACTGGAACAAACAAACAAAACAATCGAGCAAAGCAAAGCTCTCGCCATAAGGTGACACTCGAGTAAAAAGGTAAAGGAGAAAAAAAGCAAGAAAATCAGCATGAAATCAAAAGTGGCACGTTTTCGGGGCCCTTCCCCTATCTGTAAGTGGGACGAACATGTTCTGTACATTCTTACGTGACAGTCACCATGTAGACTGAGGTGGTCTCGAAATCCAGCACAACTTTGGTAATGATCTGTTCACTACTAGCCACCAGCACCAGGTGCCCAGAAACATCCACCCCGTCAGATACCCTGACAGCGGTAATGGCCGTCACCTCGCTCGTTGGCTGATCCAGCAGGACTGTTAGAACCGCAGTACCTACTCTGCTGCCTTCGTCTAGAGACACTGTTGTAGATCCATCCTGGACTGGATAGACGAAGATGGGTTCTGCAAAACAACGGTAACAATGACACACGAGGTTAGAAAATAACTTTCGTGTTTTTACATTTAGTCAAGTTTTGACTAAATGTTTTAACATAGAGGGGGGAATCGAGACGAGGGTCGTGGTGTATGTGTGTCTTTCTGTCTGTCTGTCTGTCTGTGTGTGTGTGTGTGTGTAGAGCGATTCAGACTAAACTACTGGACCGATCGTTATGAAATTTGACATGAGAGTTCCTGGGTATGATATCCTCAGACGTTTTTTTCATGTTTTTGATAAATGTCTTTGATGACGTCATATCCGGCTTTTCGTGAAAGTTGAGGCGGCACTATCACGCTCTCATTTTTCAACCAAATTGGTTGAAATTTTGGTCAAGTAATCTCCGACAAAACCCGGACTTCGGTATTGCATTTCAGCTTGGTGGCTTAAAAATTAATTAATGACTTTGGTCATTAAAAATCTGAAAATTGTAAAAAGAATAAAAATTTTATAAAACGATCCAAATTTACGTTCATCTTATTCTCCAACATTTTCTGATTCCAAAAACATATAAATATGTTATATTTGGATTAAAAACAAGCTCTGAAAATTAAGGTGTCGGGCCGCAGGTCCAACAAGTCATCGGGCCGATTAACATCGGACCGGATGCGTGCCGCCATAGTACAGGTGTTCGGCCGCCTGTCGGCCGCCTCGTTGCCTCTTTGCAAAAGTTAGTCGGGCCAACACCCGCGTCGTCTCTTTTGACGTCACCGGCCCGACTTTTTGAAGGGTGTTCGGCCGACTATCGGCCGCTAATGTCTTGCTGGCTGGGTTATAAAACAATCCAAATTTTCGTTCATCTTATTCTTCATCATTTTCTGATTCCAAAAACATATAAATATGTTATATTTGGATTAAAAACAAGCTCTGAAAATTAAAAATATAAAAATTATGATCAAAATTAAATTTCCGAAATCGATTTAAAAATAATGTCATCTTATTTCTTGTCGGTTCCTGATTCCAAAAACGTATAGATATGATATGTTTGGATTAAAAACACGCTCAGAAAGTTAAAAGTAAGAGAGGTACAGAAAAGCGTGCTATGCAGCACAGCGAAACCACTACCGCGCTAAACAGGCTCGTCAGTTTCACTGCGTTTTGCACGAGCGGCGGACTACGGTCATTGTGAAAAAATCCAGTGCGTTCAGTTTCATTCTGTGCGTTCCACAGCTTGACTAAATGTAGTAATTTCGCCTGACGCGACTTTTTTCAGGATTCTTTTATCATTGGGTTTTGTTGTTTTTCTTTTTATATTTTTGGCTCAGTAAACACGCTCAGTTTAAGAGTCAGTTGGAATAACTGCTCATTAATCTGACCGGCAGTACAAACATACTACCACTATCAATCAGGCAAGAGGTAGAGCTCATCTATCCCCCCCCCCCCCCCCCCCAACCTCAAGTGTCTGTGATATGAACGTGTGTGTGTGTAATCGGTCTCGGCAGTCATTGTTATGTCACGCTGAACACTCGAAACGGGATCAGAAATCGCTTGGACAGAAAATGTCGACAAACAGAATGTACCATTGAAATCATCATGCGTCTTGTCAGTTTCAACTCGCGTGTCCACAGCTTATCTCGACGTCAGTCTTGCGCTGAGTGAGGGAAATCTACTTAAACAGTCAGATATCTCTCCATGGTAAGTGAAAGCAAATATACTCTCATCTCGCAGTAAAGATTATCCAATAAATGGTGGCACGTCTGAATTGAGCATTACTTTATAAATCAGCGGAGTTTACTAAGATTTGCGGAACATTCGGCTTCGAAAATTCTTGTGATCAGGATAGTTAACGCTTCGATCGTTAATCAGTAAGGTAGCAAAAGGTTAAGTGTACCTTTTTTCACGCGTGAACAATCTTGTTAACGACCACAGACCTTCCCAGGCTTTTACGCTGAATGACAGTCCACCCTTTTACTTGTACACATGTACATAATCAACAGCCAGGCTGCGTTCTATGCAGAGTAGGAATTGTTTGCTGATTTGAAATTGCAGGTCCACAATAGTGGCAGTTATGAATTTTTCTCATCAAATATTTCCAAAAAAGCACTAAAAGCAGCCAGGCTGTGGAATGTTGG
>NC_090248.1:18360184-18372684 GCF_037325665.1 Littorina saxatilis | reverse complement strand
TGTGACTTGGAATAAAGGCCGCGAAAGGTGAACATTCGCCTAACAGGCTTGAGGTTTGCTGGTCGATGTGAATGCGTGATATATTGTGTAAAAAATGCCATCTCACACGGCATAAAAGCGCTTTAAACTTCGGATAAGGCGCTATATAAATAAAGAGAATTATTATTATTATTATATAATAACTTCATAAAAAAGAACTTAATCCCACGTTTATATATAAGCAACAGAAGTTTGGTGAAAGATAAAAGATTGCAAGACCAAATCACGGAAACGTGTGCTCACCTTTTTGGATCGAAGCTCCAATCAAATAATCTGAGAAATAATATACCTCCAAAATAACCAAAAGTACAAGTAGTTTCCAAAGTGTGATAATCGTTTGATCAACCTCAGGCCAGTAGAAAGGATCGAACACTAAAACCTAAAGTCACTATTCCACCTTGTCAGTTTCCTGCCAGTTATAAAGGGTGGCCACACCCCGTAGTCAGTTTCACACTCAGCGCGCAATACTACACTCAGTCGATCTCAGTCTGTCGGACAGCAGGATAGGAGGGGGAGAGGGAGGGGGGGGGGGGTAGATAGTGGGGGAAAGTAAGGGGGGGGGGGGATGAGGGGGGATTTTGAACTGAAGGAGATCACAAAATGTCTGCTGCCATTGATTAATCAACAATAGAAATGGTGGAAATGAACCAAACTAACCCAAGGCGAACCTGGGACACAAGGGTTAAAAACAAAGACAAAGAAACTCAAAGTTAAATACTAAGGAACATCTTTTTTTTTACTACGTTCGTTTAAGTTTTAAAGGGTATGCTTGGATTGTAGTTGATTTTTGGTCCAGAAACAACATTTGCACAGTTCTATTTCAGCAAGTTCGAAAAATACATTGAAATCGTTGGCTAGCTTCAAGTTTCACCCGCGACACACCCTCTTCCGACTCATAACAACCGAACCCCTTCTCTGATTCAGCACAGGGCCCCTAACCCTCGCCCCTCCCCTCCCCCAACCCGGACTCCTTCACTCTACCCACTCGCCTTCCCCCCTCCCCCAACCCGGACTCCTTCACTGTACCCACTCGCCTTCCCCCCTCCCCCAACCCGGACTCCTTCACTGTACCCACTCGCCTTCCCCGTATGCAATATCAGTGTGTTTTATGACAAAGTTGTGACGAAGCGCTTTATTGTGAAGCTGTGTGCTTCTGAGCATTGTATAGAGTGACTTGAACAGTCTACCTGAAGCTACACTTCGATCCCTTTGCTCTAGAACCTATCAAACCGCTCAGGTGTTTCTTGTCTTTCGATCACTCAAATTCATTACTCTCTGACACCCACAGGAAAAGATTCGAAAACATGTTAAAGGGACAGTGTTCCTTGAACTGATTCGTACTAACGGCTTTTTTTTAAGTACAGCTGATAAATACAAAACACTGATAATTTCTTGTTAATGAAGTTAAATGCATTACAGATGAAAAGAGTCCATTCAAGTTTATTAAATGACAGATTCAATTCTTTAGCTGTGCGGATGGGGCGAGAGCCAGCCGGCAACAGTCGTCGTCTTAAGTTCTTCTCACATGGCCGACTTTTTACCGATTTTCTATCGACTTTTGTCAGCCACAAGTCGCAATCGGCAGGTTGACCCTAACCCTAACCTGGTTTCAGACTCGAGATGGGCACTGTTCATCTCTCTCGCCGTTTTTGAACTGGTTTTCTTGAAGCGGTCTCTGGATGGATTAATTACACAGTGTGATACTAATATATTTGTTGAAATAGTCATACAGTGTTATGTGCGGTAATATTATATGTGACCTGGAATATTAGGCCGTGAAAGGTGGATGCAGCGCCTATAGGCTGTTGATCTACTGGCCGATGTGAATGCGTGATATATTGTGTAAAAAATTCCATCTCACACGGCATTAATAGGTAGACATGCGCCTTGAGTCGCCTTGTGTGGTGAGATACGTGCGCGATATAAATCCTCGTAAATAAAAAAATAAATAAATAAAATAAATAAATTGACGAGAAATACCCTTTTAAACGCTCACATTAAACGCTTTTTCGGAAATGCTGTGTTGTCTACTTAATGGTACGGTCATTGATCTGCGATTTTGTGTGGGAATGAACTGGGTCTCCTTCTCCAATGAAAGTCAGTTGCAAGAGGTTTCACGTTTTCACGAAGTTACTGAAGTTTAGGCAACTGGCCAAATTAGAAGTAGCAGAGTATGGTTTTCTCGTACCACTTTGTTTAGCACCGTAGAACACAACTTGATGCCGAACAAGTTGATTAATTTTAGGTTGTTGATTTTGAAACTGACATGATACCTTGCAATCAAAACGAATGGTGGAGTCAGAACACATGCAGTCAGCCATTCGGTCTTAAAGACACAGACGTTCCCGTGTAGACGATGTAGGCTCTCAGAACTGTCCAGGCGTTTACAACCATCCCTTCACTTACTTGAACACATACCAAAACTCACATGCCTGGCTATTTCCTGCAGAGAGAGAGGATCAACAGAGGTGTCAAATATGAAATTAATTCAGCACTCAAACTGTTGATTTCTGGTTAAGTACATGGATGCTCGTATTCCACGTAAAATCATGGACAGTTTTGTAACGATGTACTTGATCGATCAAACGAACAAGAGGGTACCTCTAAAAAGGATATCTACGAACATTTCATGTTCCATGTCTTTAGTGGTAAATAAGATTAACTCTGCTTCGCTCGATGACAATTACCAACACGACCATCTGCAGATTCCAAGTCACCTTGCACACCTTGGTCGGAATTTCACTTGAAAATAAAGTAGAAGAAACAACAATCAAAGAAAGAAAGAAAGAAAGAAAGAAAGAAAGAAAGAAAGAAAGAAAGAAAGAAAGAAAGAAAGAAAGAAAGAAAGAAAGAAAAAACATCACCCCCACCAAATAAACAAACAAACAAACAATTTTTGTCAGGTTTTAAACGATATGAGAAGAAAAAGAAAAGCTCCACCCCTCAACTTGTTTCTCTGGCTCGTTAAGTTCTTATGTCCCAATCATAAAAGAATAATAATCGAACCTGGTCGTCGAGAAAACCACGGTAGTGTCGGTCGAGTAAGGTTGAAATCTGATATTTACTGGAAAAAATGTGGAAAATAAATTAAACTAAAAAGCAAACAATCAGAGAAACAAAAGAACAATCGTCAACCCCGAAATAAGTTAACCAACACATAAATTTCATCTGGTCTAAGGTTATGACAGTCAGTCCGCGAGCACAACTCGCACACTGTTGTGCACCTGAGTTTGCACCAAAGTTCTTTGTTAACGCTTTCACCCGGGCTGGCGTTTGATCTGTTGTGAGCGTTCGTGTTCACGTTCGAAGCCGTTATGTACAACATCGCTTTAATTAAAAGTGTTAAGCTTCTAGTGGCATTGAAATGTGTAAATAGACCCTCTGGGGGAGGGTGCAGCTCTTCATTCACACTCCGGCTCTTAAAACTTCAATGAAGGCTGCCCCCTTTTTCTGCAACGAAAACAGCTTTAAAATCACTAACACTCGGTTGACTCTACGCGTTTTATGTTCCAAGCTGTTGTCGCCACACAGCAAACTACTTTCAGCTCTGACATCATAGATCCACAATAAAAATATCTTTATAATACGGTACGATATCCATGAATATGAACTCACAATCCGTGAAAAATTGGTCACTGACAATTGAGCCTACCCTTAATTAATAAAGCTACAACAAGAATTCCGCAGCAATGCCAGAGAAAATGATTAAACTTTCTCCCTCCTTAGAACGTTCGCTCAAAACCGTGCCTCTGTAAGCTTTTGAACGTCTGTATTAATACGGAGTTAATTAAACTTATTTTATCAAATATTGTACGTGAATAGTACGATCAAAAGTAAGCATTTGAATAGACCCATGACCCAAAAACCGACATAGACAATGTCATATTCATGTGTCTGCTTGAGTCAATATGGTGATGTTTACAGGATTGTTTTTATTTTTATTTATATTTATGTATTCCTTGTTGTTGTTGAAAGATACCATCCTTGCCTTGTAGACCATCTGTGTAAACCATGACAGACTTGTCCAGGCTGTTGCACGGAATACGGCCATCCCTGCACTTGGACACATACCAAACACCCACTGCCTTGCTGCTTTCTGCACAAAGAGGGATATTGTTTGGCTGAATAAATTCGCAGGTTGACGCCTTGTGTAAGTTAAGAAATGAATTTTTCAAACATTCCCAGCCTCAGCAGGAAACAGCCCCGCTGTTGAATGTTGGTATGCGGCACAGTCGAAAGGGTGGTTATATTCCATGGTAATTTCTGAACGTATCTATGATGATTTACTAGTCTTTTGTGCACCGTTTAAATCTGTCATGTCTGCACACAAGAACAGCACTGCTAAAAAGACATGGTGTAAACTGTAAATATCCTCTGCAACGGAGAGACACATTTGCCTCTCCTATATAGATCACCCCGTATATTCAAGGCTATATCGAGCGTGCGCCGCCGTACCGCAAGCGATTGTTGTCTTGGCTGTGTTGATGCTGTGCAGTTCCCAACGCGCGAAGGCAATTTTATTCCGATCCAGATATTGTGGCGGTGCGCTACCACACAGTTTTGACTGCTTCCTTTCTTTTTGAATGTTTGCACGACACAGACCGTTTTGATTGGTGATATTTCACAACTCAACGCTAGACACGTCAATGAACATGATAGTTTGGCTTGTCAGTCCAGTTATCGAAAAAGAGGCGTGTAGGATGAGATGAAAGTGGGCGAATATGCCGCTACTACCACTGCTGCTACTACAACTATTTCGACGACTGCAAGTGCTTTAGGATGTTGCTGCTGCTGCTACATTAGCTTTACTAACCACCTCCATCACCACCACAACTAGTGCCATCACTGATAACACACCTCCTCCCCCCACCCTACAACAACAACACCAACAATAACAGCGAACAATGAACGCATTAATCCGTGAATACTCTTTTTTGAGGAAGGATCCACTAGCAAACCTTTTAAATCACATCTATTGAGATATGGTGCAACCAAAACAGCCAGTGTGTTGTGTATGATTGATTGTTTTGCATGCACAAACCATTCACAATAGATTTCTCATAAAGAAAAAAAATAAACACTAGCACACTAGTGCTCGAACGAAAATCGAGAGATCATTTAAACTGCCGTCGTACAGCCCCATCGAGACCTACATTGCGGAAGTGTACATGTTTGGTTAGGCTTTCATCTTTTTAAGGAACAAACTCCGTGTTTTGGGGGTTATAATTATCTAAACACTCGATTGGCAAATATAAGCCTATATACTCGGAAAAGTATCTAATAATTCGTGAATGCCAACGAAGAAATGTGCATTCTTACAAAAGCCAAGATGGAGGCCCTCTATTGGTTACTCGTCTGCAAATATCCATGTCGCGTGGTATGAAAGTTTTGACCGCTCGAAATGTGCGTGCAGTTGTGCGATTTCAATGACCCTTCCTATGCAGTGTACAAGCACTTTTGGTTTTGCAAACACTTTTGTTTTGATAAGTAAACCGTTTCACCGGTGCGGATGGATCTACAAAATCGTAGTGGCACGTTCAAAATTGCAAAGAAACTCTCAGAATCATTGTTTGACACTTTCGTGAAACGTGCGCGAATAGTACAGATGCACACAGAAAATCATTTGTCTGCAACTGAAAGTCGGCAATTTAAAGAAATTAGTATCGAATATTCAGCAATTATTTTCATTTTGGAATATGCATATAATCACTTAATTACCCAATAGATATTTCCGCAGGGTCTTCTGGTTTGACTCGATGAATTGTTAATGCCCCTCTGTACGTGTGACTGAGGGTGTGTGCGCTCGAGTGCTAAATAGGAGGGGAAACAATTCAGTTTATTTCAACTACTCATGGAGCGAACCAGGTGCCTTCCCCTGCAATCAGAATCTTGCTGAAATGTACGCATGTCTGTTTATGGTGGGTTGGCATTTGGGCTGGAAATGAGAGAGAGAGAGAGAGAGAGAGAGAGAGAGAGAGAGAGAGAGAGAGAGAGAGAGAGAGAGAGAGAGAGAGAGAGAGAGAGAGAGAGAGAGAGAGAGATCAAATCAAATCAAATGAAATCAAATTTAATTTTATTTTACGAGGGTTGTGGCGTAATCAATACTAACGAGCTTCTTTTCACCCACCCCTCGCCCAGAGAGGGACTACTCCAATGGTTAATACATATAGTATATACACATGTAAAACGTTTACCAAAGATAAGGCACAAAAAAAGTCTGTTTACGGTAACATAGGCAAAAAAAATAGGGTCGGTAGGTCGGGATTTAAAAAAAATTTTTTTCTCCCAAAAAACATATTTTTAAGTTATTTTGACAAAAAAGAAAGACTTTTTTTTCTTCTTTTTTTTTCCCCAATGCCAAAAAGAAGTCGAGGGTCGCGCAAAAAAATAGGGTCGGTCTGGATACCGTAAACAGACTAGTGTTTTTGTGGCCAAAACATAAAAGTAAAACAATAAAATAACAAGAATACAATGCATCGTGATTCGGTCCGAAGCATCCAACTTCCAAGTCGGGAAATAACTGTTACGATGTTTACACGGTATTGTGCAATACCGATCGCGATTTGTCACAAACACACATGAAATATGTGTGCCCTGTAGTTTAGCGACATGAGTCAGTCTGGCATGGCACGGAGGTAGTAGCACTGTACCAGTGTAGACAGGACGTGAAGGTCAGTAGTGATTGTTTGTTTTTTGTTTGCTTAACGCCCAGCCGACGGTGTCAGCAGTGAGATGGTCGATTTCTTCTCGAAAGGCGTTGCAGTCGACTCGGGGCAGACGACAGACACACGGGGGCGTTGCCGCTCCTCTTCTCGGAATGACGATGTCTGTGCTGTTTCGCAGTGATATGTCAGGACGTAGTCGTCTCTCCTTGCAATCAGCGTCTTCTTTCCACCTTTTCTTTCACACACAACTTTTGTGAGAGTGCGGTTTCTCTTTCTGTTTAACAGTTTTTCTTTAAGTCGAACGTTCTTTGCGCAGTTGGAGGCTAGGTCGTAAACATCCTCTGGTCCAAACTCTCGGTCCGTTGCTGCCAGTTCAGCTGCATTGGTTTCATCGTCTGCTATCTGTGACGTCACAGCACAACACACCCCTGGGGTGACATTCTCGCACGTGTTATTTTTGCAGTGTCACAGTGGGCAGGTGCGTGCTGTGTTGGGGTGGCCAGGCTGCATGTTTCACGTGAACTTTCTGCAATGGAATGTTGTTGTGCGACACTGTCACTTGTCACTGTACTTGAATTGGCTTTGTTATCAATTGTAATCATATACAGGAGCTAAGTCTTTTAGTGAATCACTTTGAAAGTCAGGCACTGCATTGCATGAATCCATTCCCACCTGTGTTCTCCTTTGCGCTGTTCTTTGCTCTGCTCGTCTCCTGTCTCGGAGAATCTGTGCTGCAGACTTGTTTTTCCACTGGCCGGTTGGTGCGGTAATGGCGGCTTCTTGTCCATGTTGACTAGAGCTCAGACGAAGGACCAAATCAGATCAAATCAAATCAAATCAAATCAAATCAAATCAAATCAATCACATTTTATTTTTCGATGGTTGTGGAGAGAGAGACAAAGAGAGAGAGAGATCAAATCAAATCAAATCAAATTTTATTTTACGAGGGTTGTGGCATAAGCAATATAAACGAGCTTCTTTTCAACCAGCCCTCGCCCAGAGAGGGACTATTCTAATCTTAAATACATATATATATATATATATATATATATATATATATATATATATATATATATATATACAATCGTAAAACAATTACAAAAGATAAGCATGACAGTAAAAAATATAAAAAATAAAAAGGCAGAAAAACTATTCACAGGACTATATACACGCTGTAGGCTATACATACATTCTTGCGTTATGAAACACTGATGCTTTATGGACAGATATGATCAATATGAAAATAATCAGAACGAAGTCTTCCATCACTGTGACTTTTCGTAATTTGACATTAAATGTAATGAGAGGTGTTTTTTGAAAGTATTGAGACTTGTTGGGACTCGAACTGATTCCGGGAGAGAATTCTACAAAACGCTGCCAGAATAAGCTAAACTTGATTCAAAGAGATCTATCCGCGGAATGGGGACGTTGAATTTTCGGCTTGGTTTGGCTTTAAATTTTGTCATGAAAGCACGTGGTGCATGGCCGGAAAGGATTTTGTGAAGGAGCACGCCTTTTTTTGCAAAATCTTAAGTTTTGTTATAATCGTCGAAAACAAGACTGCAGGATTGTTTTAATAGAACTGATTTTAGTGCTCGTCTGTGTAGACTATACAGTGGGTTTAAAATATTTGCACTGGCTGAGTCCCAGATGGTCGAACAATAATCCGTGATGGTTTGTATGTATGCATTATAAAATAATAACCTTGAGTGTGGATCAAGAAAGTGTTTTATTCTGTTCAACAAATATATTTTCCTCGACATGGTTTTACACAACGATCTAACATGATGGGTCCAAGATAAATTATTATCGATATTTACTCCCAAAACTTTGTGATCTCCTACTTCCGCTATTGCATCGTTGCCAATTAATAAGGAATGATGATTATTCTTGATGTTTTGTCTTTTTTGCGAGAGAGAGAGAGAGAGAGAGAGAGAGAGAGAGAGAGAGAGAGAGAGAGAGAGAGAGAGAGAGAGAGAGAGAGAGAGAGAGAGAGGGGGGGGGGAGAAAGGGAGAACATTGAATTGAATTGAATTGAACTTTATTTTTCGAGGGTGACAGAATAAGCAATACAAACATACTTTTTTTTTTATCGCCATTGAGGGTAACTGTGTAACTCTAACAAGAAAGAGAGATACAGAGCCAGCAACAACAACAACAACAACAACAACAACAACAACAACAACAATTTAAACACAAACAAGCGCCTATTGCACCGGAGTCAGAGGAAACAGACACTTAAAGGCAGAAGAGTGTCAAAAGGCCTTATCACAGTAGTTCATTATCCACTGGCCCTATTGACTGTCGTGTGTCTGTAGTGGCTTTTGTTCAGTCAGCCGTATAATCACACAGTGCTTGGTCAGGGGGGCGGGTAAGGTCAAGGTCCGGGAAGGGACAACTCGTACCGGTCTTCTCAAGTTAGTTAGTTAGTTAGTTAACTGTTGCTTTTAGGGTCCAGCGGACCGCTTAGGCCACATCAGGACCCCGTCTTCCCAAGTAGTGGGATACACAAAGAGACTGTGAACTTTACTTCCTCGATCTTTGAGAACTGAGTCACTTTAGTCAATGTGTGTGTGTGAGCAAAGTTGAGAAGTAGGCCTACTGTCACACTAAGCCTTCTGCGCGTGGTGTTTACTTATGTGAGGACAGAGCCACAAAAACAGAGAGTGAGCGACAGATAGACGAAAAAACGGACAGACAAAAAGATAGACAAACAAGAAACAGACAGTCACACACACACCCACACACACACACACACACACACACACACACACACACACACACACACACACACACACACACACACACACACACACACACACACACACACACACACACACACACACAGAGAGAATATCTCTCTCTTTCTGTCTTTCTCTCTCTTTTTCACTTCTAACTTCTATCTCCATGGTGCTAACTTTCAACAGAATTCAAGTAAACGTACATGTATGCTGTGTGTGTGACTGACTATTAGGGTTTAACGTCCTCTTAGACCAACTGGTCTATATTAGGACAGGTATTGGTAATACGTTGAAGATATGGTGTGATACTTTGATTCGAACAAGCCCGCTGTGGCTGTCTTCTTCGACACACCAGCATTGGGTTTGTCTCGTCAAAGTATCGAAATACGATCATGATAATCGGAGACGAGAGATGATGCATGCGTGTCTTCGTGTTTTCCAAGCCCTGAGACTTTCGCTGTGAACGTGGGATCTTTTTCGTGCGCATGTGTGCACACGGGGGTGTTCGGACAACAAAGTTGACTCCGAGAAATAGATCTCTCGCCGAACGTGGGGATCGAACCCACGCTGATAGCGACCAACTGGCAACAAAGCCAGCGCGCTACCAACTGAGCTACGTCCCCACCCCTGCTGTGTGTGTATGAGTGTGTGCCAAAGAGTTCGTACGCGAGCGCGCGGTGTGTGTGTGTGTGTGTGTGTGCTTGTGCGTGTGCGCGCGCAGTGTGTGTGTATGTTACGTGTGAGTGTGTGCGTATATGTGTGTGTGTGTGTGTTTGTGTGTGTGTGTGTGTGTTATTGTGTGTGTTTGAGTGTGTATGTGCGTGTGTCTGTGTGTGTATGTGTGTGTGTGTGTATGAGTGTGTGTGTGTGTGTGTGTGTGTCTGTCTGGGTGTGTGTGTGTGTGTGCACGTATATAAAGCATTATGGGTGTGACTTTTTCACACAAAAAAGTCAATTTCGATCCTAAGAAACCTACTTACAAGGAAGATGCATTTGCAAATGGAAAAGACGAACAATAAAAATAGCCTTCATCGAAGCTGCTACATGAGAAAGGAAGACAGATGACGCACTGGGCTAAGGGATGTAAACATTCAAATGAAATCCCTCAAACTCTGCACCAATAACCGTAACCCAGAAAAGGCCCGAACGACACTTTCCCATAAAAGACAATGCATGCTGTGACACCAACATAAGTTATGCGGGAGGTGGATTTCGCTTCGGTTCAACTGCCGTTTTTGTCGTGACAGTTTAAACCCTTCACGCTTGAACTATCACGGAACTTGAAAAGATTCGGCGACACCGTTTCGGATGGCTGACTTGTGTGGACACATGATGACAAAAAGATAAATCTGAACTTGAGATATTGTTGCAAATCGTGACTGTACCCGAACCCACTCATCTGACATAGTTTACGCGGAATGTCAACAAACAAGTACATGAGTTATGTTAGCAAGGTAAACTTGTCGCGAGATTTGACACATTAGCAGAAAACAAGACGTGCAAATGAAGCAAAGACGTTGAAAAGCAGATTAAAACACCACTTGAGAAACACGCCAAAGAAAGAAAGAAAGAAAGAAATAACAAACAAACAAACAAACAAACGAAACAGAAAGAACGAAAACCTGTAGGCCATATTGAACCAGATGGCCATTACTTATCCCTATCAGCTTACTCCCAAAACTAGTAATCACAAAGCAAACAAGCTAATACACAAAACATTATACCAACCAACCAATTATCAATTAAATAGACAAAGTCAAATCAGAATTGGTTGGTTCCCCTCCATAACAGTGTGTTCCTCTCATAACTACAATAACCAAATAACAATGCCAAGCATGCCTCTCCATGCAGACAATAAACTTAAACTTTTAACGTAGAGGAGAGGACACCAGAGAATGTCAAACTGTGCTAACGTCCAAGCCTACTCCGCCTAGCCCATTATTATTTTCACCTCGCGGTTCTCAGTCTTTCTTCTTCTTAGTCAGCGTTCGCCTGATGGGTCTCAAACAACTTTTAGTCTTTCAAAAACAGCACAGCGCTTGGAGTGCGTATTCTTCACCGCAAAAAGGGTTTCAGGATATATTCATTGTATGTGGAAAATGGTCGAGGTTCGGAGTGTTTAAACTTCCTGGTTGGAAGGTATAAAGACTTAGTGAGCCCTCACTGGACAATAACAGCTAGGCCAAGCGGTGGACAGAGTGTGTGAGAAATATGGCGAGTGGAGTTACGCTGTCGATATCTATTTGCTGGTTGTGTCTGGTTATCCTGATCGGCGGATCTAATGCGCAAGGACATTATGGTAAGTTGGTATCTATTTTATGTTATTTTTTGATTGGTTGTTTGTGTTTTTTATCTTTGTTATTCGTTGTAGGAGCTGTGTTGGAATTGTTATGACGCGGGTATCGTGTTATTAAACGTATTTGTTGACTGTGAAGTTAAGAGTTCTGTCGATGTTAGTGAGGTTTTAAGAGTAATGTTTTTCAAACGACAAATCCACTAATAACGACGGTGACGATTACAAAAGCAATGATAACAACAACAATGACGACAACGACACGACGGAGAAAAAAGAAGAATGAGAAAAAAGACAGGAACGACAAGGGTGACGATGATATCAACCTCAACATAAACAACAACAATGCCAAAAACACAAACATAACAGTATTTGTGTTTAATGCGTGTCTTGGGATTAAACACTGCTGTGTATGTGTGTGTGTGTGGGTGGGGGGGGGGGGGGGTGGAGGGGATGTTTGAGCATGCGTTTGTGCGCGTGTGTGTGTGTGTGTGTGTGTGTGTGTGTGTGTGCGGGCGGGCGTGTGTGTATGTAAGAGAGAGAGAGAGAGAGAGAGAGAGAGAGAGAGAGAGAGAGAGAGAGAGAGAGAGAGAGAGAGAGAGAGAGAGAGAGAATTGAATTGAATTGAATTGAACTTTATTTAACAAGGATTAAGATTTAAGGCTACGCCTTTTCTTACAATCTGTCCTTGGGACGCACAGACACACAATGATAAAATTGAAAAATTAAAAATTGAAAAGTTAAAAAGTTTACCAACAAAAG
>NC_090248.1:18325184-18357684 GCF_037325665.1 Littorina saxatilis | reverse complement strand
AAGATTCCCCTTCGTCCTCTTTCTACTAAAAAAATAAGGGTTGTTTCTTGCATACTTTTTCTTTCAATTATTCATACTTCATTATCCCATTGCTTAGAAATTCGAGAATTTGCATAATTTGCACTGAAGAAAGCACCCAAACAACTTTTACCGTAGGTTTCCAATGGTTCCGCCTGTAACTCGGTCATGCTTCAAAGGCCATGGAGTCACATCCTGGACGTTCTGCGACTTCCTCTGAGCAATCAGCTCTGACGTCAAATGTTGAAGTTGGTTACAATGCTCGCCGTTCCCACTGCCTGACACCATGACCTCCTGGGTCAGACTTTCTTAACTCACTTCCTTCTTCGTCGGCTATTCCACTGTTGGTGTACTTGCTAGCTACTTGTTCCGAGTTGAAACTGACCCCACGCGCGTAGGAATTTCTCAGCGAAGGTTCGGCCAGCATTTGCTAATATTGAAAAAGCGGGAGGAATGGAGTAATGGGGACCCACTTACCTTTAGAGAAACCGTCCGTTCCACGTAAATGATCATCATGTTTACCGCAAGAGATATGTCCAGGATTTGACATGTGATGTGAGCATTCACTCCCTTATAGACACATAATAATGGAGGGGGGGGTGGTGCAGGGGGGGGGGACAGGAGCGCGCGGATTGGGAGAGGTATCCACTGAACATTTATTATAGATACCGATGGCGCAGATATATATTCATATTAGCAGACTTTCTCCCAAGATATCCTTCGATGATTTAACTGGTGTTTATTATAGAGAATGTAGCCCGTGTTACGACAACCAAAAGCGTTATTTGTCATATCGGTACATTTCTGGCAGAAACAAATTCTCGTTTTCAAACTCCAGCAAAGCCACGGTGTTGTACGTTCCTGTCCATTCTGAATGGAATCTAGCAAACGGGTACAGCCCGAAAATGACTACCGACAGTACGCATGATAACGCCCATTTAGTGCACCTCGGGAATCGCTCTCCAGCAGTGCTTGTACGTTTATTCTACTTGTAACGCGTATAGGACGCAGGGACGCACAGTTTGGGGTGCCCTGCCTCCCACCAAAGAACACCTTCTGAAGTCCCTTTGTCTAATATTTTGCCCAAGATATACCTGTCACGAGCAATGTAGGGACACTTTCAGCTAGCACCTAGAGTATCGTGTCATTGCATGGACCCTTGTACTCCGAGGCAAAGCGTGCACTATGAGCTCAACACGACGAGGTAAAGGCTGTCCTGAAGCCAGCAGTAGACTTCGCAAAGACTTCGCGAAGTGTTTTCACACAAAATGTAGTGCCAAAGCTTTGTGCAGCGAGCTTCGTGGTTTGAACTTGGCGAAGTCTGTTCACACAAAATGTAGTGCCAAAGCTTTGTGCAGCGAGCTTCGTGGTTTGAACTTCGCGAAGTGTTTTCACACAAAATGTAGTGCCAAAGCTTTGTGCAGCGAGCTTCGTGGTTTGAACTTGGCGAAGTGTTTTCACACAAAATGTAGTGCCAAAGCTTTGTGCAGCGAGCTTCGTGGTTTGAACTTCGCGAAGTCTTTTCACACAAAATGTAGTGCCAAAGCTTTGTGCAGCGAGCTTCGTGGTTTGAACTTGGCGAAGTCTGTTCACACAAAATGTAGTGCCAAAGCTTTGTGCAGCGAGCTTCGTGGTTTGAACTTCGCGAAGTCTGTTCACACAAAATGTAGTGCCAAAGCTTTGTGCAGCGAGCTTCGTGGTTTGAACTTTGCGAAGTTGACTTAGCCCAATGTATATCAGGCATAACCAATCGCTTAACGCACATTACTCACAGTTTTCATGCGTGTGTTACAGAGAATGTAGCCCGGGGTAAACCGTGCATCATGAGCACATCCTGGCGAGGACCTTACGACAACCAAAGCCCAACGTCCAGACTACTGGCCGTCGACGGTCAAACCTATAACAGGGATGGCTGGTGTGTCCACTCAGGGGTCAACGACCGTAACGCCTACTGGGAGGTGGACCTCGGAAGACCGTATCCTCTCTACAAGATGGTGGCTATTGGAAGATACCTCTGTCAGTTTGTACTGAAGTAGTGTGTGTGTGTGTGTATGTGTGTGTGTGTGTGTGTGTGTGTGTGTGTGTGTGTGTGTGTGTGTGTGTGTGTGTGTGTGTGTGTGTGAGTGTGTATGTGTGTGTGTGTGCGTGTGTGTCTTCAAAACATGTCAAGAAGTCAAGCGCGCTTGGAAAGTACCGTAACCATGCCCCACCCCGCCCCTCTCTCCCCACCCGTCCCTTCTCCGCCACTCCACTACAAACTACGACTTTTAAATATACTACCATCGCCACCACCCCCATATCATCAAACATAATTTAACTTCCTTCCATCAGACGAACGCCGAATGTCCAACGTCGTGGTGACGGTAGATGACCAACACTGCTACACCTTCTCCCAAACCGTCAACGTGGCCACCACAACGGTGTACTGCGTCAACGGCGTCATAAACGGCACCAAGGTCAGACTCAGCAAGGTCACACCCTTTGGGAACGAGTACACCATCAATCTGTGCGAACTTCAAGTTGAGAGTAAGTGAAAAAGGTTGCTTTGTGTTGTATTTCTTTGCATTCATTTAGTCGAAGGTAGAGACGCTCGGCTTGTGCAGTGACAGGTTTTCAAGAGAAAAGTCTGAGATAAAGAAGAATTTACAATACAACAAACCCCTACGCGACAGTTAGAACTGCATTACGTCATGTATCAAATTAGGTCGACCGTCACTGAGTAGCTGATGTGACTTATTTTCCAAACGTGTGTCAATGGAGGAAAACCAACCAACAAACAACTAACCAACCAACTAACTAACCAACTGACCAACCAAAGATAAAACGAAAGTGACTTCAATCATGATTTCATCCTACATACGTCAGAGAAACCACCCATGACTGTATCTCACTTTGCTCTGACAATTATAAAGACTCTTTGATTCAATGTTATTATGACGTCATTTATACAACATCATGATAAAGGTTGCAGTAACAATCAGGAACGTAGCAGAGACATACTGTGCAGCTTGGGCATAACGTTTATGAAAGTGAAATCAGAAAAGAAGGGATGAAGTTTCCCCTGTGACAACGAATGACCCATACATTGACGCAATAATGACGTCATTGGTATAACGTCATGTTGCAGGTTGCAGTGACGACTACTGGGGCAGTGGCTGTGACAGACAGTGCGGGCAGTGCAGCACGGGCACAACGTGTGACAAAGTGACCGGTGTGTGTGTGGCGTGTCAGCCTGGCTGGCTACCCAACCTCTGCACACAGGGTAAAAGAGAAACAAAAATACTGCGTTTCCTCCTGTTCGGTTTTCCTTTGTTTACATTGAAATCCTAACCAAGTAAGGCAGAGCGCTTATGACAGGATCCTAGATACAAAGCAAATATGAAACATTGAAATAAATAAACGACGTTTTTTTTTTTTTTACATGTCGATTGATTATTTGTTTACACATGACAGTTGAATGATCATGTTTTAGACAATTCACCGATTTGAAATCATGCTTTACACATGCATAAATAAAGCCAAACGAACGTCTACGAAAGTAGCAAAGACGCATTCTCTCTTGCCACAACCCTCGAAAAATGATATTTTATTTTATTTGATTTGATTTTATTTTATTTGATTTTGCCTTATTTGTTTCTTTCTTTGATCATTTTTTTTCTCCATTTATTGCTTTATAAATATATATACATATATATATATATATATATATATATATATATATATATATATAAATATATATACATATATATATATATATATATATATATTGATCGTTACAGCATGCAACAATGGGACATTCGGACAGAACTGCTTACTTCAGTGCAGTGCACAGTGCAGTGATGTGTGTGACAAGGTCACAGGCTTCTGCACGTGCAAACCGGGCTGGCTACCGCAGACATGTAATACAGGTAGGGTGTGACATTCCTCATCTATTAGACTTATTGATATCACTTTTTTTTTCTCACATACTGTGTACACTTTTAAGTTTGATACAGCTCACTGTTTTTAAGATAGCTCATATTTTATGGAAACACTTTTAACGTTGTTGGTTAAGGTTTGTTCGGAAAAGTATTATACTGAACGCAATAAATAATTAGCCACTGTGTGACACCTAAACAAGAAATTGAACAAGTCACTGCTTGATTGACTGACAGCAAAATAGACGTATTGGACGGTACGGGAAGAACTGCGCGGTTCAGTGTCGGAGATAGTTGTACATTTGACTGATAGCTTGATTGGCTGACTGGCCGGCTAAAAGACTGATTGGCCGTGTAATTGACTGTTTACCTGATTGACTGATTGCAGCGTGTCCTGAAGGCTGGTACGGCCAGAGCTGTGTGGAGCAGTGTGGTGGACGCTGCATTTTTAACTGATTGTTTGAATGATTGTTTGACTAATTGACTGATTGTTTGACTGATTGACTGATTGTTTGACTGATTGACTGATTGTTTGACTGATTGACTGATTGTTTGACTGATTATTTGACTGATTGACTGATTATTTGACTGATTGACTGATTATTTGACTGATTATTTGACTGATTGACTGATTATTTGACTGATTGGCTGATTATTTGACTGATTGACTGATTGTTTGACTGATTGACTGATTATTTGACTGATTGTTTGACTAATTGACTGATTGTTTGACTAATTGACTGATTGTTTGACTGATTGACTGATTGTTTGACTAATTGACTGATTGTTTGACTGATTGTTTGACTAATTGACTGATTGTTTGACTGATTGACTGATTGTTTGACTGATTGACTGATTGTTTGACTGATTGTTTGACTGATTGACTGACTAATTGACTGATTGTTTGACTGATTGTTTGACTAATTGACTGATTGTTTGACTGATTGACTGATTGTTTGACTGATTGACTGATTATTTGACTGATTGACTGATTATTTGACTGATTGACTGATTATTTGACTGATTGTTTGACTGATTGACTGATTGCAGCGTGTCCTGAAGGCTGGTACGGCCAGAGCTGTGTGGAGCAGTGTGGGAGAGGCTGCAGTTTTAACTGATTGTTTGACTGATTGACTGATTGTTTGAATGATTGTTTGACTGATTGACTGACTGCTTGACTGTCAGACTGATAGCAGCGTGTCCTGAGGGTTGTATCGACCAGAGCTGTGGGGAGCAGTGTGTAGGGGGATGCATTCTTAACTGATTGCTTGACTGACTGATTGTTTGACTGATTGACTATTTCAGTGAGCCCAGACGGCTGGTACGGCCAGAGCTGTGTGGAGCAGTGTGGTGGAGGCTGCATACTTCACTGACTGACTGATTGACTGATTGTTTGACTGATTGACTGATTGTTTGACTGATTGACTGATTGTTTGACTGATTGCAGCATGTCTTGACGGTTGGTACGGCCAGAGCTGTGTGGAGCAGTGCGGTGGAGGCTGTACAGACACCTGTAACAAGGAGGGTGGTTCATGTGTCTGTCAGCCAGGCTGGTACCCCCCTCTCTGTCAGCAACGTATGTATGCCTGCACTGATGAATGAACGTCTGACTGTCTGTCGTTTTCTCTCTCTTTCTGTCTTGCTTCTCTCTCTCTCTCTCTCTCTCTCTCTCTCTCTCTCTCTCTCTCTCTCTCTCTCTCTCTCTCTCTCTCTCTCTCTCTCTCTCTCTCTCTCGCTCTCTCTATTTGTCTTTGTCTCTGTCTTGTCTGTCTCTATCTCTGTCTCTGTATCTCTCGCTCTCTTTCTCTCTCGCCCTCTGTTCTTCTCTCTCTCCCTACTTCTGTACACACACACAAACACACCCACCCACCCACACACACACACACACACACACACCGTACTCACAGTTTTGTGCACCGAATCCCTCCCAACTCAATCTCTCCACTAGCACTCTCCTGCAAATCGCGTTTACCTCACATGTCGATCCACTATGACAAAAGCCCACTCTTACGCCATAATTTATACACTTTAAACGTCTCACTTGTCCCCTCACATGCAAGGTGTGTGTTGACTGTTCAGAGTGCAGGGCGGGTGAGTACGGCCAGGATTGCCATCACAACTGCAGCGTCAACTGTATCGGCGCGTGTCACAAGGTGACAGGACAATGCACGTGCAGGTCGGGATTTCTACCGCCGCTCTGCGACCAAGGTAGGTCGACATCAGACACTACGGTCAAAGTGCTGGTGTGTAACAGAGGTCTTTATGTATGTTGATAGTAGAATGCCTTGACATCCCTTGGCACAGTTGTCAGTCGTGTAACAGCGGTCTTTATGTATGTTGATAGTAGAATGCCTTGACATTCCTTGGCACAGTTGTCAGTCGTGTGACAGATTTACTTGATTGCATTGACTTTAGGTCGGTTATCTTAAAATGACTTTGGGGATTAGTAACTGACACGGAGGCTTTGCAGTCAAGTGACTTGCAACACAAATTATTATTCTTAGCTTTACCCAAATCTCCACCAAATTATGCGCCATCAAATTATTATTTATCTCGCCTAATTTTCCGAGGTAGTTGGGCGAAACTTCGCTCCGTCTCGTGAAAATAGTTCTGCTCACTATATCATATTTGACACAGGATTTTACATGGTAAATAAGACCATCCCTCCACTCGAAAACACACCAAAAATCTATATCCTGACTGCTTCTTTTATTTTTTCGTACAAAATAAGTTTACACTAGTACGTGTACTAGTACTAGTAAGACATGACTTGATCAACACACTTCCAATCGTTACAGCAAGCAGTCGGGCTGTTGATTTGTGCTATCTGTCCAGGACTGTTCCGTGTAACTAACACGAGGCGATTTGTGGTGTCTGTCCAGGACTGTTCCTTGTAACTAACACGAGGCGATTTGTGGTGTCTGTCCAGGACTGTTCCTTGTAACTAACACGAGGCGATTTGTGGTGTCTGTCCAGGACTGTTCCTTGTAACTAACACGAGGCGATTTGTGGTGTCTGTCCAGGACTGTTCCTTGTAACTAACACGAGGCGATTTGTGGTGTCTGTCCAGGACTGTTCCGTGTAACTAACACGAGGCGATTTGTGGTGTCTGTCCAGGACTGTTCCGTGTAACTAACACGAGGCGATTTGTGGTGTCTGTCCAGGACTGTTCCGTGTAACTAACACGAGGCGATTTGTGGTATCTGTCCAGGACTGTTCCGTGTAACTAACACGAGGCGATTTGTGGTATCTGTCCAGGACTGTTCCTTGTAACTAACACGAGGCGATTTGTGGTGTCTGTCCAGGACGGTTCCTTGTAACTAACACGAGGCGATTTGTGGTATCTGTCCAGGACTGTTCCTTGTAACTAACACGAGGCGATTTGTGGTATCTGTCCAGGACTGTTCCGTGTAACTAACACGAGGCGATTTGTGGTATCTGTCCAGGACTGTTCCGTGTAACTAACACGAGGCGATTTGTGGTATCTGTCCAGGACTGTTCCTTGTAACTAACACGAGGCGATTTGTGGTATCTGTCCAGGACTGTTCCGTGTAACTAACACGAGGCGATTTGTGGTATCTGTCCAGGACTGTTCCGTGTAACTAACACGAGGCGATTTGTGGTGTCTGTCCAGGACTGTTCCTTGTAACTAACACGAGGCGATTTGTGGTATCTGTCCAGGACTGTTCCTTGTAACTAACGCGAGGCGATTTGTGGTGTCTGTCCAGGACTGTTCCTTGTAACTAACACGAGGCGATTTGTGGTGTCTGTCCAGGACTGTTCCTTGTAACTAACACGAGGCGATTTGTGGTGTCTGTCCAGGACTGTTCCTTGTAACTAACACGAGGCGATTTGTGGTATCTGTCCAGGACTGTTCCTTGTAACTAAGACGAGGCGATTTGTGGTGTCTGTCCAGGACTGTTCCTTGTAACTAACACGAGGCGATTTGTGGTGTCTGTCCAGGACTGTTCCTTGTAACTAACACGAGGCGATTTGTGGTGTCTGTCCAGGACTGTTCCTTGTAACCAACACGAGGCGATTTGTGGTGTCTGTCCAGGACTGTTCCTTGTAACTAACACGAGGCGATTTGTGGTGTCTGTCCAAGACTGTTCCTTGTAACTAACACGAGGCGATTTGTGGTGTCTGTCCAGGACTGTTCCTTGTAACTAACACGAGGCGATTTGTGGTATCTGTCCAGGACTGTTCCTTGTAACTAACACGAGGCGATTTGTGGTATCTGTCCAGGACTGTTCCTTGTAACTAACACGAGGCGATTTGTGGTATCTGTCCAGGACTGTTCCTTGTAACTAACGCGAGGCGATTTGTGGTATCTGTCCAGGACTGTTCCTTGTAACTAACACGAGGCGATTTGTGGTATCTGTCCAGGACTGTTCCTTGTAACTAACACGAGGCGATTTATTTGAACTCGCCACATAATCGTCTCAGTGAAACATATTTATTTATTTGACCATCTTGTTGTGCAGAGTGTCCAAGCGGAAGGTACGGACAGGACTGCGGCAACAACTGCAGCAACAACTGTGATGGCGGTGTGTGTGACAAGGTCACAGGTCACTGCACGTGCAAGCCTGGATGGCGGGGACAGTTGTGCGACCAAGGTCAGCGCCCTACTTCATGTCAACTATGAATTATACACACACAAAATGTTGCTTTACAAAAAAGTGTTCAGGGTGACGGCGCTTTAATTTCGATGCTATGTGCAAAATAAGTAGCTAACCCCAGCTTTTACATTCGGACCTTTTTATGCATTTTCATTCCTTAAATTCATTCAGTATACTGTATTGAACGAACTAAACCTTCGACCTTTCTGATATCAACACAATGATAGTAGTCTAAGTTGTATAATTTACACTTTACCAATACAGATCAAGCACCTGTAAAGAAACTAGAACCCCTTGACTGCCGAATGAATTGAATTAAAAATTAAACGTACAAGTTAAAAGAAATTAGACCAAAACTGAGAAAATGGTCTACAGGGGAGGGAATCGTCGTCGTGCAATTCAAAGGGCAATACAGCGGTTGTTTCCCTTGTCCGAGTATTGCTTCTTTACGAAAGCAAAACACGAACTTCATAATTACGTATTGTGGCAGTCAGGGGCATTTTGATTCTAAACACTATTATTGGTGTTGACAGAGTGCACAGCCGGTACCTACGGCGAGGATTGCAGATACCGGTGTGGACAGTGCCTGACCAATTCTGATGCATGTCATCACGTGACCGGCCACTGTGACAACTGCTACGCCTACTTTGCCCCGCCCTTCTGTGCTGGTCAGTGTCTTTTGCCCTGTGGTCACTGTGATGTTGGTTTCTTGTTCAATGTATTTCACCTGTAGTCCTTCGCCTCCTTACACTGTCCCTTTGCTCTGTGGTTACTGAGCAGTTTGCTTTTTTTTTACATATTGTTTTTTGCATATATTATCATGTTTGTCTCTAATTATCTACATTATGTCATCATGTTTGTCCATGATCGTTTGTATACATCATCATGTGTGTCTCTAATCACCTGAACATATCGTGAGAAGATAATTGTGTGACTTGCAGAATGCCTGGATAGGGTGTATGGTGCGTTCTGCGACAAGAACTGCAGCGCACAGTGTAGTGACGTGTGCAACAAGACTACAGGCTACTGCACGTGCAGCACGGGGTATCAACCGCCCAGCTGTGTGGAAAGTTAGTGGCTTATACAGTATAACTTATAGTTTTTCAATATTTTCTGTCACTGTTTGCTGAACATCTATATATATATACGACTAGTGTCTGTCTGTCTGTCTGTCTGTCTGTCTGTCTGTTCGCGATGCACGGCCAAAGTTCTCGGTGGATCTTTTTCAAATTTGGACACCGTATTCAGCTACACCCCGGACACAACCTCATCGATGAGATATTTCAACACGTGCTCTCAGCGCGCAGCGCTGTGCGCGCTGAACCGATTTTTTTGGTTTTTTTGTCGGGATCCACTACCAGTAACTCTTCCTTATCTTCTCCAGTGTTTTCAGCCGCGATTATCTCCCTTCCTCCGTGTGGCGTCAATCCATATTCCCGTTACTACGTTACTATTTTTAGAAGGTCACTGCACGTTACTATTTTTAGAAGGTCTTCAGTGTTTTGCGCGTTTAAAGCCGGGTTCCAGGCGCAGCCTGGTATTCGGCTCTACTTCTTCCCGGCGAAGTCGGTACCCGGCGAAGCGGGTAATCATCTAGTGTTTGTATATATGACGACTTTCTTCTAAGAGTTTTGTTGTTGGTATTACATCTTGAAAAGCTAGATCAGTAGATACAGGCTTTGTTTTGTGTACATAAATGTGAACAGTATGCACATGCTGTAACAACTTTATTCTTTTGTTTGTGTCTTTGATGTATTTTTGTTGTTGCTGCGCAACACATGGCAAGTGTATGGTGTGACGTTTACGTGACGAGGATGAAGAATAAATCTGAAATAGTAACTGCTACCGTTCTAAAATCTAAAATCAAAACAAAAGAACGGTTAAAGTTATTGCAATGTTTGATCATAGACAAACCAAAACATTTGCAAGTATGTTTTCCTAGGGGTCTTTTACGTTGACGGACATACAAATGATAATGGGTCAATCAACAGAAAACGAACAATTAACTTAGCTCAGTTACTCGTATTCTCATCAAGAGTAAAGAACCGAGCAAAGCGAATAAAAGCACTTGTTGACACCGGATGACTCCTTCTTCTTTGTCTCATCTAATTCTTAGTGTATCTACACATTTCCAGATTGCTCCAGTGGTTACTATGGCGATCAGTGCAGCTCCAAATGTGGAAACTGTACCTCGGGAGAATCGTGTGACCCTCACACTGGTCACTGCGAGCGAGGCTGTCAATCAGGATTGGCCCCGCCCCTCTGCCAACAAAGTCAGCCAATCATTCATTTTCATGTATATTTACAACAGTCTGTCAAATGTGCATGTGAAATCTTGTTTCAAAGTGCGTTTCGATTGATTGAATGATTGAATGATTGATTGATTGATTGATTGATTAATTCGTTGATTGAATCATTGATTGACTGATTAGTTCTGTGTACATTATGTTACAGCAATCCAGAGTCAAATAGCAGCAGAGGAGGAAAAAGGAGCAGGAATTGGGATCATCGTTGGTTCAGTGGTCGGTGTGGTTGTCATTCTCGCCGTCATCGCAGCCATCTTGTTCCTAGTCAGGTATGCGTCTCTGCTAATCAGAACACATGCACTAGTCATAAGTTATATTGGTGCAGTAGTCTAGTGGATAAAACGTCGGCCTCCCATGTGGAAGGTTGGGTGTTGAAATCCCGGCCGCGTCTGGTGGGATAATGGTGAACATTGTTTTCCGATCTCCCAAGTCAACTTATGTTCAGACCTCCATCAGAGTATAGCTGCCTCAATGGCGAATAATAAATAAAATAAAAACACCGGTCATACCTGTAAAACTTGCTCGTGCAAAAAC
Source organism: Littorina saxatilis (assembly GCF_037325665.1). Taxonomy (NCBI): domain Eukaryota; kingdom Metazoa; phylum Mollusca; class Gastropoda; order Littorinimorpha; family Littorinidae; genus Littorina; species Littorina saxatilis. Next base: position 18,346,290 of record NC_090248.1, on the reverse strand, counting down.
ACGAGTATACGTAGGAGTTTCAGCCCATGAACGCAGAAGAAACAAGTCGCGTAAGGCGAAAATACAATATTTAGTCAAGTAGCTGTCGAACTCACAGAATGAAACTGAACGCAATGCCATTTAGCGCGGTAGTGGTTACGCTATGCTGCATAGCACGCTTTTCTGTACCTCTCTTCGTTTTAACTTTCTGAGCGTGTTTTTAATCCAAACATATCATATCTATATGTTTTTGGAATCAGGAACCGACAAGAAATAAGATGAAAGTGTTTTTAAATTGATTTCGACAATTTAATTTTGATAATAATTTTTATATATTTAATTTTCAGAGCTTGTTTTTAATCCGAATATAACATATTTATATGTTTTTGGAATCAGCAAATGATGGAGAATAAGATAAACGTAAATTTGGATCGTTTTATAAATTTTTATTTTTTTTTACAATTTTCAGATTTTTAATGACCAAAGTCATTAATTAATTTTTAAGCCACCAAGCTGAAATGCAATACCGAAGTTCGGGCTTCGTCGAAGATTACTTGACCAAAATTTCAACCAATTTGGTTGAAAAATGAGGGCGTGACAGTGCCGCCTCAACTTTCACGAAAAACCGGATATGACGTCATCAAAGACATTTATCAAAAAAATGAAAAAAACGTTCGGGGATTTCATACCCAGGAACTCTTATGTCAAATTTCATAAAGATCGGTCCAGTAGTTTAGTCTGAATCGCTCTACACACACACACACACACACACACACAGACACACAGACACACACACACACGCACATACACCACGACCCTCGTTTCGATTCCCCCTCGATGTTAAAATATTTAGTCAAAACTTGACTAAATATAAAAAGAAGAAGAACGAGAAGAAGGGGAAGAAGTCATTAGAGTCATCTGCTAGGTTTTTGTCACATCGATTTGGGGTACCCTCATTTGAGAGACTAGTACATGACCTTTGAGACATACATTTTCAATCCCAACACTACGCTTAGTAGTGAGACATTTTCAGCATGGACATTTTATTTGGTTAGAAAACATCCTTTGTTTCCATTTTTGAATATACCAATTTACAACAGAACAAAATATGTCTATGTATCGATTGGAGATTGGATTTCTCTTCTTTGAGTCATGTGACGTCAGAGGCCGACAAAACTTTATAATTTGGCGTTTCAGGTTGACCGAAACTTTAAAGGAACTACAAAACACACGTACGTCATGTGTTTGATTGCATGTGTGTGTGCTGTTCAATGTCAAAACAACGACAAAGTCAGTACATGACGTGTGTTTTGTAGTTCCTTGGAAGTTTCGGTCAACCTGAAACACCCAAATATGAAGCAAATGTGTTTGATTGCATGTCAGTGTGTGTGTGCTCGTTCAATCGTCAAAACAACAACAAATTCATAGTACCTGATCGATCGATCGATACATAAATGTTATTTGCGTGTTTGACCAAAATATGACATTTTACACGGATCTCGACAGTCTTTGTTCACCTCGACCGCTAGCGCGGTCTCGGAGAACAATGACTGTCTCGATCTGTGTAAAATGTCATATTTTGGTCAAACACGCAAATAACGTATAATATCACTAATATCACAACTTGTTTTCATCAACGAAGCATGGAAGACTGTGTCTAAGTGTCTGAATTCAGATTGGTCTTCCGACCTTGAAGTTTATCCGCTGTTGCAAGTTTGTGGTGAATGTTCGTTTCTAAACACAAGTAGCAGCGTGGACAAGTTGGAATCGAATAACACATGTAAGAATTGTTTGTGTGTGAAACAATGAGTTGTGCCCAGCCTATGTATACACCTTGTTAGTTAACCCTACCTTGTTACAGAAGACGGCGACAGACAGGTAGAGGGTCAAAGACAGAGAGCAACGGCGTGTCGAGGTCAGCCAACAACAACAACACCCTCACCATGGACGCGGTCTACCAGAACGTCACACCGGGGCTTCAGATTCAGGACAACGCCATCAACAATGTCAGCAAAGCCAATGGTAAAACCCTAATCTAGCTTCACCCAGTGTTGCTTTTTACACATACACAGAAATCTTAAAATAAAAAATAAAAATAAAAAGGAAATGCTGAAAAAAAAGCAGAGCAGAGACTTACAAATGTACATTGAAACATATTTGTTTCAAGTTTTAATTTATGTTGGGGATTGTAAGGATGTATGTGTTTTGAGAATAAGAATAAGAATAAGAATAAACTTTAATGTCAAGGGACGTATGCATGTGTATACGTGATAAATCCTGCATGAGTTCGTTGTTTATAAAGCATGGCACTTTGCTGTGAAGTTACCTTCAACGTGCGCATGTTGGCACAAAGTGAGTATTCGGAAACACAAACTTGATTCCCTGAAGCAAATCAATCGTCAAAACCAGTGCTTAACCCGCTGACTGACAACAAAAACCAAAGGGATAAAACCTGACAAAGGTTCATCACAAAGGGCTATCACTGGTGAAATGCAAGGATGTGTATATTGCAGCAGAAGCAACATAATCCCACATTCTTTCTCTGACCCCGACAGGAAGCGAGAAGGGTAAAGCCAACAGCAAACCGACAGCCCCACCCAAACCCAAAGCAAAGAAAGCAGCCAGTCTTGAAGCACAAGCCAACGGGAACGCCGCTCTGTATGCCAACGTGAAGCCTGCTCTCCATCAATCTAACTCTTCTTTGGCCACGCCCCTTTCCAAAAAAATCAACCAATCGTTTGGTTCTACTGCCTCCTTATCTCCTCCCACTCACCATGACAGCGAGGGTGCCGATCTGGACGCTTCCCGCAATGACGTCTACTACAATGACGTCATCTATATGACATCAGAAGCGGCGTGTCTCCGGCTTGACTCTGTGCAGCAACCCTTGCTGGATAGACTGCGCTCTGACGACTTGGATGCAGAGTTTGCAGTGAGTAAATGATGATATAAAAAAAAAGCTACTATGGTATGTTTGTTTGTTCTCAAAACTAAAACTCGTTATCCGTTTGTAAGACGTAGATAGTATAAAGAAAATGAGCGAGTTAAGATGTTGTGGCTGATAAATAGCACATCTCGGTCTTATACTTATATTTCCTAAGTGTTCTGGAGTTGTTGAAGTTTTGTTTGCATCAATGTTGAAGGTAAACATTTCGAAGATGAGAGACTCTACTAACTTCCATATTAATTTTTTCTTATCACATTCAAGAGAGTAGACATGATTTAATTTGACTTTGCTTTGTGTAGATACTGGAGAAAGGGTTGACACGTGACACAGAGGCTGGCATGGCGCAAGTCAACCACTACAAGAACCGCTTCAGCTCTATTCTCCCCTGTGAGTCAACTTGACAGCTCAAACGTCCTCCCCCCCCCCCTCTCTCTCTCACTCTCTCTCTCTCTCTCTCTCTCTCTCTCTCTCTCTCTCTCTCTCTCTCTCTCTCTCTCTCTCTCTCTCTCTCTTTCCGTGTGTGTGTGTGTGTGTGTGTGTGTGTGTGTGTGTGTGTGTGTGTGTGTGAGTGTGTGTGTGCACGCGCACATGTGTGAAGGTATGTGTGTGTTCATGAAGGAAACTGTTTTCCACTTGTTATACGGCGCTTACATAGTGAATACACGAGTGTTCCGTTCGAACTGAAGTCATTGAAATGTTGTTGCACAGATGACGACAACAGGGTAGTGCTCCACAATGCTCCACATGAAGGCGCCAATGATTACATCAATGCGAGTTACATCAGGGTAAGCATGTTTTAATCAGCCCAATCATTCTTTGTTTTAATCAACATTGAGAACAATACGACAACCGACAAGTATAGTATAGCAACAAACGGTTAGTGGTGACCCCCAAACAACATTATTGACATTGACGATTCTTAAGCTATGAGACTAATGCAAGAGTTCCTTATATTTTGATTGATTTATAGATAAACATGAGTTTCATTCTGGGTTAATTATATGCGTGGTTTTTTTTCATTATCAAGAACACCTTACATGCAATGAACTCTCTTTCATGTTGAGTACACACAGCTTTTAAAGTGGGAACCAGACATAGCGGTTAAACCCGTATTGTTTCTTTCTGCTTGCAGGGTTGGAAGTCAGAGAAGACCTACATTGCATCGCAAGGTGAGAGAGAGAGAGAGAGAGAGAGAGAGAGAGAGAGAGAGAGAGAGAGAGAGAGAGAGAGAGAGAGAGAGAGAGAGAGAGAGAGAGAGAGAGAGAGTCTGGAGTCTGGAGTCTGGATGGTTTATTGATTGGGCCTTGGGCCCATTTCAATTCGGGGTGTACACATTTTCATCATTCATGCATCATGAAAAATAATCATTGTAATATTAATCATAATAAAATAAATCATCATCATCGTAATGACAGTCGACATGACGACTGTGGAAACAGGCATTTACAACAGCAAAACGTTTGGAAAAGGACAGTAAGCATCAGCACAAAATCCAGTCTCTGTCGCACTTCACTCATGTCTCTCTGTCCTCTTTCCGTCCATCCATCCATCCATCCATCCATCCATCCAGCCAGCCAGCCATCCATCCATCCTTCTATCCATCTCGTGTCCCTCTGACCTCCATCCATCTAATCAACCGTCTGACTGTCCAACCATTCATCCGTCATCCATCTATTCATCACTCCATCTATCCCTTCACATGCCCTTTCACACGCAAATCTGCAAGCAGTTATATGCATAATCGTTGCATCTCTGATACATAGCCGCATTAACGTTTTCAAAAAAGACAAAACTTTATTACTGTTTTTTAAGCAATCGACAGAAAGCAGCAAACATAGCATACACATAAAACAAGATCGTGCAATATCTCATATTCACTGTCCCCACTCACTGCGTATTTTAAACGCGTTCATGATGAAGGTTGCAAGTCTAAGTAATATTGATCTGTTTGGTGTCGCTAGAAGTAGCGCCAGTTTAAAGCTTGATGGGCGGTTGTAATATTTTGCAGGTATGTAGTACTCGCGAATACCAGCATATTTTGGACATTTCAAAACAAAGTGAATTTCATCTTCGGTCTCGTTTGCGCAGAATGGACACAAGTAATCTTCAGCAGTTGACGACCGAGTGTGTCGTAATCGATGCACTTTGAGTGGCGAGACACCAAGTCTTAACCTAATCAGGCAGTTTCTTGCTTTGACGTGCTTCAGGTCATTTAAGTATGAAGACATAGATAAGGCTGACTTGAAAGTGCTATAGAAAAGGAATCGTTCTTTACTTTGTACTGTTTCTATCCACTCTTGCTTGTATAATGTGACTAGTCTGTTCTTGAATTCCGTTATGAACGCATTTTCATTTCCAACGCCTTGTTGAATCCAAACTTGGTCAAAGCCGTATTTGTACAGCACATAGCAAACTGATGACGCCCATGTTCTTTTATTTTGTTCGTGTAAATAAAGCAGCATTTTATAAGCTTTTTGTGGCAATCGATGACTAGGCATTTTCAGGATGCGCAACCAAAATCGTATGGACTTAACAAACGTGTTGACAAATAACGGGTGTCTGCCAGTTTCTCCATACACAAGTGTGTTTGGTGTTTTCATGCTTGTGTTCAGAAACCTCTTAAGGGCAAACAGATGCACCTTTTCGATAGGTGAATGGTCTGCATCAAGGCCCCAGACTTCTGCCGCATAATTGAGCATGGGCTGGATCTGGGAGTCGAATAGTTTATAGAATATGTTTGGTGATCTTTCTCCTAGAGTCCACAGTACCTTAAAAATACCAATCACACCCTTTCTTGCACGCAGCGCTAAATCGTTCAGCGTGTGAGAAAATGTCAACCTTGTAGAAAAGTAAATTCCTAAGTATTTATACATGTTCACAGTTTCCATTTCGATATTGCCATACATCCATTTTTCAATCGCTGCAATGTGACCACCATTTCTGAAGATAACTATGTTAGATTTTTCTAAATTAACAGTCAAGCCAAGATTACAAGCAGTTTGGTATAGCACGTTTATCTGGTTCTGTAACCCACACACAGTGTCGGAAATCAAAATAACGTCATCTGCGAACATGAGAATCAATATCTCAATAAAATCTGGGATAAGTTGTATACCGTGTCGTCCTTTTCGCTTGATTTCGTCCGCCAATTCGTTAATGAAAAGTGAGAACAAAATTGGACTATTTATTTCTCCCTGCTTCAGGCCTCTCGGACACATGAAAAGGTCAGTGACCTCTGCTCCTGCCCTAACTTTTGCTCTAACAACGTTGTACATACTAAGTATGGCTTGGTACATTTTACCTTTTATTCCTTTGCTTTGCAACACCTTCCACAGCTTTGTACGGTCTACTGAGTCGAAGGCCTTCTTGAAGTCAATAAAAGCAACGTATAGTTTTTTGTGTGACAGTAACTGTCTTTGTACCATAGCAAATAGAGTAAAAATATGATCGGTCGTACTGTACTTTTTACGAAAGCCAGCTTGACTTTCATTTAATAGGTTGTTGGATTCTACCCAACTTGTTAGTCTTTTGTTTATGATAAAGCTGTATAGTTTGCTGCAAATATTAAGTAATGATATGCCTCTATAATTGTCTGGATTGTTAATATCCCCTTTTTTATGAAGAGGGTGAATGATGGATTCAGACCAGTCTTCAGGATATGAACCTGATGTAAACAGTTTGTTGAAGAACCGGGCTAGGAATGGTACAACATGAAAAGCTGAATTTTTGAAAAGCTCACTAATAACACCATCTGGTCCTGCAGCTTTACCATTTTTTAATGCTCGTATGGCTTCGTAAACCTCTGTTTCTGTTATGTCATATTCCAGCATCTGGGTAGTCTCTAGTTCATTTTCATCTACTACCTCTTGTGCTTCCTCAACAGTAGTATTGTTTGCGTCCGTTTCTGTGAATGTGTTGAATACATTGTAAAAGTGTTCATACCATTGTTCAGTTTCTATTGTGTTAGCATTAGTTGTTTTCCTTGATAAAGACCTTATGGTTCTCCAGAATGTTTTAGGATCTTTGCCACTTTTTTGCAACAGTTCAATTGTTGCTTGTCTGTGGGCAACTTTTTTGCATCTGTTAAGTTCGTTGTACTCATTTCTGTTTTGTGTGTACACAAGTTTGTCTAAATTACCGTTGTGGACATTTCGTAAGTCATGTCTTACAGCTTGCCTCTTCTCTTTGCATTCAAAATCAAACCATGCCTGTTTACGTTCTTTTCCTATTGTTATACTTTTTTTCATGCATTCGCCAGCTATAAGCAGTCCTTCTGTAAACTTTCTAATCGAGGCATTTACATCCATGTCTACTTTGCTTTCTGCTTCAATAAAACAGTGTTTTACCTCTTCAGAAATTACACATGCCATAAATTCTTCCCTTTTATCTGGGCACCAAACGAGTTTGTCAATTCTATACGTCCCTGGTTGTTTTCTATCCAACTCATGTATTTCACTTTGTATTTGAATGTAGCACTCGACAGGCATATGTTTTGACTCAATTTTTTCCGCTATGTGCACTCTGATGTGCAAATCAAGGAGGAGTCTGGAGACAATAATATAGTCAATCACACTACAACCCGAGGTGGATATATATGTGAAATTCCCACGCTCGTCACCCTGGCCACCGTTCAAAATTTTCAGATCGAACTGTTCGCAGACACTGAGTAAACATTTACCATATTCGTTCAGTTCTTTGTCTTTTGAGTTCCGTTTCACACAGTCTTTTTCTACGTAATCCTCGTGTATCGAAAAAATGTCGAGATTCTCATCGAGAAGTGTTTTGTGCACCGCATTTCTCGAACTTGTTCTGGCATTTAAATCACCAATTAATATAAAAGGGAGGTCACCACAGTCTTGTATAATATCCATCATGCAATGTTCAATGACAGCTATGCCATTCGAAATGTCCGTTTCTCTGTAATACACAGAATTGATTGGGGGCACGTACACACCCAATAAGATCACGTCCTGGTCTGTGGCCAAGAGACTCTTCGACAACTTTAGAATTATCATGTTGTCGTATTCTGTTTCTATTCTAGTCACAAAGCGGGACAGTTCTTTTCTGACAAGCAGAGCAGTTCCTCCGGAAAGGCGTGCAGTTACACTATCTGACAGTTTTATGCCTGGGGATACAAATACTTCATGAGTCGGGAATATCAAAGTCGGAAAAGTTATTGAAAAAGTTTCCACGAGTAGCACAAAATCAAATGTTGATAGATATGAACCTATATCTGGATCATAGAGACGTTTTAGACCTTCAAGATTATACGTCAAGAAACTTACGGTTTTAGTCGAATGGAGTTGATTAACAGGGGCCCGGCCGACATCCTATCTAGCGCCTTCGCCTTCGTCTGTGACCCTATTGGTAACCGCGGGTACTGGCGTTGTGCTGTGGACCCCACAGTCAGCAAGAGTCATCTGGCGCTTGTCCATTCCCTCCCTCACAGTCTGAGCTCGTGCTCGAGTGAGGGGGCGCTTGTCAGGCACTTCGGCGATGACGTCGTTCTCCTCTGCATTGTGTTGTGTCGCGGGTGACACCTCTGTTGCTTGTGCAGTGGTGTCCGTGGCGCCTTGTATGGAGAGCTCTAAAGCTCGCAGGTTTCCCTCCTGTACGTCGTCAGACTCGTCTCCACTAGTCTCCACCAGGGCTGCTGATCTGGACGGATCTCCTGCTTCCACTGTATCCCCGTTGACCTCCTCAGTTGGCCCCACACCAGCCGGCATCTCTAGGCTGTGCGTTGAAGCGTCGTCTGGGTTGACCTTGGTCTCCTGCTGTTGGGCCGCTGCCTGGTGTGTGTTGTCGGTACCTTTACTGGTAGCTGGCGCGTTCCCTGTCTGACTGTCTTCGTCTGGGCTGCTGTATGTCTTTCTAGCTGTGGTCTCGTCTTCCATCTGGTAGTCTCGAGGTGCTGTAGTTCGTAGGTCGGCCTTTCCTGTCTCTGGGTACCGTGTATTCTCGCGTGATGCTGCGGAGTAAGTCTTTGAGTTGGGGGCGCTTTGTGGGATCCTCCATGCCTCGGGCTCTTGGCGATGCAAGTAGGCGTCCCAATCTTGGTAAGAGCTCCTGTCATACCAATCATGGTTCCAGTCGTTGGTGTTGTAAGGGTCTGCATTGTACTGGTGGCTGTGGGAGTTCCCAAACATTCCGCTTTGATAGCGCTGCTGTGTTGAGTACTGTGTCGGCACTGCATCTGTATCATAGCGATTCGTGTGTTCATCCGACTCTTGGTAGGATCTCCTGTCATACCATGCTTGGTTAGTGTTCTTGTGATTGTAGTCCTCAGCTGTGTTGTGGCGGTTGTAAGAGTCCCTGCGGGATCTGCTATGTGAGCGCCGACCTGTAGTTTGTCTCCACTGCTGATCGCCCTCGCTGTCTCTGTTGTAGTCGTTTCGTGAGCTGTGCTGCTGCTCGTGTAGAGTTCGTCTCCCTCTCCCAAAGGATGAACTCCGGTTGTAATGCCGCTGTTGTAGTGGGCCATCTACAACGAGTTTGTTGCCCCTGTAGTAAGCTTTCAGCCCTCTGTCACGATGCTCCTGGATGATGTTCTGTTGTCTGGTAGTGAGGTCAGCTGCTACAGTGATGTTCTTCCTTCTAAGCGCTTCTCTGCCTGTTGTGAGCACTTCTAATTTGTCGGACCATCTTGCAAATCTTGCAATCATTGGTTGTGGCCTTGCTGGGTTGCTGTCGTGCTTTTTGTTTCCAAGGCGATGGGCACGCACGATGTCTGTCCTGTCCCAATGTTTTTCTGGAACAGTATCTCTTAAAACGTCCAGCACCTTGGTGACGCACGTATAGTAGTCTTCGTCTGCGGACTGAGCTATGTTGAAAAACTTCAGATTGTCACGTCTAGAAAAGGCTTCTAGCTTGTCTATCTTGTCGTCTAGTTCTGCAGCGGTTTGATTAAGTCTCTCTTCAAGGGTTGTAACTGCAGCGTGCGTATCCCGTGTTTCCTGCAGCATAGAAAAGTAGTTTTGTTCTAAGTCGTCTGCTTTTGACTGTATGGACTGAATCTGCTTTCTGACATCACTGAACGAGCTGTCCATTTTGGTCATCAGTTCACTGTTCAGAGATTGAAACTTTCTCTCCTGTGTGTCAAAGAGTCTCTGCATTGTTGCTAGGTCCAGCGGACCCCCTTCCACTGCACTGTGCTGGTGGAGATTATGTTGCTGTACACCACCATAGTATGAGGGCGTAGATGCTGGTACTGATGCTGGCACCACCCACGGGTATGGGTCCGCCCCTCCCGATACAGCTGGGTAGTTGTTGTGGTTGGCCAGGTATCTGAGGTAAGTATTTCTCTCTTCCCCTGACCTCGCTGGCCCAGGGTTGGCCTCCACATCGCCGCAGGAGAGCAAGTATCCAGCAATGAACACAAACGCACTCATTGTGAGCAGCGGAAGTGTAAGCATGCTTGCTTGTTGTGGGCTGATGCAAAGCTTATATCTCTCATGTTCTTTGCTCGACTGTGTTGCGTTTCTTTTCATGCTCAGTATAACTGCAAGTTCGAGCCACGACCGCCGCAAACTGTCAACGCACGGGGAAACAGTGAGTGAGTTGTAGTCTGTACTGTCACACACTGCCACAACAATAAACAATGTCGTCAGCATCGTGGTCCGAACGCTACTCACTGGCCAGTGCACGAGCAGCGAGTGTTTTTGGGCTGCCTTTTCTTTACTCTTTTTGCTTCTTTGACTCATGTAGGAAAGAAAAGTCCAATAAAATCCGCCACAAGCCATTCTGGCACTCAGATCTGGCACCTTCATGTTCCTTTAGTGCTCCCACGCAAGTCAGTATAAAAAAGTATCCACTTAGGAACTTTCTTCCGCTAAAAATTAGCAAGTTTTGCGGAGCAAATTTTGTGCGACTGCTCGGTCCCGGCACGCAGCATTCAGTCCAGAGAGAGAGAGAGAGAGAGAGAGAGAGAGAGAGATTTTGTGTTTCATTTTTATCAACCTGTTATTGCACATGAAAGTCAAGATGATATAAAAGAAGATGAGTTGTTAAGCCGTGTCTTTCCCAAGATTCCTGTTGCAAATGATATGACTGCACCGACCCGTGATCAGGTCAGTACGTTGTACTCTCGACTGAAACACAACTGTGCACTGGCTCGAGTGTTTTAAGTAGACACACCTGACCACAGTATTCTTTGACCGGTATGACTATCTCTAATGAATTGGTGGTTATTGTGATGTAAACAGGTCCTCGCCACAACACAATGGCGGACATGTGGTGGATGATCTGGCAAGAGCAGGTCTCTCACGTCGTCATGCTCACCAACACCATGGAGGCAGACAGAGTAAGGGAAAGGAAATCAAACACGCACATGTACGCATATATGCATACACAAATGCACAACTACAGAAACAAAAGAATACAAGGACGAAATATGTGCAAACAGACACACACACACACACACACACACACACACACACACACACACACACACACACACACACACACACACACACACACGCACACGCAGGCACAGGCACAGGCAGACACCGCAACTTCACAACGTTTTCTACTGTACCATCTTTAGAGTCTCCAGGCGTGGCCTTCCTTGTAATAACGAGATGTAAGTTAATTTCTTGGAGTATATAATTATACCATATCTTGCATTCAAATAGTTTTCGTTTATTTTGTGTGTGTGTGTGTCACAGAAAAAATGCGAGGAGTACTGGCCAAGTCTAGGAGAACACAAACAATACGGCTTTATTGACGTCACGAGTCTTGACGTACAAGAGAGAGCTGACTACGTCATCAGAACCTTCCAGATTCAAGATAAGAACGTGAGTGTTTCGATGAACAGAAGCTTGTTGGAAACAGATATGCCTCGTTGCAGCTCAACTGCACATTATTTGAGTGGTAGAACAAGCAGTTATCAGCTGTATTATGTCGAAGAAAAGAGTTTTACGTCCCAGCGTGTCGCCCATACTTGTTTTCGGTAGGGTTGAAGAAGAGGAAAACTGTTTCCTTCACGGTTTCAACCTCGGTTTCAGAGTGGTGACACTCGCCAAGTGACGCAATATCACTACGTGACGTGGCCGGATCATGACGTGCCCCTAGTGACGCCACTGGTGGACTTTTGGTGTAGCGTCAGTAGCGCGTATCGCGCTGAGCAGCCCTCCGCTCCTCTACTCGTGCACTGCAGGTATGTCTGAAAAGATTGCATGTGAAAGGTCTAACATGCCACGGTTACGTCTCATTGTTCGATAGATGCAGAAGCAATTTTCGCAAAGATTCTTTCCTGCCTCCTTTCATTTTCATTTCCATTTACTTGATTGTCCAATTGCTGAGAAATTTGGGTCTATTCCTCCTAGTGGAAAGCTAGCAGCAACACGAGTCGCGATACCAAGGTGTGTGCGTGTTTAGATGTTATCAACCACGTACATGCACTCATGTCAGAATGACCGAGGCCTTTTCCTTACCTCCTTCCCTACACCTGTCCACATAACATCATTTCTTTACTATCCAAATGTCATTATCTGCTAACTAGTAGTTAAAAGAATAAAGCCATCTTTTGAAACAGTCTTGTTCAACATTATTCTTTTTGTGACAGTTCTTGGCAGTTTGGTGTCAACCTTTGAACTAACCTTCTTAACGTGTTCTTATTTGTGCAGGGCAGTATAACTATGATGTAAAACGTGAATAAAACGTTTGCACGTGTTCCTTTTTAACAAATGTTTTTAAAATGTGTTTATTTATCTGAACAAAATTCTGGATATCTTTTACACATTGTATCGATCAGTCCTACATACACTGGCTTTTTTGTAACACGTGCAGCGCTGGTGTGGGACGCACAGGGGCGTTCGTCGCTCTGGATAGTCTGATCCAGCAGGCGCAGTACAGCAAGCAGGTCAATGTGCTGCACGCCGCAACACGTCTGCGGCACGACCGCTGCAACATGATACAGACCAAGGTATCCAACACCGCCTGTTTTTTCTCAATGTTTGCGTGTTGCGTTTTCTGATTTGTTTTCCTTCTGTACATGTTTTGTTCTGTTTTGGTTATCTGCCTACGAATGTCTAGCTGTCTGCCTATGTACGTGTTGGTTAACTTCTATTGGTATGTGTGTGTGTGTGTGTGTGTGTGTGTGTGTGTGTGTGTGTGTGTGTGTGTGTGTGTGTGTGTGTGTGTGTGTGTGTGTTGTCGTTGCATCTGTCATTCCGTAGGAAAGAACTGGAACAGGGCTTCCAACCTCTACTTCACAATATTGGGAAACACTGATAATCACATACAGTTGTTTTCTATTTTAGACTTACCATTATAAGTAAACCGTTGTTGTTGGTTTTTGTATTGACTTTTGTCATGTTATGTTCTGCGCAGGGTCAGTATCGCCTTGTCTATGAAGCTGTCCTGGAGGCCTACACATGTCGTCACTGCAGAGTACCGATGGCATCACTCGACGCGGTGCTGACGTCACATGTCGACCCAAACAAGGACAATGATTACATCGACACAGAGTTCAAGGTACATATGCAATTGATTTGGTCGTATTATTATAATCATTGAAACCACTTTCATTTAACAAAGAAATAATTTACTGCGTATATATTTTATGTTCACAAAATGGAAACTTGGTCTCAATTTTTCGCCTATGCTTTCCGGAAGAACTAGTTTTCATTTGTATAAAATTGATAAACAAGGAACCTTTTTCTGCATATTGTTAAAACAATTTTGACCTTTAGTGGCAGAAAACGGTACCCTTGGCCCGTGCCAATGTGCATTTTAGAGTACTTTCATTGAAATAATGGATCTTCCCGAACAGTGTAAGTAACTATCCATCACTGACGAAGTCGTATTTCCATTGAGTCATACGTATGATTAATCTTTTGATAAAGTTCTAAGTGACAATCTTCCATATGTTCTCACAAATGTGATATTTGAAACAGAAACTGCAGCAGATGAAGGTCTTGCTGTCCAAGCCAAACCACACAGAGGCAGAGAAAGAAGAGAACATCAACAAGAACACAGACGTCACCGTCCTCCCTGGTAAGGAAAACTCGAAATGAGTTGTCTGTGAAATTAGACTTTAATGAGATACGCTATACCGATACATGCATAATCTGACGGTGACCTTATGAGTATTTTTCCTCTACTGGTATGTCTAAACCATCGAGACGTCTTCTGTCATTTTCCCCTTCTTTTGGCGCCAGAGGTCTCTCTTTACATGGGAGGGTCAACAAGAGATTCTTGGTTTGTTCAATCAGTGTCGTATCTCATTAAGGGAAAGTTAAATCCAAATTGAAAGAGGCACAACACCAAGGGACCTAAGCGAAAATAACAGTAATAAACAAATGAAACCTTTTTCCAACTGCACCTTCTGTCTCCCTGAGATATGTTACTGTAAGCACACATCAGCATCTTAATGTTAAGAGGATGGAAGTCGCTTGTTCATTATTCCCAATGCTTGTTATTCTCTCAGGTGCCAGGCGAGTGGTTCCGCATAACTCCCACTTACACATGTCGTATGCATTTAGAGGCGCTTCCTTTGCTTTGTTTCTCACATCTTAGAGGCACAGTAAGCCTCCCGTAAACCATCACAGATACGGTCAGGCTTTTACACACAGTACAAACACCCTTTCATTTAAACACTCACCGATTGAGAACATCCTAGGTGCCTTCCGTAAAGAGCGAACAATTATCAAAGAATTTATTTTTGCGTGGTTTATCTTACCCCTGAGCCATCGTGAACTCGTGTGATCCAGTTTCCCTTTTTCACAATGTAGTCGTCAGTTAGTCATTTGAATGCGACTCGATGTGAGCTTATCTACAATAGCACGTTTTTATGCACGAAACAAACGGCTGTGGTTCACAAGAACTCTAGCGATGGCTTTTGACTGTTGAGAGGAACGGCGATATGCATAAACCGTCCCTTGCGTGACCCTGCTTCCGGGCTTTTCTTTTTTCAAACTTTCACAACTTCGAATTGTACTGATCTTGTCTTGATGAAAAAAGAATTCTTTTATGATTAAAGAATGTTTGTGTAACAAGCTGTCAATTTATTATTTAGATTTTAAAAGTTAGGTCTAGCGCAAAAACGCACCACGGTCCAAAAACATTCTGATAATCATCGATCCACGGCTATGGCCAGTTTACATCGATAGAATGAGACCCGAAGGGAAGTAACTCATTTTTGACCTGAGTTCAGGATGGGTCCAAAAAGTGTTCGAGACAATCTGCAAAATTAATTCTTTAAAAATTGCTCGCTCTTTACGTAGGGCACCTAGGATGTTCCCGTTTGGTGAGCGTTCAAATGGAAGGGTGTTTGTACTGTGTGTAAAAGCCTGACAGTATCTGTGATGGTTTACGGGAGGCTTACTGTCCGGGCGTGATTTCCGGTATTGAATATTCATAACAGCCGTCCAGCACCAAAACGAGGCGCCATTGTTGTAGAGGAGCAAGTCCACGAAAATAAATTCTTTGAAAATTTCTCACGCTCGACAGAAAGCAGCCAGGATGTTCCCGTTCGGTGAGCGTTCAAATGGAAGTATGCTTGTACTGTATGTAGACGCTCGGGGAGCTCTGTGATGGTTTACGGGAGGCGTACTATGCCTTTAAGCGCGCATATTATTTGGCTTGGCCTTGCTGGCGTGTCGTCAAAATGGTGTTACAAAAGGTTGGACAGATTGTCTAATAAATATTACAAATTTAGAAAACAATTTCGACGCGTACCAAGTTGCTTTGATATATTTGTCTTTTTTTGTTGCAGACGACACACACTTGGTGTATCTCACGTATCACGTGAGAGGACGTAACCAATATATCAACGCCGTCTACGCACCGGTATGTATACGAATACCAACAAAACGTTACAGTGAAGTTAATTTATGTTCGCAAACACAATCATCAGTTCTTATTTACCATATCTCTAATGTAATCTATCATGGATGTAAACGAAGCAGAGCAGTCGGATTTTGGGGAGAAACTGATATGATATCTAAAGGGACGTAAGAGCTATGAACTCAATAAAAGAGTGGTTAAAATGTATATGTACCTTACATAACTTATTTTTAGATTTTGCTCATTGTGTCTGCAAAGAAATTCACAGAGTGCGATTTTGCAAAGCATATAGCCTTTTGCAGTCAACGAGAGAGAGCGATGTACAACAGAAACATGCGCTCACGTGTGATTAGTTTCTAACTAGCTTAAGAATAGCAGACATTATTTTTGTTCAGGAGAAATGATTCAAGATTAACTCTTTTGTTCTGTGTTCAGACCTTTTTCAGACGGAAGGGCTGTATTCTCACGCAACTTCCTCTTCGTGACACATTCGTCGACTTTTGGAGACTGATCGTCGGAAATGACGTCACCACGGTTTTCTCTCTTGGCTCCGAAATCAGCCAATCAGACGTGAGTAATGTGCGGAGTGTAGAGTTCTATAAGTTGTATTAATAATGGAAGTTTGATTACTTTGGGTATTTACGCAACTATTTCAAACAAAAACAATATACATTAGAACCTTCTCGGAAACGACTCTGCGTATCACTGAGGTGAAGAGAGTTATTGATTTCAAGTTAAACATGGACGATTGTAACTGATCGAGACTAAAAGTCATACGAAAACAGTTATTCCAGTGTTGGCACAGCAGCCGGTGTGTGTGTTAGAGTGTGTGCGTGAGTATATGTGTGTGTGTGTGTGTGTGTGCGCGCGCGTGCATTCTTGACTATGTGTTTGCTTTGCATGTTTGTCTATCTGTCTACGTGACTGTGTGCAGACGGACGAAGTATACTGGCCACGCCACAAAGGTCAAGCGATGACGTATGGTCCCTTCAACGTCACACTCCACGCACACAACTGTCTTGGTCCGCATCTCACCTCGTATAAACTTTCCGTAGTCGCCGAGGTGAGGGAAGAAAATGTTTGCAAATGGCGGTTCACGATCGGTCTTTTGTGTCAGGAGACGGTTTGTGCTGTTCTTCTACCATTTAACCCCTATTCTAGTCCCTAAAGGCGCTGTCATAAATATGCTATCCATATTATGGATTCGATTTTGAACAGAGACGGGGAAAAAAACATCAGATACGGGGTTTATTGTGACCTTCATTCTCTCACACGGAGACGATGAATTGTTAACGATATTTTCCTTTTGTGTTTCTATACTTACTAATTTAAAGCCTTACATTTTATAATGACGCAAATGTGCAAGGATTAGTCTGTACTCTTCTAGAAATGCTACTTGCGCCGTCTACAGACACTTCAATATCATATCACTGCTTTCACATGTCTTACACAGGGTGCCAGCAAAGCGTCAGAGTTGTATCTCCATCGCTACAGCGGCTGGGCCAAAGAGTTGCCGGCTGACGTCACTGATTTTACGCAGCTGCTGTGTCTGCTGACGCAAAGTGACTCAAATGACGCGAGCTCAGCCCCTGTGGTGTTGCAGTGCAGGTAACTTTTAAGCTAGATAATAGTACAAGATAGAGAAACAGATTGTTATGTAACATACAAGGAGACCGCGCTGAAAAAGAAAATACCGACAGAGTTAGAGTAGAATTAATAAACAATAAGAAACATATGTAACGCAACGCAACACGACACAAGGCAAGGCAAGGCAAGGCAAGGCAAGGCAAGGCAAGGCAAGGCAAGGCAAGACAAGACAAGACCACACCACACCACACCACACCACACCACACCACACCACACCACACCACACCACACTGCCACACCACAACACAACACAACACAACACAACATCCAGCCTGCATAAAGCAAACATTTAGGAAGAAGAAGGGATGAGGAACCACATCGTTAAAAATAACTTTCAAACACAAAGTTGTTTAAAAGTAGCGTCACTTTAATTCTTTTATGTTTTACTTCTGCTGAAATTATTATTTATTTACGTAGTTTACAGATGTTTATAACAGAATAATGTGTTGTTGTTGTTCATCAGGGATGGAGCTTCGAGGTGTGGGATTGTCCGTGCCCTTGCTGACGTCATTAACCGCATGACGTCAGACGGTCAGGTGGACGTGTACACGGCAGTGAAGCACGTTCAGAATGTCAGACCTCAAAGTGTATTGTCAGTGGTGGGTATTCCTTGCCGATATTTTCGTGTAGTTTCTATATATATATACGACTTGTGTCTGTCTGTCTGTGTGTGTGTGTGTGTGTGTGTGTGTGTGTGTGTGAGTGTTCGCGATGCACGGCCAAAGTTCTCGATGGATCTGCTTCAAATTTGGTGGGCATATTCAGGTACACCCGGGACAGGACACAACCTGGTCGATATTTTATCACGTGCTCTCAGCGCGCAGCGCTGAACCGATTTTGGTTCTACCTCAGCTACCCGGGCCCCCATACCGACACACCAAAGCCAAAGTTCTCGGTGGATCTTTTTCAAATTTGGACACCGTATTCAGCTACACCCCGGACACAATATCATCGATGAGATATTTCAACGCGTGCTGTCAGCGCGCAGCGCTGAACCGATTTTGGTTTTTCTGTTCATTTCACCATTCCCAGTAACTCTTCCTTATCTTCTCCATGTTTTCAGCGTTTACCTCCCTTCCTTCGTATGGTGCACTATAGTATGAGGGGGCATCTTCGGATATTCCCGGCGTTCTGTTACTATTTTTAGAAGGTCACCGCAGTGTCCAGAACGTAAATTGGACCCGTAAATTATCCTCACTGTAAAAGTGCAAAGGTCGAATCAATTTATAGCCACGCGAAAAATACACTGTCATCTATCTCTCTATATATACGGCTTCTCTGTGTTTGTGTGTGTGTGTGTGTGTGTGTGTGTGTGTGTGTGTGTGTGTGTCTCTCTCTCTATGTGGGCAACACCAGTGAGGGCCCCAAAGGGGGGGTATCATCACGATCACGGGAAGGGAAATTTTAGCTTTCACGATCACAGTTACCTTGATTTTAGTTTTCACGATCACGAACACCAGTGGCAAATCACGGTCACGGTAAAAGTTGCAGGTACAGAAAGCACGTGTCAAAGTAAACACAACCACACAGTTATTCGCTCCTCTGGATCTATTGTTTATTCAACACAAAGTGACAACTGTTGCACTTTTGTATTATTTTTTTTTTAATTCTCTTTCATTCACACATAGAAATACATATCATGATTTGTAATCAGTAACAAGAATGTTGTTTTCATTGTTTTTTCTCTCGCTCTCTCTCTCTCTCTCTCTCTCTCTCTCTCTCTCTCTCTCTCTCTCTCTCTCTCTCTCTCTCTCTCTCTCTCTCTCTCTCTCTCTCTCTCTCTCATAGTCATTCAGACACACAGGAATATACACTCCAGGGGCGGAGTAGTTAAGCCAGAGGGGAGGTTGGGGGGTTACAACCTGGGGTCCAGGGGTAGACCTTGTGGGGTACATGGGCAAGGCCCCGTTGGGGGGTCTGGGGGGCTTAGCCCCCCATAAGCTGAAGAGTTTTAGCTATTTTATGAACAATTTATGGCTTATCCTTGATTTTAAACATGATCAACTGGTGTCAGCAGCCACTCATTATTTCTAGTTAGTATAAAAAAAAAAATTTTACAGCCGGGGGGGGGGGGGGTTCTGGAACCCCTGTAACCCCCCCTCCTAATCCGCCCCTGCACTCATACACATTCAACTCCCACACCCTCACTCACACACATGAATATATATAGGCTACTTGCACAATTTCACCTTTCCAGAGCTAAATCTTTTAAACCCTTTTTCTCAAAAACTATTGGGTGGATTGAAATTAAAGTACATGTATGTGTGATGGTAGAGTCTATAATCCTGACTAAAGGTCAGTCTAGGAATCATGAAGGTGGGTGAAGGAATATACACTCATACACATTCAACTCCCACACCCTCACTCACACACATGAATATATACTTGCACAATTTCACATTTCCAGAGCTAAATCTTTTAAACCCATTTTCTCAAAAACTATTGGGTGGATTGAAATTAAAGTACATGTATGTGTGATGGTAGAGTCTATAATAACAAAATCCCCAACGAACATGACTTTGATCGACTTTGACATGAGGATCAAGTGACCCAAACTGGCACGTCTCCCCGCCATAGTTCCTGAATTTAACCCATTGTTGATAAGTTTACAGGCGCTAAAATAAATCCAAGCTTAATGCAAAGAAGCGACAATTAGAATCTATGCCAAGCGTGTCCACGTTGCTGGGATGAAATGCTCCCCCCCCCCTGGCTTAAGCATGTACCTCCCAAACGCTTTTTTTTTGCATCTGGAACATCATGAAATCCGAGGAGAAATCGCACCTCTCACCCCCTTTCGAAAGACATTTATCTTCAACGATTTTTGTGATGAAAAGTATGAGTCCTTACAATCTCAATTCTTCTTCATTGCCTATACAGCTTGCTGTCGAATTTACCTTTTTCGTTCAAGGAGAGGCTTCCTTTCCCTCCAGAAACATCAAAAAACGTTCAGCTTCAAGGGGGCTTCACCCCCTTGCAACCCCCACCAAGGAAGCCACCTGGACCCCCACCAAGGGGCTTTGCCCCCTGGACCCCCATCTGTAACCCCCCCCCACCCCTATACTTACCTAGTCCGGCCCTGAATAGATCAACATACCTTGACATTTTGTCTTCGGAAAGACGGACCCGTAGCCTGACCTTTCCATCAAGGAAGGCATTCTCGCCGCCTGCTTTTGTCTGGTTTGAATCCACAAAATATAACAGAAGTTCGATGACAGTACCGCTGCACGCCATTTTTTATCTTCGAATTCGAATTTGACTGAATGCACTCAAAAGGCTTTAGCACGAAGCCCTTCCATTGGATGAAGTTTGGCAGACTTTTGCAATTCGCCTTCTGATTGGATCTCTTTTTTTGTGTGATTGGTTCTCTTTTGTGTTGTTGCTTCCCTTCAATCAGGATTGGCTCCTTGCTTGACGAATAGAGGATCATAGAGTGATACAGCTGTGAAAAATGTACGTTGAAAATAAAATGCTTTGCAATAATGCCCATCACGATCACGAAAACAAATGACGATCACGATCACGAGACTTGATTTTTTTGTCATCACGGATCACGGGCAAAGTCCCATCACGATCACAGAAATTGAAATTTCGGCAATCACGGTCACAGAAAGGTCAAAAAACGCCAATCACGATCACGATTTTAAACCCTTTGGGGCCCTCACCTGTGGATTGTTCAGTTCTGTTTGTGATGTGGTCTGGCGGCTTTTGTGTATTTGTATGTACTGGCCTTCCTTTGAGAAGCCATAA
>NC_090248.1:18310184-18320184 GCF_037325665.1 Littorina saxatilis | reverse complement strand
AATGAAAGAAATAAAGAAAGAAAGAAGACAGTAAGTAATATTGATTAGTGTATTGATTCCTATTCAGAACGTGACAAAACAAACGAACAAACAAAACAAACAAAAAACAGAAAAGTGTTACAAACTCGACATAGCTTGGTATTTGTAAATGTTATGTGTTGACTTTCATCGTATGTTCCATTCAATAATGTATCTTTATATTTATATTTCCTTTTATTCCTGACACAACAGATTGTCAAAATCTCAACTCTCCGCGCTTTTTGACGCAGCCATCGACTGTCAACGTCAGCGAAAAGGCCACAGTTGGGGATGACGTCATGACGTGTCAGGCAACCGATGACGACACGGGTCTTGCGGGTGAACTGCACTTCTCCATTATAGGTATGGGACGATTCATTCATCAGAGAAGAAATAATGTGCATGGAACTAAATACAGAAAGAAAAAAAACGGGAAAAAGAAAGAAATAATGGAAGAGAAAGAGAGCAGTACAAATAAGTAAACGAAAGCGACACCAAAACATTTGCAAGGAATGAAAACACAAAGCTGCCAATATATCTACGGGTTTGAATGAAATTTGCACGCACACAACAACAACAAATCAGATTTATACGCTGTTTTACAAAACTAATAAGATGCAAAACTTGTTTACAAGTCTTGTTTACGATGTCTGCAGGTGGCACAGGAGCCGATACCTTCTCTATAAATAGCAGCACTTGTGACGTCACAGTGGCCAATCAACTAGATTTCGAGAACATAACCGAATATGACGTCATCATTAAGGCCAGCGACCTTGACCCTGAAAATTCGACGTCGGCGACTTTGACTTTCACCGTCAAGATTGTGGATGTAAATGAACATGAGCCTGTAAGTGTCTAAACTATCTTACTTGTGCGCAACTGTGTGTGTGTGTGTGTGTGTGTGTGTGTGTGTGTGTGTGTGTGTGTGTGTGTGCGTGTGTGTGTGTGTGTGTGTGTGTGTGTGTGTGTGTGTGTGTGTGTGTGTGTGCGCGCGCGCGCGCGTGTGTTAATTGATTAGAAAAATACTTGCAAAATAGGTTCTGTGGTTGTAACTGACCGGTCAGGTACCCCATTCAGTTACCCAACCCTCGTTTATGACGTTTATCTGATTCTTGGTATATCATCATATTCAAAATTCTGTATCATAAACTCTGTCCGACTGATTTCTCGAATTTTGTCACACTTGTTTCAACCAATTCTGAAATAATCACAGACAAAATATTAGCAACATATTAGCAAAGTCGATTTTCGGGGTCAATCGTTGTCGTATGTTTTTAAGCGCTGATTCTAAAAGCTAACATATCAATCCTAAAATCTCAATAAAAAAGACCACTCTCAGAACAGACATATATTTATATTGCAGCTTCTGCAATGAACTAACGTCCATTTCTTTGATTATGTTTAGACTTTCACCAACACCCCAGCGTCACCTGTACCCCTACCAGAGGATGCAGAGACAGGGACAACGGTTTTCACGTGCTCCGTATCAGACGAGGACAGTGACAGCTTACCCAGCGGTCAACACACTTTTAGCATTACTGGTAAGTAGCGGGAACGCTTAATTGCTGTTATCCCGTGCATTCAGGCACACACATAACAAAACAAACAAACAATCAAACACACAAACAAACCAGAAAGCAAACAAACAAACAAACAAAAAGACCATAATTTAATAATGCTTTAGGAATCACTGAATAGTTTGGAAGAACAATTCAGAATGTCAAACATATTTCCTTTTATTGGCAACGTCTCTAGTTTGGAAATTCATTTTATAACACGTCGTATCAACGTTAAAAACATAACTTGCACAACCATGGCTTAACATTTGTATTGTTCATATCAACCTTTATACATTTTTCAGGAGGAAACACAGACGACAAATTCAGTCTTAACAGTAGCTCGTGCGCTTTGGTCCTGGTAGATGACCTTGACTTTGAGATTCAAGCACAGTACAACATTACGATCCAAGCGTCTGACCTTGACCCCACTTCCCCCAGAAGTGCGTCCACTGTGATTTCCATTGACCTCACAGACGTCAACGAAAAACCAGTGAGTGTCATTCAGGCCAACATTTAACATAGGTATTGGTTGTCCATTACACATCATTAATATCCCTCGTCCTTTCGTCCAACCCCGCCCTTACTCTTACACAGATTCTCTTGCATAAAGTATACATTGTTTCTTTCTCTGTGTTTTTTAGCTCAGTAAATATTGTTTATTGCCCATTGCGTACAACAATTCCTGCATGATTTGTATAAGCTTACGCCACTTTGTATTTAATCAAATGCTCTACTTCTCCAACGCGTATCTTTCGTTGAAAAGAAAGACTTGGGAATCACGTTCCACATCAGACTATACAATCTGAAAGGAAATAAACCGACGGCTTCTTCTTGTTGGTTGGCTGTGTCCCATTCATAAGTAAGGTCATGGTAATCCGCCATGTAATACATTGCTATTAATTTAATTAATTCTTAGTAGAAAGTCGCTTTTCAAAGCTTCTATTTTCTGTAGGTGCCAGGATAATGGTTACACGTTAAGGCTGTCCTTAATTCAGCCCGAGGTGGACTTCGCCAAGACTTCCTATACATCTTTTTACCAAAAATTCTGTGCTCAAGCTTCGTTCAGCGAGCTTCGTAATTAATCACAGATTTGTACTCTTTTACTTCACTTACTGCTGTTGTTTATAAGAAGAGCGCTTATATACTTCCCTTTGTTTCATAGAGCTGTACTTAATACAGCGCCATGTTATGGGTAGTAATGACTGCGTTACTTCTGTGTGTATCCAACGAGCAGAGCATACAGAACCTTCCAGGGGATCCCATGCAGATAGCGGAAGACATTGCTATGGCAACGGTCATCTTCACCTGTAATGGCCGCGACCCTGACCTGTCCGGTCTGCCCCATGGTCAGCTGTCTTACTCCATCACTGGTCAGTATTTCTGTACACAATACAACTCACGCACATCTTACTGCATCACTGGTCAGTACTTCTTTACACAATACAACTCACGCACATCTTACTGCGTCACTGGTCAGTATTTCTGTTCACCGTACAATTCACGCACATCTTACTGCGTCACTGGTCAGTATTTCTGTACACCGTACAACTCACGCACATCTTACTCCATAACTGGTCAGTACTTCTTTACACAATACAACTCACGCACATCTTACTGCGTCACTGGTCAGTATTTCTGTACACCGTACAACTCACGCACATCTTACTCCATAACTGGTCAGTATTTCTGTACACCGTACAACTCACGCACATCTTACTCCATCACTGGTCAGTACTTCTCTACACCGTACAACTCACGCACATCATTCTTACTCCATCACTGGTCAGTACTTCTTTACACAATACGGCTCATGCCCAATCCCTCAAACACTAGGTCACCTACTTTCACTTTCGCTTTGAGCCTTACCCATAAGGCCTTGCGACCGGATGTGATTAATGCACTTCCTTCCGGCTTCTTCATTCTGGCGTTTGCAGAGTTTGAATCGATGCGATAGTGTGTTCGCTGTGAATTTTCAAATTTGAGATTTTTTTGGCTGACATAATGGCGTTGAACGAAGGTTTGGAAGTATGGTGTTCGATCATGGGGAACTCAGATGACGATTCTGACACGCCTTTTGAAGGTTTTCTACTTGAAGAGGTGAAAGGGGATGAGTCTTGACATCGATCTGGGTGTTGTTATTCGACAACAGGACTTTCGGGAGGATTTTTCTGGGAGTTTCAACATATATTGGTGTAAATGAGGACTGAAGGCTGACACGTTGGACGTTTTTGAAGAACACTTGCTGGATTGTTTTTTTTAAACAACATTTATTACATCGGAAGTGGACAGAACATACTTGCATATGAAACTATAGTGTATTCTCGAGTTATTCTGCCATCTTCTATATAAATGTGAGTACTCTAGAGATAAAGAACCGCCACGCGTATTTAACGCCGACATTCTGAGATGCAGCACCGTAAATTACCACCAGGCAGCGAAGCTATGTCACTGACTTTATGTCCAAGAGCCCATTAACCATTTAACACATTCCGTGAACAGGGGTGTTGAGGTTTCACTATGTCTGTTTGTTTGTCAGTTTGTCAATTTGTCCTTCGAAAAACAACAAAACCTTTCACGGAATGAGGAATACGCCGACGACACGATCTGGTACACGCTGTACGTTACCTGAGCAAGTCTCAGAACAAGGAAAGTAGCCCCTTATTCTACTTATTTGTTCTAAGTGTTATTAGAGCGGTCTCCTTTTGGTTTTACTACTACATGGGGAACGGAAGTGTCTTGGCGCCATAAAGACCAACGTTTGTTTTTGTCAACTCCAGCGGGCAACGAAGATGGAAAGTTCTCAGTGAACAACAGCACGTGCGCCGTGACCGTGAGTGGACAGCTGGACTTTGAGAGCGTGACCCTCTACACGCTGACCATACAGGCACAGGATGCTGACCCTGCGGACAGCCAGAGTGTGTCCAGACCACTGATCATCTCCGTTACTGATGTCAATGAATACACCCCGGTAAGATAATGCGCGTATCTTTAGAAAGGGAACCCTGCAGATGTTATACACACTTTGGAAGAAAAGTTTGAATTATGAAACTTGTTAAGTGTGACGATGAAATGTAACCACAGTTGAAATGGACGATACTACTGAAAGAAAAATTGTGTGTGTGTGTGTGTGTGTGTGTGTGTGTGTGTGTGTGTGTGTGTGTGTGTGTGTGTGTGTGTTTTCTGTATGAGTATCTGCATGCCTGCCTACCTGTATGCCTGATGTTTGTGTGCACGCCTGTTTGTCTCTCTGTCTGTCCACCTGTCTGCCCGTCTGTTTGTCTGTCCGTTCGTCTGCACCACGCAAGGGGAAATCTGCTAAGATTGATTTCTAACAAATACCAAAACGTAGCTAACAAACAAACACGAGGTAGCCTCGTGTAAGACTAACAAGAACTCACTGTTTGCAGAGCTTCACAAACACCTCCACCCTGCCAGTAGAGATGGGTGAACACAGCAGTACGGTAACCACGGTGTTCACGTGCAATGCTACCGATCAGGACAGTGCCACTCAGCCGTCTGGACAGCTCCGTTACAGTCTCTCAGGTCACATATTCGTCTTTTGACGCGTCTTTTTTTTCCGGCATCCTTTTCTTCTTCTGTCTCGTCGTCTTCGTCTTGCGAACGGTAGAACGTAGATGGAAAAAGTTGCACACGAAAGGTGCGAAAGAAGGAGAAGCCATTGCCTTTCTTTAAACGTTCAAAGTTTTATTATTTTTCAACTTGCAGGTGGCGATGGAAAGTTCAGCCTTGAAAACAACGAAGTTTGTCTCGTGACCGTAACCCAGCCGTTGGACTTTGAAGCCAAGTCTACATATCCATTGACCTTGACCGTTCGCGACCTTGACCTTAATATCACAAGAAGCTCTACGCTGACGTTCGTGGTCACAGTGATCGACGAAAATGACCGACCGGTATGTGATGAATAATATTTTTAGAAAACAAAATTCATTCACAACCCGACGCCATCAGCTTATCTCAAAAGTTGAATAGGCCTACTGTAACTGAGTTCGCTCAAGGTTTGACTAAATCCGCGACGATGTGTCTTCATTAATTTCTTTGAACTGTTCTGGTTTATAATATCCTTGATCAAATAACATTCATACCGTTAGAATCTGTATATTTCGTCAATGTTCTTAGGGAAAGGAGAAAACTGTCTGCAAAAATAAAAAGCGCTTCTCTATGCTAACGTTGACGTTAAGTCATTCTTTCTACTGTACTCGTTTTTCTTAAAGCATGTTGTGAATCTGAAACAATTACTCATTTTGTGTAAGTATATCTAAGTGGTATTTCGTTGAAAATGATTATGGTAGCAAGTGAATAAAGCAAATACTTCTGGGAAAATTGGTTGTCACACTGAAAGAAGCAGCTCGATTACACACCTCTCTAATTATATAACATCATTTCGATGTTGATGATTGTGAACATTGCCAGGAATCATATTTGAATGTGCAGTTACTGCAAAACACGACGTCAATGCCAACCGTGCAAGAGAACTCGCCGGCTGGAACAGTTCTGTTGAACTGTTCTGCGACAGACCAAGACAATCCTTCTCTTCCTTCTGGCCAGTTGAATTATTCCCTTGTTTGTAAGTTGAACTATATAGAATGGATTGTGTGTTGGGGTTAGTATGATGTTAGGGTGCGTTTGTTTGCCTCAGTATTTCCAAACTGTGAAACTCTGCCATAACCCATTAAATGTTTACAGGGTTATTTCCGAACATCGTCTATTAGCTAACGAATTCAGGAATCGAGATCTAGAAGCAGAATATCTAAAACTCGTCTACTTTTTGTTTGCTCTTACATTACTTTACAATTACTCAAAATCGTTTTCTTTTTGTCTCACAGCTGGAAACGTTGACGGCGCTTTTACGCTGGTGCCGCCTTGTCGCATAGCAACCAGCAGATCGCTCGATCATGAGGTTCGGGTTCTGTATGACCTTGAGATCAGTGTCACCGACCTTGACCCAGTTGACCCCCAAACGGACACCCATGTTTACACTGTCAAGGTCTCGGACATCAACGACAACACACCGGTCAGTGAACTGTGGACATTTGGAGAATGTATTTATGTTGATGTTTTCGTCTTTCTGGCCATGTAGTTGTTTAGTTCAGTTTGGTTGTTTTGTAATCAAAACGGTAAAGCTAATGATCGACATCGTCCTCCTAATCGGAAGGTCGTGAGTTCAAATCCCAGTCGCGGCCGAATGGTGGGTTAAGGGTGAATATTTTTCTGATCTCCCAGGTCAACTTATGCGCAGACCTGCTGGTGCCTTATCCCCCTTCGTATGTACACGCAAGCACAAGATCAAGTGCGCACGGAAAAGATCATGTAATCCATGTCAGAGTTCGGTGGGTTATAGAAACACGAAAATACCCAGCACGGTTCCCACGAAAGCGGAGTGTGGCTGCCTGAATGGCGGGGTAAAAACGGTCATACACGTAAAACCCCACTCGTGTTAAGACATGAGTGAACATGGGAGTTTCAGCCCATGAACGAAGAAGAAGAAAAAGAAGAATCGACAAGTCCCTTGTGTCTCCTTTTTGATCGTCATAATGTGTCGCTTCTAGTCATCATGGCTTATTTGGCAAACGTAGATGCGCTTCTGGATTTATAGATTACAACATGCTAGTAGTAAATATGTACTCGTTAACTTTTTATGTGAGGTCAATATCGATTTTGATTATCAGTTTAAAGATAAAGCGGTGCACAACTAAATCAAAGACATGGTAATTATTGCGTGTCCTAATTTGAGTACCCCCCACCCCCAAGGAACAAAAATCAGACTGGGATATATTTTTGTGTCTGTATTTCAGTATTTTTTTAGCGTCCCAGACAATCCTATCAGTCTTTCTGAAGATCTTCCATTGGGAGTGCCCTTTGTGAACTGTTCTGGCGATGATAATGACACGTCGTTGGAACCGACCGGACAAGTGCAGTTTGCCATCATTGGTATGTGACGTCATTTTGATAAAATCATTGCTGGAAGGATGAGAGGTGCAAAAGACTGGATGCTGAAAGTCATGATCTTACTTACTTTGTTAAACAGAGTACGTTAATACTAAATGCTTGAACATATTTGCATTTGTCTCGATGGATATGGATGATGTGAACACACACTCGCTTCTACAGAAGCACATAACACCAAAAGTAATCACTTAGAGCATCTAATGTGTGAATACTTCAAAGGAATTGCATAGCTTAGATAATTAGCTTGGTATGTCTCTTGTACTGTACAATCTGTTTGTTTAATCTTTAATTTTTTTCAGCCGGGAACGAAGAGGGTCTTTTCACTGTCGACAACGCTACGTGCAACATGAGTCTCGTGAAGCCGCTAGATTTTGACAACGGCACGTGGAGCTTTAACATCACTGTCCGTATCTTTGACCTTGACCCACTTTCGCCTCGCAGTGCGGAGCAGGAGTATCGCATCTGCGTCACCCCTGTCAACGACCATGACCCTGTGAGTGTATTTGCTGTACAAATAACTGATGTTGCTGATGATTCTTCACGTTAGCATAGGCCTCTCAATCTGATCAGGCCTCTCATGCTGCGTTACAAAGCTTTAAAAGAAATCGTTCTTACCTGTTTATTTGTCATAGCTGCATGAGAAATATACCCGCTTAAAAAAATCAGTGAGTCTTGTCTCTAAATGCCTGCCTTACACAATTACAGCTTTATCGTTTTGCAAACAACATTAACTTAAGGGAGTTGAGGGATTATACACATGGAGTACATGGAAGGTTTTGAGTTCCCAAGAAACAGTAACTGGTTGATTTTGAAATAAAGTGTTCATGCAATCATTTACGGGTAGTCGAGTTGAACGATATTGGAGGATCTTTTGGACTTACGATACATAGTTTTATTTAGAATCCTAGAATCTTCAGCGGTTGCTCGATCCTTTTCCTTGGTACACATGTTATTAACCATACGAGAAAAATATCAAAAGAGGTCAAATTAGAAAGAATGACTCAATGTCTTGCCGTGACAGACGTGGGTTGAAGTTCTGCCAAAGAAGACGGAGATCGCTGAGAACTCCCCGCTAGGAACTCACCTCGGCAGGTGTTCTGCCACTGATGGTGACAGTCCCCTATTCCCCTCCGGACACGTGCGCTACAAAATCTCAGGTAAGGCATGATTCAATGGCTGTCCAGTGCGCATTCATTCCATTCAAGCTAAACGTTTGTGATGTGTGTTCAATGATTATATTTTAGAAATATGGGTTGGTAGGCTACACAGGTTGGATGACATTTTTGTTTAGACTTTTTTCTTTTAAATTTTGTCAGTTGCACAAAAAAGAAGGAATTATATTGTAGAGGGAGATATTTTGTCGTCAGCTTGTTGCTTTTTTCTAAAAGTCAGAAGTATGGTTTCCACAAAAAACAGTTACTCAATTTTGAATGCTTTATTGGTCTTTAATTTATTTCGTCAAAATGAATATGACAACGAAAAGAGTGCTACACGTTATTTCTACTCTGTGAAATGTTAAAGTGTATATGACAACGAAAAG
Organism: Littorina saxatilis; assembly: GCF_037325665.1. Taxonomy (NCBI): domain Eukaryota; kingdom Metazoa; phylum Mollusca; class Gastropoda; order Littorinimorpha; family Littorinidae; genus Littorina; species Littorina saxatilis. The sequence goes on along the minus strand of NC_090248.1, from coordinate 18,311,100 downwards.
AGTGCTACACGTTATTTCTACTCTGTGAAATGTTACAGTGAATATGACAACGAAAAGAGTGCTACACGTTATTTCTACTCTGTGAAATGTTAAAGTGTATATGACAACGAAAAGAGTGCTACACGTTATTTCTACTCTGTGAAATGTTACAGTGAATATGACAACGAAAAGAGTGCTACACGTTATTTCTACTCTGTGAAATGTTACAGTGAATATGACAACGAAAAGAGTGCTACACGTTATTTCTACTCTGTGAAATGTTACAGTGTATATGACAACGAAAAGAGTGCTACACGTTATTTCTACTCTGTAAAATGTTACAGTGTATATGACAACGAAAAGAGTGCTACACGTTATTTCTACTCTGTGAAATGTTACAGTGTATATGACAACGAAAAGAGTGCTACACGTTATTTCTACTCTGTGAAATGTTAAAGTGTATATGACAACGAAAAGAGTGCTACACGTTATTTCTACTCTGTGAAATGTTAAAGTGTATATGACACGAATATGGTTTATGCTGCAGTCCTTTAAGCTGCATTTCATTGCAAGTCAATGTCTGTGTCTCTTTGTTTTTTAAATGTGTACAGTGCAGATGATGTATGAACTCACTTAATGTGTGTCCACGCCCAGTAAATAACTCGCAGCAATTTCTGCTTTTTTCTTTCTCCCAGCCGGAAATAAAGTGGGGTTGTTTTACCTGGACTCTTTTACGTGTGACCTCTTCATCAACGGTCTTCTTGATTACGAGGATAAAAAAGCTCACAACCTGAAAATCTTGGCAGTTGACCTTGACCCTGTTAATGGTCGCAGCAGTAAGACCATGAAAGTGAAGGTGAAGGTCACCGATGAGAACGACAGTGGGCCAGTAAGTATATTTTGGTCTTATATTTAACTTTTAGTCACAGTTAAAACA
>NC_090248.1:18245184-18305184 GCF_037325665.1 Littorina saxatilis | reverse complement strand
CGGAGGAGATCCTGAAGGCGTGTTTAAGGTAAGGTGGTTTTGCTTAGTGTAATGTTTTGTTTCTGTGTAAGAATACTTCAGAGATTTGTTACAGGCACTGTCCTTTCTGCCTATACAAACATTTGCAGGGCCGGAATACCCCCCTAGCCTAAACATGTACCACACTTATTTAAAACATTTTTTATTATTGTTTATTTTATGCCGTTTCATGCAAGGAGCGACCATTTTCCTATCTCAGAATATGACCTACCCATCAGCTTCAGGGGGATTCGCCCCCTGACCCCCACAAGGGGCTCTTCCCCTTGACCCCGCCAGGGGGAACATCCCCCTGGACCACCACTGGCAACACCCCCCTCCTCTTAGCCTAGTCCGGCCCTGATGTGTACCGCCAAAGATCCGTCCAGGCCTTTGCATGGATGTAGGAAACTTTGGCACTGAATACTCGAGGTCGACTTCGTGCTCAGTTAAGGACAGCCTTTACGGAATCAACTTAACATAGTATTCTCCCCTCTGCACAGGAAGCAGCCAAGCTGTTGATTTGTGGCATGCGTTTAAGCTGAAGGGGTCCTCACATCTCGTGTAAAAGCCTGAATACGAGTAGATGTGATGCCTTACATGAGGAGAAGTGTATCTTTACAGTGTCCAAGTTACACTTCTTTGAACTGCAAGATACGTGAAAAGTACATGAAGAATAGAAAATACAATGAGCAAACGCTTGTTTAGATTTTGAAAATGTTTAACTGTGTCTTAAGTCAGTCAAATGTTTTCAATATTAGTCCGTGGTCTGAGTGGTCCAAACAGGTGCATTAATTATCATTTCTTCGTCTGTCATTCAAAGACTCCGCTCGATGTGTTTAATGAGATATGTGTCCTACAGATGGACAGTGTTAGCGGCGATGTAACTGCTACTGCTAAACCTAGCCAGCCCCAGTATGACGTCAGCGTGGAGGTCAGTGACAGCAGTAATCCGGCTATGACGTCATCGGTGTCTGTCGTCATCCTTGTGGAACCAGAGCTGAACTTCACTAATCTGCCCGCCAACATGACGGTGTCGGAGGTCGAGAGGGTTGGTACAGTGGTATTCACCCCCCTCGCTTGCTGCTCCTACACAGCAGTGACGGTAAGCAACGATTTGCATCTAGTTTATTTATATAACGATTAGTGCCATCACAGAAGAAGAAGAACTAGAAGATTACAAAGAAGGAAGAGGAAGAGAAGAAGAAGAAGAAGAAGAAGAAGATTACAAAGAAGGAAGAGGAAGAGAAGAAGAAGAAGAAGAACTAGAAGATTACAAAGAAGGAAGAGGAAGAGAAGAAGAAGAAGAAGAACTAGAAGATTACAAAGAAGGAAGAGGAAGAGAAGAAGAAGAAGAAGAACTAGAAGATTACAAAGAAGGAAGAGGAAGAGAAGAAGAAGAAGAAGAAGAACTTGAAGATTACAAAGAAGGAAGAGGAAGAGAAGAAGAAGAAGAAGAACTAGAAGATTACAAAGAAGGAAGAGGAAGAGAAGAAGAAGAAGAAGAACTAGAAGATTACAAAGAAGGAAGAGGAAGAGAAGAAGAAGAAGAAGAACTAGAAGATTACAAAGAAGGAAGAGGAAGAGAAGAAGAAGAAGAAGAACTAGAAGATTACAAAGAAGGAAGAGGAAGAGAAGAAGAAGAAGAAGAACTAGAAGATTACAAAGAAGGAAGAGGAAGAGAAGAAGAAGAAGAAGAACTAGAAGATTACAAAGAAGGAAGAGGAAGAGAAGAAGAAGAAGAAGAACTAGAAGATTACAAAGAAGGAAGAGGAAGAGAAGAAGAAGAAGAAGAACTAGAAGATTACAAAGAAGGAAGAGGAAGAGAAGAAGAAGAAGAAGAACTAGAAGATTACAAAGAAGGAAGAGGAAGAGAAGAAGAAGAAGAAGAAGAAGAGGGCACAACATAATTCCTAAAAAAAACACCGCAGAAAACCTTTGAAGGCATTATAGGAAACATACGCAGTGATCAAGAAAAGTTTGATTTTCTACATTCCACAATACCTAGCGAGAATACGCTGTCCTAAGAAGAGGGTTCCATGCTTCCGTTACAGTGAATAGGCAGTCGTTCTTGACAAACCAAGCACATTGTTATTGAACAATGTCCAAAAACAAAGAATGTTTACAGACTGAACAAATGAAAACAAAAATGATAAAAAATGAAGCTGAGACTACTAAAGAACAAAAACGAAAAAAAACACAAGATGGATATTTATAAACCTATATACTTTATTCAAATACCTACACATACAAACTCACCCACAATATGTTACAATTGCGTAGAAGAAATAGAAATACATACTTACAATTTCTCAATCTTGATGTCTTCAGTTTGAGCTTGTTTCCGGAAATGACAACGACCTGTTTCGCCTTCATTCCGGAACCGGTGACGTCACGGTAGTGAGTCAGCTAGATCGAGAAATGTCGTCACAGCATGGACACGCTCTGGTAGTGGGGGTGAGAGATGAGGGAGGGCAGACAGCGACTGCTACTCTTCTTATTGACCTTGGTGACGTCAATGACAATGCTCCAGTTTTTCATCCAGTCTTTAAGTCATTTGAGGTGAGATTTCTTTTTAGAAATGTTTTGATTTTTTGTTTTTTTGTTTTTTTGTAGCAACCTTTTACCATTTGTACAGGACTTACGCGAATATCTCAGTGTATACATAGAGAATACTACATGGCTTGCTGTGTCGTACCAGATTTACACGAGTTGTTTTTTTAAAATATTGAACTGCGAGCGAAAGCGAGCTGTTCACTATTTGAAAAAGCAACGAGTGTAAATCTGGTACGACACAGCAAGCCATGTAGTATTCTGTTTATCCTACATACTGTACTTACGTGTATTTTACTGAAAATGTCCTGCATTCGAGGCAGCTAAATTGAAGACGCTTGTTTTGGAACCTCGATCTCTTCTAAAGCCTCGTGCAATCTATTACGTCAAAGCAAAGAAACGTCACTCTGAAAGTGTGGCGTGACGTGTTAGTTCTAAAGATTCATCGAGGGTAATTAGCGAGCGCAATTTGTGTTTCAAAAATGACGTTTGTCTCGGTGACTTTGGCATCATACGCAGTGGAAAAACAGGTCCCTGCCAGACTTGCTTGACATGACCTCATTTACATGATATACACACGTGTGATTTGAACGATTATTATCTCACGGGTGTCTCTCTCACGTATGTAGGATAAATAATAATTCACAATCATGATTTTGTGCTTATCATTAGGTTCCTGGTATCTCTTTCTATATTTTAGTTAGTCCACTGTAAACCTTACATAAAAAGGCCATTTTCACTTTGGGAACACATTTACTGTTGAACTTTTTTTTTACATGTCAGTGCGTTTCAAAACAAATCTTCACAAACGATACAGAAACAGCTCAGTTATGTACGTATTCTTTCAGAGACAGGCTTAACGATTATTTTGGCGGTAGTTTTACCAGTTTTGTGTCGAGTTACTCCAAACAAGACAAAACCAAATCAACTACCGTAGGCAATTTCCGTCTCCATCTACAATCTTCTGTGTCAGATCACTGAGCTGCAGCAAGTCAGCACCCCCATCGGTCAGTTGACAGCCACGGACCAAGACGCAGGTATCAACGCTTCTCTGACCTACTGTCTGCTGGACAGTGCGGGAGGCACGTTCTCTGTGGACAGGGACAGCGGCGTTCTGACACTGGACAGGACAGTGGACTCTGAGACTGACAACCGATCGTATACCTTGTTGGTTGTGGCTACTGATGGCGGGGCCACACCTTTGAATGCTACAGCTACTGTGCAGGTATTCTATAATTCACTTCTCTGCCTTTCGGCAACATATAGACCAGGTGAACAAAACAGTCAAACGTAAACGCTTGCTTCTTTTGATAAAGTACTTCCATAACACTAGTCAAAAGAAACTGGAAAAGTGCTATTGTGCTTAGAGTAGTATGTTTTCAGTTTTTATTACTGAAATCTAAGCAACGATCAGAGTCATAATGAGATCATTGTTTATGGGGAAGGTAGGTGTTACAAAAAACAACAAGAACAAACAAACAAACAAACAAAAAACACATTCACAAAACATAATATATATATTACAAGAAAGTGGACACAATAATTTCAGATCAACAGATTTTAAAACTGTACAGTTTCAAGTTTAAGCATGGTTACACACATGCAATCACTATTTCCGAATGCTTCGAGAGCCTTTTTTCCTGGACGAATGCTCATGTGTTTATGACGACGGGTTCTGGAAAACCTACGACATTCCATTCCCCCGACCCCCACCCCTAATGTCGACGTAATGCCTCATAACTGCTAAATAATGATTTGATTTAGGCATGAACTTGAGAATTTCAGCCTGAGGTACTGTATATATTGTGCTAAACAAGTGTATCGTCTCTTCTCATTCATGCATTCCAGATAGTTGTAAAGGATTCAGACGAGTACAACCCTCAGTTCACCAACGGCCCAGGCACTGTCACTATTAGAGAGAATTTTCCTCTCGGCGTCATTGCATTCGTCATAGAGGCCGCTGATGACGACATCACTGACGTCATCAGGTACACTCTGTCAGGAACTGGTCTGCCTTTTCAAGTCCTGCAGGACACGGGTGAAGTGATACTGCAATCTCCGCTGGACAGAGAAACTGTGCCCGTGTATCAGCTTCAATTTGAGGCCTTCAACAATAGGGGAGATGGTACAAACTTGACTGTAGAGGTAAATAATATCTATCTCTATTTTTCTAGATATGTTCAAAGTCAAGTAGCTTAGTCTTATTGTGTGTATACTGTATAAGAGAAATAAAAGGGGATTTTGTGTGTCAGGTTTTGTTGAATTTTTAGTTACTGAAAGAGCCTTTAATCTAATTGAAGGTGTCATCGCTTTATCACGGACGGTGGTATTGATTTTCCAGATAAAGAAATGTAAGTGGTCCGACTGTCAGTGTGACCACCGCGAATCAATGAAACCGGCTCCTTTGATTCAACAAGTATGCGAGTATTTTTCAGTGAACTCCTTTTTGATCTTTAGGTACAGATAGAAGACGTCGACGACAATGATCCACTTTTCTCAACTAGTGTCTACCAGTTTTACACACCACACGGCACAGGTGCTGACGTCATTGTGGGGAGAGTCAACGTCTCTGATGACGACATAGGCAGCAATGCAGATTTCTTCGTCAGCATCATCTCAGGCAACGGCGCTGGGTATTTTATTTTGGACGGACTTGAAATAAAGACAGCGCGACCTTTGCACTATGATGGAGTGAAAGAGTTTCTACTAACTATGAAGGCCCAACCCGCCGGCAACGCTTCTGATAATTACGTAAGTATGCTGCTTCTAAATTAGCTCGGTGTAAGTTGGGGTTTTGATGCTTGTGGATTACAGCTGATAGCACTTTTGAACATGCTGTCATTGCAGTTTGTGAAAATGTTTCAGCTAGAGGATATATATAAACGCAATTTTCTATGAAGGCGATTTGGGAAGGAAGGGGTGTAATTCACATTGTAATGTGTGTTATCTTTCTCATTTTAATGTCTCCGTTGTGTAAAATAATTAGAGGAAATGAACACAAACCATTAGACCTGTCATTGATTTCTAGACACAAACAATATATTGTCCAACCAAAGAAGAAGAACCGGAAAAGATAACTGAAACTCATTAATATGTGTTGCAATAGAAAATGATTCAGATATATCTCACGGCATAAAAAGACAATATGCATGGTAGACATTTTCCTTACTAACTTCACATCACACACATTCTTTAAACATACGATTTGTTTTGCCAGCGCTACTCAGAAGCCTCAGTGAGAATAGAAGTCCTTCCCTCCATTGCGGAACCAAAGTTCGCCAATAGCACACTCAGAATCACATTGCCAGAAAACTCTGCAGTGAACACGTTCATTTTCGACCTCGATGCCACAGCCCTCGGCGCTACGGAAGGCAGCAACGGAACTCTTCGTTATGTCATGCGAAGTGGACATGGGTATTTCTCTGTCAACGAAGACACAGGTGTGGTGCACGTGTCAGGGGTCATTGACTATGAGGCGAACAAAGTTATCCCCGTGACAGTGGATGCAAAAAATAGAGACAATCCTAGTTTCAAAGACAGCGTTCTCCTTACAGTTGAAGTTGTCAATCTCAACGACAATGCCCCCAAGCCTAAATCTCCCGTCAACCAGTTAACCGTGGATGAAGATGACACTGTTGGTACTTTAGCAGAGCAAGTCATTTTCACTGATGCTGACGATGGTGTATTTGGTGAATTCAATATAACTTTATCAGTTTGTTCTCACTTCACAATCGACGCCAACTCCGGTGCAGTGAGCGTGATAAAGGCCCTGAACTACAATAACCAAAGTGTGCACACCTGTCTCGTGACGGCCACAGACGCGGGCAGACCTCCTCTCTCGGGTGTGACGTCATTGGTGGTGACGGTTCGTGACGTCAACGATAACCCGCCGTGGTTTGTCAGTGCACCATACACGCTGAACGTGTACGAAAACACTCTACCCGGAGCAACGCTTACCACAGTCCTAGCTGTGGACATGGACACGGAAGAGAGGGGTGAAGTGACCTACACCTTACTTTCGGGTAACACGGGCAACACGTTCGCTCTGAACGAAAGTACCGGCACGCTGATACTCGCTGCTCACCTCGACGCAACTCTGACGTCACAGTTCGTCCTAGAGGTGCAGGCGAGTGACGGAGGAAGTCCCCCGCTGACGTCAAACGCCACAGTGTCTGTCAAGGTGATTGATGTGAACGACCACGCCCCCGTGTTCACAGTAACGTCTGTTGAGGTGACTGTGGAACGACTGTCAGTGCCTGGTAAAGAGGTTGCCGTGCTGAATGCCACAGACGATGATCTGCATGACAATGCTCTGATTTCATTTGCCATCACAGCAGGTAACCGCTCTGTCAATGCGCTGTCTATTATCACACGGTATTAGAATTTAGCAAAGTGGGCCCTGGAAGGTTTTGTCATTATTTCTTCTCTCAGTTCCATGGGTTGCAGTCGATGAGCTGTGTAAGGTATTTTCAAAAATATAATGATTACGCTTTAGCGTTTCATCGTGATGTAAATAGGCTGATTGAGAAATTGAAGGTAAATTTTGTATCTCAAAAAACATTTGCCCAAAACTATACCCATTTGATACGACTAAGGCTGCTGTTTGCAGAGTGTGACCGTACATCATTAGATATAAGGATATGTTCAAGGGGATATTTACATCTACTCCTCTTGGTGAGTACTGTTACAACTAATCATTTCTTGGGCTGATAAGGCACATCTATGTTTCATTGCAGGTGACCCCGGCGGTTTGTTTTTCATAGACAGAAGCAGCGGTCAAGTGACAACACGTGCGTCACTCTTGGACGCAGCGGACACTCACCCTCTGACCATACTCGCCACTGACCACGGCACCCCGCCCCTCTGGAACTCCACCACCCTCACCATCCACCTCAACCCCCCTTCCTCCTCTCTCCCTCCCAACACCTCTCATTCTCTTCTCCCTGCTCTCCATGTCCGCGAGGATGCGACAGTGGATACAGTTGTGGGAACGATTGACCCCAGTCCGGCCACAGCGGTATCTCAGTACGCCATCGTGTCCGGAAACTACAAGGACAGCTTCAAGCTGGTCAAGCAAGGTGACGGGACAGCGGAGCTACGGGTTGCAGGACCACTGAACTATGAGGAGCGCTCTGTGTTTGACCTGTTGGTAACTTTGCAGACGCCTACCAGTGGAGAGATTCAGAAATTCGTGAAGGTAATTGTCTAGGCTTTAGGTTTACAAACCTGGGGAATGTAATGTGTTTATTGTGTCTATCAGCGGATCAGGTAACTGTTCATTACAATTGTTGCATCAGAGCAAGCAAAAAGTGAAAGTTTTGGAATGACATTCCTGTTCGCGATAAGCAAAAACAAACAGCACAATGAAATAACCCCTTTGTACGCGAAAACTCAGTCGATAGTTAAATAATACTGGTAAACCGATGCATTAGGTCAAGACTGAACTTCATCTTTGTTTACAAAACGCTTCAAATTGCTAAACGCCTGATATTAATTTGGCGAAGTTGACATCGCGAAATCTACTTCTCGAAGCCTGCTGCACCAAGCTTTGGCACTGATATTTTGGTAAACAGACTTCTCAAAGTGACAATTCCTTTATGTATACCCTCAGGTGTTCGTGACGGACGTCAATGACCACGCCCCCCAGTTCGCAGACGGACCCTTCCTGGAGCTCTACACAGCAGAACACACCACCGCTGGTCATCGGCTGTGGACACTGAGCGTGACCGACGCTGACCAGTCGGACACCAGCGGAACCTTGGTGTACGAGATAGTGTCTGCCACAGAGGCTGGCATGCTGAACGTCACTGCACAAGGAGACCTCGTGCTGCTCGTCTCGCCTGACTACGAGACAGTGCAAAAGGTTGGTGAGCGTTTTTGTTTTTTAAAGTGATGAATGCCATGGTTATTGTTGTTGTTGTTGTTGTTGTTGTCGTTGTTATTGTTGTTGTTATTGTTGTTGTTGTTGTTGTTGTCGTCGTCGTTGGTGATGGTGGTGGTGGTGGTGACGTTGTTGTTAAGGAGGGTAATGTTGTTGCTTCAATGGTGTCATACGCAACTAGTGTGAGCCGCTAATTCGGTAATCAGAAGAGCGCTTATTAGACTTCAGATAAGAATTTCTTACCCTTTTCTTTCCGGAACAAAGCTATATCACAAAGTAAGAAGCCAGAGGATTAGGAATCTTACTCTGTATTTGTGAGAAATGCGTATTTGACTTTGAGTGCAGGTGGAAGCTGTTGTGACAGTCAGGGACAGCGACGTCACAAGCATGTCGTCGTCATCAATCAGTGTGACAGTGCATATTCTTGACGTCACTGAGGGCCAAGTGTTGGAACTCACACCAGCAGTCACGTACTACATCTCCACTGAAATTCCTTACAACACGAAAGAGGGACAAGTAAGTGTGATACAGATCTGTATTTGGCCTGTGCTGTAGTTGATTAAAAGATTCCGGATTTTTGTTTGTATGATCCTAGAATGTTTACATATGGGCCGTAACACATTCTCTATGTTTTCGTCTTCGAATTAATTTAAAATATACAAAAATTCACGATTTTGAATCGAGAGCAGATTCACCATTATTATTGTTGCTGGATCTTACCCACAGAAGCATTCTAAACATTTAACATCCATCTCACATCATTTGGCGTGAGAAATCTGCATTAAAGTAGGGTAATATTTTTAAAACTGAAAACAAAAGAAAGATTGTATTGTTGGAACATTTTATTTAGGACAAAACCAAACATATTGTTCATACTACTTTCCAAAAACTGTTTAGAATTAAATGTTCAAATAACTTAACCTTTCTTGTTTTGTTTTGTTTTATTCTTGATTTCAAACGTTAGCAGCTCATCTGTTCTGCATTGATGTTTGTGGTCGATTAGTCGATTGTAGCTGTGTAAACGGTAACGAAGCAAACCGCCTAGGCTCAACAGATGACATAAGCTATCGTCTGCTTTTCCCTAGTTGGTGTATCAGCTTTCTCCAGAGGATTTCAAGTTGACGTCATCCCCCGGTGCCACGGTCACCTACGTCTCTGTTAATACCCACGGTCCTTTTGACGTCAGCACAGTCACAGGGGAGGTCACTGTTACCGCCACGGAGAAACTGGCAGACAACTCTACCTACTTCCAGTGGATGGTGTGCAGCATTAACAGCAATGGGTCTTCTCAGTCTGAAATGGCCATGCTTCGAATTGACACTTACGACAAATACAGGAACATTGTGGTGGTTGAAATTGCCCTAGACGTATCGACGTTGGAAGCTGAAAGGTTCGTGTTCCCGAAACAACATTATTAATTTGCAAATAACACAGGAATTGTTTAAGCTATCTCTTTAGTCAGAAGTTCTTCATACGTTCCGGGGATTTTTTTCTTTGTTGTTATTGTTGTTGTTGTTGTTGTTGTTGTTGTTGTTGTTGTTGTTGTTGTTGTTCTGTCTGTTCTTTTAGTTAGACAAAGACATTGCATTATTGAGTGACATGAAGATTTTGATGCATTTACTACATTGCATGCATATGATAAATGGTGTGTGTGTGTGTGCGTGCGTGCGTACGTGCGTGCGTGCGTGTGTGTGTGTGTGAGTGTGTGTGAGTGTGTGTGTGTGTGTGTGTGTGTGTGGGTGGGTGTTGTTTGTGGAAGTGTGTTGTGTATATGTGTCTCATAGTTCAAAATCAGATTGACTGCTAACGTTTCAAAATTCAGAATCAAAAATCAAGAATGCAGAGTCAATGGAACGTTTAATTTTTGTTTTACAAAACAATACATTCACAAGAACACACTGCATGTCCACAGGTCCGTGTTCTTGATCTACAACAAATACAACGATCCATTGGCTAACCATTCTTGTTTGTGTTGCCTGTGTGTCTGGACAGAGCTAGACTGGAGAGCAAGTTACAGGCAATGTTTAGCAGCCCTCAGAGAGTCGGCATTCACACTATCCTGGTTCATGGAGGCTCGGCTAGGCGACGACTACTTGCAGCCAGGTAAAAAGTAATATTGAAACAGCTAGACAGTTCAGACACACCGATTGACAGGTAAACTCAGAGACAAACAAGAACCCACAATGATTGACATGCTGGCTTTTTCTGTTTTTGAGTACCCTTTTCCCCCCCTTCCTTCCATTTTCTTGTTTCTGTCTGCTTGTCTGTCCGTTTGTGTGGTCTCAATGTATCTTTCTTCCCATGTTTCGTCCCTCTTTTAGTCTGTCAGTCCGTCTGTCGGTCTCTCGGTCTGTCTGTCTATTTTGTTCTAATCCAATTTCCTTCCTTCTTTCTTCTCTGTCTGTCTGTCTGTCTGTCTGTCTGTCTGTCTGTCTGTCTGTCTGTCTGTTTGCCTGTCTTCCTTTCTGGATGTCTGTCTGTCTGTCTGTCTGTCTGTCTAACTTCAATATATCTAACTTCATGACCTTTTATTCCGGTCTTTCTACTTCGCCGTCATCCCTTTAAGATTGTATGCTTAAATATTTCGCATAGCTTCAGCCTAGCTGTGACGAGTACCGCGATGATTAACTGCAAGCAGTAAATTGACACCTTGTTCAGTAGAGTGAGACTGATGTCCACAGGTCAGTGATCTTGATCTACGTGGTTAAGGATGTGGCAGCTGACCAGCTTCACAATGTCAAGGTCACAAAGACCTTCCTGACCCAGGATCAGATTCTGCAGGTAAATATACACGCCCATTGTTTAATCTTCAACATGTCTTTGCCATGAACACGGCGTTACACATGAAATCCGAGCATGTTTTTTGTTTGATAACTCAAAAATCAAAAGGACCAGAAATCCAGAGCAAATTAACATAACCATACGAAGACATTCTCCTTTGTTATAAATGACACTTGGATATCAAGACTTTTATGCGGCTTGTTTGATCTGATGGGAAGACATTTAGAATGTCATATTTTTTTGAATGAAAATGCCATAATGTGTACGAGTAGACAGTGAAACAATAAATAGTAATATATAAGAAATACAGACACAAATATAGAAACAAAATAAAAATGTGGTTTTAGCCAATACTGAGCAGTAGTAAACTGAGCACACTGTTGTCCCAGATTGTGCAAGCATCCCCTGATGGTACCCCAGTGGCTGCACTGACCGGGGGTCCACTGCCGGCTGACCTGGTTATGCCCTACCAGACTGGACACGCTGACCGCTCCTCTGTCGTCGACGATGGCCACTTGTTCATCATTATCGCTGTCGTCTGTGTCCTTATCGTCATTATCATCGTCTTTATTATCGCCTGTCTTATCTACAGGATGAAGAGGAGACGGAAATGGTGGGTGTTATGATGTAATGTTATAGAAAAGCCTCTTTGTGTACTAGGCCTATATCTCTGTTGTACATTGTGTTGCAAGTAATGCAAATCGAACCTGAAGCAGTTGCACTGCATATATTTAAGTGTGAAATTGTCGACTTTTTGTCTGACATGTGACCATTTGCACTATGTACGATTGTTAAGCCTACATCGTCGTTAACAGTTGCAAGTGATTTCTTTTTCTTTTTTCCAGGAATGTCAACAGTGACCATCCCACAGGTAAGACACATTTTACTCTACCATCAGGGAGAACATTTTAAATGCACGTGTACGTGTGTGTATAAAAAACAAAACAAAAAAAACCAAGACAAAATTAAAGTGTCAGGGAGTTTGAAAAAGGTTGCGAGAGCTATACAGTATGAAAAGAAGAACAAGAGACAGTGTGTCGAACATTCTTTCAACGACTATAATATCTATGTTTGTGTGTCTCAAAGGGTCTACAACTCATTGACGTGAATCTGCTTTTTCTCTCCAGATCCTCTTCCTAAAGGTACACCCCTCAGCACGCCCGCGCCAGCCTTTCACATTCGGCAAGACAGTGTGTTGCCGGATGACGTCAGCACAAGTAGTGGCGCGTCATTGGTGGATGACGACAGCGGTGTTGGTGATTCCTTGGGGTCAAGGTCACTGGCCAGGAAGTCGCTCACTCCTTCTACTGGTAGCGATGCTTCCGATGGCATTGTTAATGACGAAGGTTTGTTTCTTGACTATATTCACATCATACAAATTGTTTAGCCTTTCTGTTTGTCAGGATTTGTTTTATTGATTGGTTCTCGACTTTGGTTACCAGCAGAACCTTACGAGGTCTGATTTCTGTCAGGACGTTGTGGTTAATTTGTTTATTGTTTTCCAAACAATGACGTACGTGGTATCTGTTTTCTGTCAAAACTGTTAGGTTAATTATTGACTTAATTAAGTTGTCAGCACTACCCTGCAATAAGAACAGTGAGAACATGTGACCACTTTTTCTGCTTGATGGCAGGAACAAGTGGGGTATGCAGTCGCAGCGGATCTACAGAAAGTGTCAGTGATACCCGGCCTAGCCGCACGAGGTCAGTGACTGTGTGTGTGTGTGTGTGTGCGTGTGTGTGTGTGTGTGTGTATGTATGTGTGTGTGTTTGCGTGCGCGCGTGTGTACGTGTGTTTGCGTGTGTGTGTGTGTGTGTGTGTGTGCGTGTGTTTGTATGTGTGTGTGTGTGTGTGTGTGTACGTGTGTGTGTGTGTGTGTGTGTGTGTGTGTGTGTGTGTGTGTGTGTGTGTGTAAACACTTATACTTCTTCTGCTGAATGTAATACAGAAAGCATTAGCGGCTACAGTTACTATATAAGAGACAATTCTTCACGATAAAAGAGAAATGAGAGAGAAAAAGAGAAAGGACTGGCTGACTTCCGAACCTTTTGGAACCGCCTTCTTTGTGTCTGTATCAAGTCATTTTCATTGAAAATGAAACCAACACACAAATCGACAAGAAATCGTTTTGAATTTGAGCTAAGTTATAACAAATAAATACCATGAATTAAGCCCCTGTAGGAAGAGCCCTACGTCTTTGTATTTATCAACACATTCATTGACCTGGTCACTAACAGAAGAGATGGACAACAGGACATCGTCAACATCTTTCTGGCGTACGTGTGATCTGAGAGAATGATTTACGTTATGTGCTGTAGCGTATTTCTCCCGCAAAAAGCGTCATGATAAAATCACTTTGTGTCAGCAGGATCAGCTGGAACGCAAAGAAAGCCTCTCGCTCAGAAGCCACCGCACCCTGGAAGGCCCGCAAACCTTCCATGTCCTGGTTACCCCCTCTGCCTGACGACCCCAATTCCGCACGCCGCTTCTCAAACTACTGCTGGTTCGATTCCCCTTACGGATACGGACGCGGCAACCGTCGGATGTCCGGCAAGGATGCTGAGATCTTGGCTCTCGGCGCCCGACGAGATTCAGCCGTTTGGAGCAGCAGAGAATCATCTCCTGAGATCTCCAGGAGGAGCTCCTTATACAGACGTCGTTCTTCAAGCCTTGAAAGACCTCTCAGACTGTCCACATCTCTCTACCCGAGCTTCGACGCCCCCAATTCTTGGTATCCTGCTCCGTCTTCCACGTCCATCAGCTCCACTTACACGTCCTGCAACGCGTCTACGGCGTCCGGTGTCTCCTCCATCACGTCCGACTCGTCCCCCAGTCGTGTGCACACGTCGTGGCTGAGAATGAGAGAGGTCACGCCAGACCGAGTGGTCACGCATTCGCTGACCTCCGCTGGTCATGAGGTAATGGGATAAGCTTCATTCACTGTTGTTGTTGTTGTTGTTGTTGTTGTTGTTATTGTTGTTGTTATTGTTGTTGTTTTGTTGTTGTTTTGTTGTTGTCATGAGGTAATGGGATAAGCTCCATTCACTGTTGCTGTTGTTGTTGTTGTTGTTGGTGTTGTTGCTTTGCTAATCTTCGGGTTGTTATTGTTGTACATAAATCCACATTCGGGCTGCTCGTGTGATTTGTGTGCTTTAAAGCAATCACTGAAAAACTAACGAAATGCTGACATTGTACTGTGCTGGGCATGCACCTGACCCAACCGACTCGTAAACCACTTAAACCAATAATCCCAAAAGCAGGACTATAGGCAAAACAACATGTATGCAAAGGCTGAAAATATCGGACAGCTAACAAATGTAAAAGTGTACTTCAATAACTGTTACAGGTGACCTGGAAGCCGAAGCGGAATCCAGCGAAGCCGATCTTCAACGAGAAGCTGGAGTGGAAGGCCGTGAGCACCATCCCCAAACCATCCCCCCTACCCAGGCATCGCAAGGAAAAGCAGGTCACGAAAAGTCCAGACCCTAACTGGTCCGAGAGCGTCGCCAGACGAAGTAGAAGACCCCCTCCGGAAACCAGCGAGGGAGGCATCAAGGGACGAGATACCTCATCGTCCTGTTTGGGAGCGCTAGACGAAATCTTGGCCAAAAGCTTTCCTTCCCGAACAAGGTTGTCTGAACCGATGACAGCGACCCAAGGGTTGAAATCAGAGGTGGACAGTACTTCGTCGAATCTTGGAGGCAAGCCGTTACCCTAGCAACGCAAACCACCCTCTCTTGCCGTCACGGTACCGGACAAGGAAAATAATCTGTAACCGAAACAGAAACTAGAAACTCAAGCCTGAGCAGAAAGAAACACCAATAGCGGAAAGCAGCCGACAGACGAGAAACAAGTACCAAGACAGCTGCAGGGTTGGCAGCAATTTCGAAAAGTCCTAGATGGAACCACCTTTGCTGGAAGACGTCAATCAAATTATGACACGCCTTCCTGTGCTCCGGATGGCTTCAAATGAATACACCGAAAACAACAACAAGTCGCGTAAGGCGAAAATACAATATTTAGTCAAGTAGCTGTCGAACTCACAGAATGAAACTGAACGCAATGCCATTGTTCAGCAAGACCGTATACTCGTAGCATCCGAGTCGTCAGTCCACCGCTCATGGCAAAGGCAGTGAAATTGACAAGAAGAGCGGGGTAGTAGTTGCGCTAAGAAGGATAGCACGCTTTTCTGTACCTCTCTTTGTTTTAACTTTCTGAGCGTGTTTTTAATCCAAACATATCATATCTATATGTTTTTGGAATCAGGAACCGACAAGGAATAAGATGAACGTGTTTTTAAATTGATTTGGACAATTTAATTTTGATAATAATTTTTATATATTTAATTTTCAGAGCTTGTTTTTAATCCGAATATAACATATTTATATGTTTTTGGAATCAGCAAATGATGGAGAATAAGATAAACGTAAATTTGGATCGTTTTATAAATTTTTATTTTTTTTACAATTTTCAGATTTTTAATGACCAAAGTCATTAATTAATTTTTAAGCCACCAAGCTGAAATGCAATACCGAACCCCGGGCTTCGTCGAAGATTACTTGACCCAAATTTCAACCAATTTGGTTGAAAAATGAGGGCGTGACAGTGCCGCCTCAACTTTCACGAAAAGCCGGATATGACGTCATCAAAGACATTTATCAAAAAAATGAAAAAAACGTTCGGGGATTTCATACCCAGGAACTCTCATGTCAAATTTCACAAAGATCGGTCCAGTAGTTTAGTCTGAATCGCTCTACACACACACACACACACACACACGCACGCACGCACACACACACGCACATACACCACGACCCTCGTTTCGATTCCCCCTCGATGTTAAAATATTTAGTCAAAACTTGACTAAATATAAAAACGGAATAGTTGTGACATTTCCAAGAGGGTAACATCACAAGACTGTATGATATTATCTTACCATTCCTTGCTCGCAGACGCTAATCAAATATATATATACGCCTTATTTTTGCCCCTGACAGTTTTCGGTTAATGCACTGATAATCGAACAAAGTAGTTTTTATTGTCAATCAAACTAAACCATAACTTATTATGCTAGTGATATTTTCTATTATATACCCTGATACCATAGTAAAACTGGCACGTCGTTTTGTATGCACGCAGGTACGTAATTGACACTTTTCGCGTTCTACAATTTCTGAATATAAGCTATGTACAGCCACAGAGCTTGTATCAAAACGAAGTAAACTAATAGATGCTAAAGTAGTACTCCGAGATATAATTTTGCACAAAAAGGTCAATTAACAGAGACAGAGAAAACGTAAGGGGGAAAAGATGCCCCTTTAAATGTTCAAATCTTGACATCTGCATGGAGCTTTCTATGTTTTTGTGTGTGCAGAGATGACTACTGTTATGTCTGTACAGAAGTTATAAGAAAGTCCAAAGAATCGTGTTATACCACTTTTTATATCGAGTGATTATCTTCCAACCTTTTCTCAGGCAAAATCTGTTTTTGTTTTTTGTCTGCACAAATTGCAATCTGTTGACTTTACACTTACTTTGACTCAGAATACAAGTTTGGTGCCAAATTTCCTTGTGCAGTGGTCTGTTGCTGTCAAGAATACAGATGTGTTTGTCTCTGAGAGCGGTGTGTGTGTGTGCGTGTGTGTGTGTGTGTGTGTGTGTGTGTGTGTGTGTGTGTGTGTGTGTGTGTGTGTGTGTGTGTGTGTTCTGCAACTTCGTTCTGTTCGCGGTTCCTGTGTTATTGGAATTTACATTACCACAACCAGAGGGCTTTTTTTGTTTACAATAGAAGTCTACAAACCGTAACCTTGCACTGTAACAGGTGCTGTAAAAAAAACTGCCTTTATGTTAAGACCCAATCTGCTATTAAAAAGTTAATTGTTTTCTTAAATGCTATTTAGCTCGCGTAAACCACACACCAGTTTCTGTGGTTTATCTAACCCCTGAGCCATCGTGGACCATTGTGATCCACTTTACTTTTTTTCACAATTTAGTCGTCAGTTTGTGATTTTAATGCAACTCACTGTATCTGCATTGCACGTTATTGTGAACCTCTGAATCTAAAATGCAAAAAAACGGCGCAATGCAGAAAATTCGTCTGCTGGGAAAACACGACCTTGCGTGACCTGCTTCCGGGCTCCCTTTGTTCAAACTTTCAAAACTTCGAGTTGTACTGATCTTGTCTTGGTGAAAAAGGAATTCTTTTATGATTTAATAATGTTTGTGTAACAAGCTGTCAATTTATTATTTAGATTTTAAAAGTTAGGTTTATCGCCATGGTAAATCCGGCTGGCCACGCAAAAATAATTGTTTTGAAAAATGCTCGCTCTTTACGGAGTGCACCTGGGATGTTCTCAAGCGGTGAGTTTTAAACGAAAGGGTTTTTGTACTGTGTGTAAAAGACTGAGAGTGTTTGTGACCAGAAACTGATGGTTTACGTGAAGCTGAGTGTCCCTGATCTGACTTTCTCAACATGTTGAGGTCTAACAACACAGGTTTCAATGTACTTAACGAATTCATTCAGCCAACTCAAGCAGTCATAACATACAACACAGGTTTCAATGTACTTAACGAATTCATTCAGCCAACTCAAGCAGTCATAACATACAACACATGAACATAGTAAGATGCGCATATATATTAAAATATTCCTTTTGAACGTTTCACATCATAATCAAAAAACATAATATATGTATATGCTCAAATACTTGTCTAAAGAATGCAAACTCGCAAAGATAAGTCGTTGTGGATGCAACAAAACAATATCCTGTGTGTAAGAGAGACAGAACAGGAGTTTTATGAAAAAGAAATATATTCGCTTTATAAATAAAAATGCATTCAGCAAACCTTGATAAAAAAAATCTGTTTTAATTGGAGGCCTTTGCAAGTGGAAGAAACAAATCAAAACAATACCAACCAATCAAACAAACACAAGTAATGTATGATGATTCTTTAAACATGGAGGGGGGTTAAGACATTACGGTACATTTCCTGTGTAAATTATATTGTACGTCACCTCAGGTCTGCATCCCTACACCCTGGTTGTTTCCAGTGCTAATATGATTCGTTTTTGTAGTTGTGCTTCATGTATTCAGTCGATTGACTTGGATGTCACTTACCAATTTAAATTATCAAGAACAAAATCCGACTCTGCAGAGAAAGTAGCGAGACTGTAACTTTTTAGTTTGGGTCAGTGAAACGATGCGCTTATCCTGGGTACCTGGCTGGACGAATTCATGATGATCCAGTTTAGGCCACACACAAATCGGTGATTTTGGCCTTTTTTCTGGTCTTCTAACGTGGATCACATTTAAACAATAGAGAAAACACAACATGCAGGGACCAGTTTCTCGGTATCTCTTTGCCAAAGATGACTTGCAAAGAAATGGTATACATTGGAAGTAAGGTTTATTTCAGAAAAAAATGTGCAACTTGAAGTAATGAAAAACTTTTCCAACGGAAAATAAACAAACAAACACATGTATATTCATGCACAAACATGATCAAGAAATGAGGTTGAACATCGCTTTTGCACCTTGGCTAATGCTTCTTATTACATAATTTACGGAGACTTGGTCCGCAAGGTTCTACTTCTTGTTGTCTAAAATTAAGAACTTTACATCTTTTCAAAACAATGCGGTTAGATAAAATACAAGACTATAATACTTTAGGAATTCTGTTTGTGGCTTGTGACAAGACATTACCACACAAGTAACAGACAATTACATTAAAAAAAACATTCATTAAAATCTATAAACGTGCATTTACAAACGTCACCTTATATATTCAGCGTCTAATTTGTCAAGTAAAGTTTAACAATTAAAATTAACATTCATATTAACAAATTACAGGTGAAGAATGCGCTGTTTTAAATTCAATCAAATAAGAGACTGTTTATGGATGGTGGGATGTCAGGGCGCTGCAGACTCCGAATCACTGTGCCCTTCACCAATTTTGTCACAATGACGTCACGCTCATCTGGGACTTCTGTCCTAAGAACTTCCGTCTTGCCATCATTTTGATTTTGATCTGAAACGTTAAAGTACATCATAAAATGGTCCATATTACTGTTTTCACCACGACTTTTGACTGAGAGGAATTGTTCAAACATACCAGTAAAAGTTGTTGTTTCCGTTTACTCGTTGCATTCCTTGGAAATCCAAAATTTTCAAGTTTTTAAGTCCTCAAACAACATGAACATAATTTGCATAAGGCATACACAAATGGTGACCCGCGCATTTATAAATGTAATAAAACGCTTCCATTTTCCCAATAATGTCACATTCTAACAAATCACCACCCGAGAATGCTTTTTAAAACTTACATGCTTCCATTGATTCAAAATGCTCCGTCCGACGGATTGGAAGCATTATTCTTGCTTCGCTCAGGAGGGCTAGCTAGCTTGGTGTTCAGTTTGATCCGTATTGCGGCCAAGACGGTTAGGAAGATGTTGGGCTTTGTTTCTGATGATCTTGTCGTGGTCCGGGACTTTCCGGGCTCTGCTGGAAGTTCCTCCACTGTGCAAGAAGAGTGTTTGTTTACTAGCCACTGTTTGTTTTTTCTCAAATATGACTATGAGTGTTACTCTATAGAAAGCATTTTTTCAATTCAAACACATAGTTTATCTTTACATAATTAACATTTTGCTTGGGGGTTGATCCTCTCAAAATAGAAAGAGATAGACAACACAGGGTGTATATAAGTGTTCACCAAAATGGCGAATCGATCTCCAGTCATCATTTCAGGATCAATTACATTACCATTTCAGATACAAATGTCGACATAGTACTGGTTCGTCAAGGCAACTTATACTACGTGAGAGAATTGAGAAAACGTCACACAAAACAAAATCTTACATGGAATTCCATCGGCATCCACGTTTCTGTCTTGCGTGTCATCGGCACTCGCGTTATCAGCAGAAGCAACAGAAAAAGACTGCTCATCCTCAGACTCAGACGAAAGACAAAGTTCATCGATGGCGACATTTTGGAGCAGCTCAACTCTTCCAGCGTTCCTCGCTGGGGCCAGAGACTCAGCAATGAGCAGCAAGTCCGATCCCTCTCTGTGGACCTTTCCAGCTTTTTTCGTCTTCTTCTTCCGTTTCTTTTCTTCCACGGAGCGGTTGACGTGAATCTGTTGTTCTCGGTTGTTCGCCATGTGCGTGGCGTCGGGAGGAGTCTGGATGTTGAGCTGAAGGCTATGGGTCAGTAGGAAAGGGAGGGGCAGCATACTGTCCAGTTCCTGCTTTATGTCCATCGAGGTCCGCCGATCAGTCACCACGATTTCTTCACCTGCACACAATAGACAGATTTCCTCGTTTAATATTACTTATAAGCTTCTGAGTATATAATCAAACATCGAACTTCAAGAATAAGTTTGACATAGCACATTTGTGTAGATATTTCACAAATACACATGAACAAGAACGATTCCAATGCCAATTTCAGCGAAATGTGGAAGCAAGGATATAGGCAAATGTTACATTTTTATTGTCGATCGTAACATGTTTGATCACATTTTGGATAAAAAAGTTTCCATTTTTCGTTCAGGGAAACTTCTTTTCATTACAAAAATATGACAAAAGGTGTATGTTGATATGATAAGAAATAAAAGATAAACAACACCCAAGTGCTACGTGCGCTCCGACCTAAAAAGGTATTCGAGAAGCTATCTATTTTTTCCACTATGATTTATGTTGTTGTTAGTTTACATACAAACAAATAATTATATAGTTTATTACCAGGTGTTGATATCGTTGACAATTTCTTCGTGATGTCGGGTGTCCCAGACGGCGACTCTGGGTTAAATAGAATCAGCATTCAAATGAGCATACCACAGACCTGGACTAATACACAAACGTCAGAACGGTGTACAAGAACAGTGATAGCTATTTTGAAAGCAATTTATATTACACACAATTAAGGTCACAACAGATTCATTTGTCGGTTCAAATTATTTCTCCCGTAAAAGACAAGAGAATCTTTCAATTACTACGTCTATTTTGTTCTACTCATACGTGTCTTGACGTATTTAACGTTTGATCACTACTCACCACTTCCGAGCAGCGAAAGAGTAGACTCGCGTGTCCTGCAAAATAAAATAAGAGTGCAGACAACGGATAAATGGGTTCCAGGGCCATGGACAAACGACCCCCACTCACCCCTCCCCAAACCCCCACTGACGCTGAACTGCCCCCCCCCCCCCTCACCAAATAAACAAGCCTAAGACTAAGAGAACTGCTCCTTGGACAAATCCCAGCCGATAGGACCACTGGTCAAGTGCCCTCCCCCCTCCCCATTTTGTGACAAAATGCCCCCAAGACAAATCATGTGATTTAATGCTAAGATAAGGGTTGAAAGTAAAACTAAGATATGCAACCGCCTTATACTCAAACACACACACACACACACACACACACACACACACACACACACAAACACACACACACAAAACACACACACACACACACACACACACACACACACACCAAAACACAAAAAAACACATGCACACACACACACAAAAACCACACACACACACACACATACACACACAAACACACACACAAACACACACACACACAAACACACACACACACAGTGAAAACTGACCTGTTCGTCCTTTTTTGACGTTTCCACACGCAGCAGACACACAGAAACAGCGCGATGGCCGCACACAGGAGAATGGCGCAAATCACCAGACTTAGACCTCCTCCAGTGTCCAACAATGACTCGGAGTGGGCTTCAATGACAAGGCTTTTGTGGTAAGGCATGACCTGTATGACTGGAAACAAGGCATCTGAAAGGCCGGAGACTGGCGTTCCATCCGGCGACTGCTGGAGTACCTGTTGGTCAAAGAGAACTAGGTCTAGGTCAGTGTTTACCACAGTATGGTGAATCGGACTCGGGGTCAACAAGGGATATGCTCTGTTTATTACTAAAAACTAGGCGGCTGACAGACCAGAGACTGGTGCTCCATTTAGCTACTGATGCAGTAGTTAAAGGTAAAAAAGAATAAGGTCAAGCTCCTTATCGAGTACAACAGTGACTCGAACAAATGCTAGCATTCCGTCTTATAAACCCTGTAAAACCTGAAGGTACAAAAAGAGATTTAGGTTCAGGTCATTCTCAAACACAACGATGATTGGGGGGGGGGGGGGTGTCAGGTTTTTATTTTATTTTCTATATAGCTTGATATGAGTCAGGCATTTGCTATTCGTCTAAAAAGTGCTGCTTTGTCTGAACTGAGAATGAACGTAAAACGATACTGGGTGAGTGTCAGTATCAGCACATTTTCGAAGTTGCTATCTAAGTAAGTTCAGGCCAGCATTTTGGCGAGGTTTGACCTGTATAATGAACAGGAAATGGGCTTTACTTCTGTAAACTGTTTGAGCAAGACTGGGGTGAAACAGAACCAGAACAAGGTCTATCCTTAGCGGATTATGACTTTATTCAGTTATTCTGCAGAAAAGAAAAATGCTGGAGAAAAACCGTTCTTTTCTGCAGCATTTCTGCATAATGTCATCTTTCGCCGAAGCAGCGTTTTTTTCTGCAGCAAAACATTTTACTGCAGTAAAATTGAAATCAAGAATGCTGCAGTAAAACGGTGCTGTTGTTTTACTGCAGAAAACCTGTTTACATCTTTTCTGCAGCATTTTGTACTGGCTCTTGGCGGATTATGACATTATTCAGTTATTCTGGAGAAAACCCGAAATGCTGGAGAAAAACTGTCTTTTCTGCAGCATTTCTGCATAATGTCATCTTTCGCCGAAGCAGCGTTTTTTTCTGCAGCAAAACAGTTTTTCTGAAGCATAATGTTTACTTGGTTTTCTGCAGCATTATTGCGATTAACTTTTCTTCCGAATAGTCTGTGACAGTTTTTCTGGAGAAAAACGAACGATCTTGTAAAGTAGCGTTTGTATTCGTCGCCCCCTGGGATAGTATAATAGTTTGTAACTATTGGTAATTCTGGATGAGTCCATCTCTCGACAGAGGGGGGCTCGCGTGCTCCAACATTATAATGAGCCAGTACAAAATGCTGCAGAAAAAGTGTAAACAGGTTTTCTGCAGAAAAACAACAGCACCGTTTTACTGCAGCATTCTTGATTTCAATTTTACTGCAGTAAAATGTTTTGCTCCAGAAAAACCCGTTGCTTCGGCGAAAGATGACATTATACAGAAATGCTGCAGAAAATACAGTTTTTCTCCAGCATTTCTGTTTTTCTGCAGAATAACTGAATAATGCCAAAATGCTGAAGAAAAAGTGTAAACAGTTTTTCTCCAGTAAAACAACATTACTGCAGCATTCTTGATTTCAATTTTACTGCAGTAAAACTGTTTTACTGCAGAAAAAAGTGTTGCTCTCGCGAAAGATGACATTATGCAGAAATGCTGCAGAAACAAACAGTTTTTCTCCAGCATTTCTGTTTTTCTGCAGAATAACTGAATAAAGTCATAATCCGCTAAGGATACAAGGTCAGTGTGCTTATTTTTTTATTGTACATTTTAATTAAGTTTAAATTGATGTTCAGTACATTATTAAAAACAACGCACAGGAAAACGTTGCAAGAGTAAAACCTGCAAAGAAAAAGGAAAGACAAAAAACCACCCTGTAAACTAGACAATACTACTTCACATGAACTAGTGGTAAAACTCTTACCTTGAGCACGTCAGCCTGAGACAGGAAGACTTTAGCTCTGTCCACACCGCCCACACTGTCCGCGGCTGTGTCGTTGACCACGTACATCATCACCACTGACCTGCGATTAACACCAATGGTATACGTCACACACATTATAATTTCGTTTTAGACGCCATGGTCTTTCTGACCTGCCAGTGAAGACAGGCACGGACTGTGCCAATGATTTTGCAAGTTACCCGCTGGTTTCTATATCAAAACGGCCTATTCTGTGCTGATTCTGATTCGGACAAACGCCCTGTCAAATCTATTCTTATCTTTGTTTTCACTCATCAATATAACAATAGAAATAACGATTAAAAAACAAAACCCACTTAAATGTCCATTAAAATGAATACATTAAAATGGAAACTTTTCTTCCGCGCATGTCAACTATTTTCAAAAACGCACTTTACCAAATAACACACATAGCTATAAAGTACTTCTAACTAAATAATTAACATGCAAACCTATTGCCACTGCCACTGACTCGTGATACTCCTGATATTGCCCTAATAAGGAAGAGACGGTGTCTGCTACACGAAGGGGAACAACTCTGTATAGCCCTTTCCATGATTATCAGTCGCATGGGTGGACATAGAGTATGAGAGGGAGAGGCTTACTAAAGTAGACAACGGTACAGGGGCTGGCCAGACTGGGGTCTGGAGGATCTTCCCCCAAGCTGCTGTTGAAAGTTAGCATTTGAAAGGGCTATTTTGGGTTTCTCCTTGAGAGAAAAACCCCGTACATTTGCCGGGTAAGAGTGGGCATTTGAAACCCAGCCCCCCCCCCCCCCCCCCCCCCTCCCCCTCCAAGATCAAGCCCAGAGTGTGAAGCATAAAGGAAAGTACTCACTGCTGGCTCAGCAGTCGACGCCTGGTGTTGGGGGGAGTGTCGTCACGTATCTCTAGTATCCCCACCCGTCTGTCCCCAGGAAAGAACACCTGCACGTGCGCCTTTAGCGAACTCCTGAAATGTTGTGTAAGTGATAATAAAACAAGTCAAGAAAGTAATGGAACTAAATGAAAACAAAAGTACGATATGAATAAAATAACATTATTATACAATTTGTTCTACCAAAAAGGGATAATTTAGAAGAATTAAATGGATACCAGTATCGGTCATTCTAAAAATAGTGTAAAATTCAAGGTAGATTTGGGGAAAACATGATTAAGTATCAGGCATTGAATTACAATATTTAGGTAAGGTAAATTGTCATGAATGTAGAGTTGTCTATGTCAGGTAAGCATATATCAACATGATTTCCCTCATAGTGGTATTAAAGTCTGGGAAGGACATACATACACGTATCTTTTATAATGTTTCTTCCATTACAATTACAAACAAAGTATAGAATCATATTGTTCCCCATACCTGTTAGCCTCCAAATACTCCTTGGAGACAGCGTAAGAGATGACCACAACGTGACGATTCATGCTGAAAGTGTCCACTCTGACCATACCCAGCTGTGTGTCTCTGGCCTCGCCCATCTCATGGTGACACACCACCCATTGGAAGTAGCGTGAGTTGTCATACAGCAGGTCATGGCGGCCCACGCTTACCTCCCCTGTCGTCGTGGAAACGGAGAATACTCCATTCTCGCTACCGCTCAGGAAACGGAGAGTATCTGCTGGGGTTGTAGTCATGCTGAATTCGGAAGGAGTGAGGGTATGAACGAGTATGCCCGTAGAGGAGTCGAATGGAATTTCTAGGGAGAGGAACACAGTGCTGTTGGAACCGTTTACGATTTTCAGGTTTTCGTCTACGTCTATGACACTCGCGGTGAAGGTCGCTGTGGATGTCAAGGCCGGCGATCCGTCGTCCTTGGCAACGACCTCGCAGATCAACTCTCTCAACGCTTCGTAGTCAACGGAATGCTTGACAGTGATGACGCCGTTATAGTTTAGGGAGAAGTAGACGTCACACAAGGGTGTGGTTGACTCGAAACTGAGAGTCAGATCAGCGTTGGTTCCCGTGTCCTTGTCGATGACAGATAACGTCCCCAGCGTGGTGCCAGGGGGAAGATTCTCAACGACAGGGAAGGCAAGGCTAGAAATTAAAAACTCAGGGGCGTTGTCGTTGATGTCAACCACTTCCACTCTCACTACCGTTGTGACATTGTCATCGGCCCGTTCGGTCACCACCGCCAGCTGGTACTCGGAGAATTCTTCCCTATCTACAGGCCCTTCAAGGCGTATCACTCCATCACCGCCCGCGTCTGTCGTGATGCTGAACGCAGCCCTGTAGTTGCCTGAAGCGATTCTGTGAGACAGAGTGGTCTTACTGCGTTCAGAGGGCAAGGTGCCCACAACAGTTCCGACAGCGCTGTTCTCCATGACGGTGAACGTCTGATCAACGGTAGACGGGGTTAGGGAGGAAGATATATCAATGTGGAGAGTGAGGAGGGCGACGTTAGCCGGGTAGCCCAGGTCAGTGGCGGTCAACAAGAGAGTGTGGTTGTCGGCTGCAAGGTCCAGGGGCGATATGGTCTGGACACGCCCTGACTGAGGGTCCAGTGTGAAGTGACCGGCAGCGTTTCCACTCAGGAAGCTGTACAGTACCTGTGAACAATAGTCAAATATAGCATTAGCAAAGGGGCGTTCCCCGTGAGCAGATTTGTCTTATTTGTTAAAGGAGATTTGAAGTAACAAGTGCAAAAATATCTGAGCTTCTTTGCACCTTTCTCATTGTTTGTGATAGACCCAACTGTAAACAGTTTCAAAAACGAAATGAATGGACGGATCTGCAGTGATTTACTAGATGATGAATACGGAAAGGAATGTATACCTTTACCTCTGGATACAAAAAAGAGACATGCAAAAAAAGCCAACCAGACATTTGGCATTGTTCCAAAGGTAATATGACGGTAACATACACCTTTGAAGCCCTCCGACATTAAAGCCACATTAGTGTGTTACAATATCTTACTCCTTACCAGTCCATTGCTGCCCGAGTCAGCGTCAGTAGCTGTAGCAGTGTACACAAGGGTACTGGGCGGGTCAGCGCGTGAAAGGTGCACGTGCGCTGTATCTGGGTCAAACACCGGGGCGTTGTCGTTGTCGTCGCTCACACTCACGGTCAACGTCATGGTACCTGTCAGCGAGGGAGTTCCGTGGTCTGTGGCAGTCACCATCAGAATGTACGTAGACTGGGACTCGGCGTCCAAACTGGCGGTGGTGTTCACTACGCAGATGACTGGATCTATGCTAAATTTGCCAGCCTGCAAAGTAGATTAAGCTGTTTTATGATCAAGATTATATCAAGTTCACTTGCATTGATCTGGGGGGACTTTTGTTAAGAGGGAGTTATCTTTTAGGTAACTGACGAACGGTCAGCTCAGTCCAGAACATTTTAACATGACCCTCGGAGAAAACACAAATACATTATATGAAAAGAAAATAAGGCCTAAATAATGTTTTGTTACATAAACACTGGTTTAAACTGCAATCCTCTCATAAATATCAAAATGGACAAAACCAAAACTAAGATTGTGATCATTCACTTTAATACCACATCAAACATGAGACACAAATTTATTCTTAAGTTAAAAGCTATTTCCACGTGGGATTTTTTGAAATTCTTCCTCGTTAAAACCAGCAATAGCTAAATATTGTAGAATTCTTACTTGCTCCATTCTAATACAAACGACCCGTCTTGGGACAGACCTGATTTCCACCAATGATGTCACATGTGACCTTGCCGTTATCTTGAAGGTCATCATCACGGGGCAGCAGCACGGTGACCACTGACCCCACAACGCTGGACTCTGGGATGCTGACCTCTTGTGCTACGTGCTGAAAACTGGGCACGTGATCATTGACCTCAGTCACGTGCACTGTCACCGTCACGCTGCCCGTAAGGCTGTTGGGGCCTGTGTGAAAAGACGAAGTGCGTGAATCCAGCCGGTAACTACAAGCTATTATCCTTCTCAATAAACAAAAGAGTGATACACTGGTTTAAGGACGTCCTATACCTTTAATTAAGCCGACCTAACAATTAGCGCCAAAGCTTCGCCAAGTCGACTTGGCCCAATCTATATTGAGCTTTATAGTCAGAGTGACACAAATAGTATCACAAAATGCAGTCTCCAAAATCAATCTATCAGAGATTTCGTTTGGCGTCGGCAGTTGGCGAAACATTTAAAACTGAGTCATTACAAAACGTTGCCGTTATTTGGGTATTACCTGCTTGGTCAGTGGCGATGACGGAGAGACTGAAGAAGGTGTTGTCGCTGTAGCTGATCTGGCCTGTGAGTGTCACCTCCCCTGTCGTTTCGTCAATCGAGAACCGAGAATCTCCAGTTATACTGTAGGCCAACTGTAATTACAGTTTCAGGTGTATGGTCAGTTAACACATCATTATGAAACATCTAATGAAACTCATAGAACATATCACTTAACTTGGAAAAAGGTTACACACAACACGTTACATTTGAAGGCAATTCCCCTAGCGGTTACTGAAATGTGGCGCTTTTTGTTGCATTTCCCACTTAAGCGGCATTAAACAAAGCCTTTTGCCGTCCCTGAAAAGAATGATCCCAACATCGTACGACATGGGTACCAAAGCACCATTGCTAAATTGAAAAAGATAAGGTCAATGGTTCCGGACAGAAAAACATGTCTTTTTGTTTTGTTTCGAGTAGCAAGTAACATGTTCTCACCAGTCCAAAATCCCCCTCGTCTCTGTCCGTAGCACTCACTCTTCCCAAGGAGGTCGCGGTGTGACCTCCCTCTGGCACTGACCACGTATACGAACGCAAGAAGGCGGGTGTGACGTCATTCACATTCGTGACGTACACAGTAAACGTTATGACGTCAGAGAGGGCACTGTCCTTAGCGTGCTCAGCTCTTACCGTGATTGTGACGGAATGTTCTTTTTCGAAGTCAAGGTCACGAATAAGGTACAGCTGACCAGAGTACTGGTCAAGGCTGAAGCGGTCAGCATCGTTTCCTGATGTGATAGCGTACACAAGATCTCCCGTCTCCCTCGCTCCTCCAAAGGTTGCTTCAAAATCATAAATCATGATTCCAGTCAGCGAGTTTTCCGGCACGGTAAAGTTGACATCTCTTAATAAAAACTTCGGTGGCTTGTTCTCAGGTGTCACAGTAACCAGCACAGCAACGTCAGATGATAGAACAGGTGTTCCTCGATCAGTTGCTCGGACAGTCAAGGTAAATGAACTTGAAACAGATGCGTTTAGAGACTTGTTTATCACGAGATTAAGGCCGTCAAACAAAAACACATGATCTGAATCACCTTCAGTTATTTCGAGATAAAACTCGCCGTTGGGTCCAAGATCGGAGTCTGTGGCGCGAATTTGACAAGTGGAGGTACCAGGGGCTGCGTTTTCATCCACTTCAAAACGGTAATGAGGCCTGGAAAAGACCGGTGCGTTGTCATTAGCGTCAGTAACTGTTAGAGTAACGGTAGTGTTTGTGGTTTTTTGTCTAGCGTTAGATGCTTGAATCACTAACTCAAAGGTAGAGTGCGTTTCTCGGTCTAAGACGCGTGAGAGATACAACCGCCCAGTGGCTCTGTCTATAACAAACGTGTCCTCAACGTTGCCCGAAATAAAGTCAAACTTGACGTCATCATTCAGATCGGCGTCCTCAGCTTGCAAGTGAATAACAGGGGCGCCTACAGTGGTGTCTTCTGGGATACTGACATGTAGACTTTGACCCGTAGTGATGAACTCAGGTTGGTGTTCATCCACTTCTTTAACGGAGATATAGACGTGCTTGTGGGAAGTGAGAGAGGGTATACCTCCGTCCTTCGCCTCAATGACCAACTGATGCAGTCTTGATTGTTCAGCATCTAGCGGTGCCACAGCACTAAGCTTGCCATCAGAGGTTAAAGAGAACACTTGACCGTCGTTACCAGAAGTGATACGAAATACGACAGTGCCGTTGTCGCCTAGGTCAACGTCGATCGCAGAAAACACGTGCAGCTCGCGAGGAACACTTACATTTTCTGACACGCTGAAGTTGAAGGTTCCGGAAAGGATTGGAGCGTTGTCGTTAACATCTTGCACGGAAAGAGTGACGCTGGAGGTAGCTCTCTGACCAATTGCTGTGTACGCTACAACAGTCACCTCATATGTATCTCTTGCCTCTCTGTCTAGTGCAGACATCAGGATTATTTCCCCGGTAGAAGGTTGGACAGCAAACACTCCTTCCCCACCAGCGAGTTCAAAGAAAGTGGGAAGGTTCGACCCCACAGTTTCAATGTCAAGCAAAATGCTACCCACAGCGTCATCCTCATGGATTCTCAAAACAGCCGGCAGATTGGCAAACAAAAACACATCCTCGATGATGAAAGTAACAGTAGTGTAAGTGCTCAACCTTTTAGGACCTCCATCAAAGACCTCGACTCGTACCTCGTACTGGGCTTGGGTCGGTAACCGAGACAACCCGATCTCACCTGAGACCAAATTCACGCTAAACACACCGGAAACATCGCCGCCCGTTTTAACGTAGGTCATGACACCATTGGTAAGGTCAAGGTCAGAACAGGAGAGGTTAAGCATGGAGTCTCCGATACTAGCAGAGCTTGACACGATTACTGGCTCCACGTGCTTACACACTGGAGCATTGTCATTAATGTCAAGGACGCTAATTGTGAAGGTCACGGTTGATGACCTTTGGTCAACTTCCGCTGAGTCACATGCTTCAAGGACCAGGACGTAAATGTCTAGCGTCTCTCGGTCCAGCTTGCTGCGCAGCGTGACCACGCCTTGCTGCGCGTGCAGCAGAAAGGGAGATGCAGCAGGTTGCAGCAGTTGATACGTCACTTGTCCGTCATCCCCTGTGTCGTCATCACTGGCTGATAGGGTGAAGAGAGAGGTGCCTGAAACATAGTCACAAGAACAATTCGTGCTGTCTCTTCTGGTGACCAAAAATAGTTACAACGGTTATAACATTGCCACACCGTCGTTAATTATGATGAAATGAAGAAAACAAACTGGGTGGATGAGAGAGAGAGAGAGAGGGAGAGAGAGAGAGACCAAATCAAATCAAATCAAATTTTATTTTTCGAGGGTTGTGGCATAAGCAATACAACGAGCTTTTTTCAACCAGCCCTCGCCCAAAGAGGGGACTAATCTAATCACATATTTACACGGATATTAACGTAGAAAAAAAAGGTAGAGAAAAAACAACAACATATGAATATTTACACATTACATATTATACACAAATATAAAGCGTCGTATATGTAACGTAGTGAAAGCAATGCTGAATACACATGCATGAGTAAATGTGTTATTAAAGCTTTGAGTGTTTTTGTGTGGATATAATGAACACTGATGCTTTGGACAAATGAAAATATAACCAAACGAAGTCTTCCATCACTGTGAGTTTTCGTAATTTAACATTAAATACAGTGAAAGGTGTTTTTTGAAAGTATTGAGACTCATTGGGACTCTCACAAATTCCGGGAGAGAATTCAACAGGACGCTACCAGAATAGGCTAAGCTTGATTTGAAGAGATCTATCCTTGGAATTTGGACGTTAAACTTTCGGTTTGGTTTGACTTTAAAGTTTGCAACGAAAGTTCGTGGTGCACGGCCGGAAAGTATTTTGTGAAGGAGCACGCCTTCATTTAATTTAAATCTTTCTTTTAAGAGAGAGAGAGAGAGAGAGAGAGAGAGAGAGAGAGAGAGAGAGAGAGAGAGAGAGAGACAGAGACAGAGACAGAGAGAGAAAGAGAGAAAGAGAGAAAGAGAGACAGAGACAGACAGTCAGACAGAGACAGACAGAGACAGACAGACAGAGAGAGAAACAGAAACAAAGAGAGACAGAGACAGATAGGCAGACAGATGAGGACAGAGACAGACAGAAAAGTGCGCAAGTGCGTTACCACTCGGCCACCCAGTCCTCAGATAGACAGAGAGGCGAATATAACACAGACACAGACACAGAGAAACGACGAGGAGAGGCTGAAAACGGCAACAGCAAAAAAATAAGAAAAAACATTACTTACAAAACATTATTGTCATTATCTTGTCATTGCTACTACCATCGTGGGCACATTGGAAGAAAAGTCAAAGCAATATGGCTTTATTGTCTTCTGTCGTGTTTCTTGTTTGTCCACTTAAATGCCGTTAGGACGAGGTTCTGCTAAACGTGTTGTCTTGTCCCGAATTAAACGTTCCAAAAATTCAACATTTCTTGTTTTCTGATTTAGCAACAAAATAAAGACACACAGAAATACGGTTGCGAAAAGCACGCAAAGTAGTTAACAAGAAGGTCGAGTTGGGATAACATATAAAATAAAAGACTGGATAAAAGACACAGACAAAGACTGACATAATGACAGTCGAAGACCTAGCAATGTCAACAGCCGAAAGTCAAACAGCCAGTATCCATGTGACTTACCAGGCATAGTATTTTCAGGAACATAGCGGATCTCAGAATCGTTTGCCGGGATCCTCCACACGGGGGTCGCTTCGTTCACACCCTCCACTTGCACTCTCACCAGGACGTGTGACGTCATCCTTTGTGACGGAGGTTTCGCTGTTGGGTCATCCGTTGCTGTGACGACGAGCGTGTATGACGTCTGTTGTTCGTAATCCAGTGTGCCGTTCAGGGACATCTCACCACTGATCGAGTGGATTGGAAATAAAGACGCTGGAAAAGAAAATCTCCCCAAGTATATAATTTTGGCATTTCCTCCCAGACATTTTAATTATGTACTTGCATAAGTTTTTTTTTAAAGTTTTTGTTTTTGATGTAAGTGATATATGTTTTATTTCAAACATTCTTTGATTGTTCCACGGACTCAATCTAAGCATTTCCAAAACATTACTTCCTCCAGTGGTTGGAACTGATACACATCAATGTTGCAATTTTATTTTCATATTCTAGCATTGGCTTGTACATGAGTAAAATAAAGCGAGCAACTGTTGTTTGGTTTGTACTCAGTGCACACAGTTAAATAGTTCTGTTCCAATTCTGGGGCCAATCCTGAGAATAACATATTGCCGAATTTTGTATTATTGTTAACTGACTAGACTGATACGTTCATGATTCACATGCGCTGTTTTAGGAACAAATATGTCACCTATTGTTTTCCAATTTGAAAGGATACATTTTTTCACAGTCACAATTTATATTCGCCTCTGTTGTTATGTTTTGTGCTTGTTTCTCAAGTTGGTCGAAATTGATAAAACAAGCTATGAACAAACACTTACAATCGCTAGAATAGGTGATGTCAGCAAACGTCCCTGTGTCTACGTCCGACGCTGTGACGGCACAGACAGGTGTTCCTTTCGAAGCTCCTTCACTCACGTTACACATCAGGAATGTCTGAAAAAGAACATAAATTAGATGTGATCTTGTTTTGAATGTTATCCAGCGGTATTGTTTATTCTCCAGCGTAAGAGATTCTACTATTTCTACTACTTCTTCTTTATTTGAGCTGTACTCAAATAGATGGACCTTATAATGGAGGCAAGGTCAAGTCGTTTCTTGATCAAAAATAATGTTAATCCAATCAAGTTGGGTTTAACAATGAAGCAGATTCTTTGACTGGGCAGATTGCCCACACTCATTTCTGGGAATTAATTCCCGCCGTCTATGCTGCGGCTCTGACGCTAACGTTTTTTTCCTACCGCTCTTATTACAAAACCAAACCAAAACTAACAAAACTTGACTAAATGTAAAAAACCAAAACTCACCGGAGTGAAGACAGGGGGGTTGTCGTTGATGTCGATAATGGTGATGTTAACAAGGGCGGTGGAGACGTTTGTCGTACGGTTGGAGGAGTGGGCAGACACCGTTAGCTGGATGTTCTCACTGAACTCTCTGTCCAGCAGCGCATTGGTCAGTATGGTGCCTGGTCACATATCATTAACAATTCCAGTACACATTATCCGTAATTCTATGATCACAATGGAACACCATGTCCACACTGGAACACACCGTGTTCACCATGATCGTGTTACTTTTGCCAGTAGAACTATGTGCTATGTCACACTGGGTTCAAAACCGGATAAAGCAAGTTTGTTGTACGTAATTTGTATTTTAGACCAAACTATGACATGTTATACAGATCGAGATCGCGTTAGCGGTCAATGGGAACAATGACTGTTGAGATCTGTGTCAAATGTCATATTTTGGTTAAAATACAAATACAATTTATATATCGATCCATTTTAGTTTGAGCTCCTTTATTTTGTTCCGATCTAACTCACACAAACATGCACTCTTTTGTAATTACGGCCACCTGCACCAAAATGAGTTTTAGTGGGACTCTGACGTCATATCATGATACTGCTCACAGAAGGAAAATCTAATGTTTTACCGATACACGAGTTTAAAGTGCAAAAACAAACTTACCAGTGTCCGGGTGGATATAGAAAGAGCTGTGTGTGGCGGGGACAAAACCGTATGTTGGTTTAGACAGCGGAGTCCCTGGGCTGTCTGCGTCTGTAGTGGTCAGTGTCCCTACTAGCCGGCCTAGGTCGGTGTCCTCGGGTATTTCTACACAAAAAAAAGCATGGAAGAAACACGAAATGACGGCAGACAAACAAAGCAAATAAAATCTGGATCTTGATTAGTCTTTAGTGTCTTCATCTTACCTTACCGCGTGTCTTGATCTCGAGGGTCGTCTTCTCCATAACAAAGCACACAATGACTAAACTCTACAATGCGGACTTTCCAAGATTTACGCGCTATTGTAAGCTTACTTTTCAGATAAAACAACAGAAGATAAAATGACAGAAATCTAAGCATAAACCGGCCTCCAACGTGCCAACATCAAGGCCAAAACATGTAAGGCCCTGCTTGTGTACGTTAAAGTCAAAAATGATTTTGCACCGTGTTTTGAATAAATAGTTCCAAAAACAAACTTTTCTTGTTGCCGAGTCTCGGTCTGAAATGCTCTTTGAACTTTGACTAGCTAATTAAGAACATTATTGATGATTTTGTTTTTAGTGAAACAGATTTTCTCATTAAACACAAGTATCCTTTGTGGGTTTTCTACTCACCTATGTTGATGACGTCACTGCTAAACTGAGGAGCATTGTCGTCAACATCAGTAATCAGCAGATTAATCAGAACCGTCATTGTGAAAGGCGTGCTCGATACGTCATGCACGTACACGATGACGTCAGTGTTGTGATCCTCTGTCTCGAAATCCATAAAGCGTGCAACGGACACCTCACCGGTGCTAGAGTTTACTGCAAACCTGTTCGAGGAGTCTGAAATATAAATTGGTTAAAACAAAACAAAAAATGTGAATCTCATTTACACGTAGCCTTTCCCGTGACGTTGTCAGCCACGTAACGGTGGGCATAGTAGCGCATGCATTGTTAACGCAAATACCAATACAAGGGTAAGCGCCAACAAAATCCATTCACCTTCCATCCATCCATTTGACAATCAACCTGGATCTGCTGCAAAATCATGCATACGTACGTCTGATTTTACAGCTCTGTCATAATGTATAATGTGAGAGATTCCACGGTTTGAACAAAGAACTCACACACACACACACACACTCACGCACGCACGCACGCACTCACGCACACGTGGAATGTGCTCTATCGTCTGGCATTTTACCACGTGCGCCTGGTATGGGCTCGTATTAAAAACCTACCGCTTGCAATGGTGTACTCCAGTCGATCGCTGACGTCAATATCAGAACAGTTCAGTGACGTCAATACCGTCCCGGGAGCTGCGTCTTCCGGGAGCGTCAAAAAGATGACGTAATCTGCGCATTTCTATAAAATAAATAAAGTTGCATTTCTGTACAAACTCTTGTGCGCCGGTATTCTTGAAACTACTCACAACGTTATTATTAAAATGTTTCACATAGGCCTAAATGGAGCTAGGCCGAAAATGCTTCCTTGTGATGTAAAGATCCCTTTCATATGCGTAGAAATTAACAAAAAGAAAATGATAAATTGTGCTTACATGTAAGCCTATCCTATCTCCCAGACCCCAACCCGGCCCCTTTCATCTAGCTATACCCTTTTATGTTTCTCCCCCCCCCCCCCCCCCCCCACCACCCCCATCACAATCACACACACACACTGACCGGGGGATGATCGTTGGAGTCCACAATGTTGATGGTGATGTTCAGGTCAGCGGTCCGAAAGGCGGAGATGGACAGTTCTCTGGCCCGCAGCATCAGTTGTTGAGGCTGCATCGTCTCGTAGTCAAGGCTCTGGTTTAGAGACAAGGCGCATGTTCTGGGGTCCAGATTGAACAAGTTGTCTTCATTCCCCGCTGTCAATATATGTCATACTCACCAGTTCACACACCAACAAGTGAATAAAACAGCATTGTTAATACACTTATTTTTGCCATGCTTTGATAAGTATAGACATGGTAAAGCTGAAACTGGTACGGGTCAAGGAATCGTCCATTTACTGTAATACACCTGAAATGTGAATAGGTTATAAGGAGAAGGCCGATGCTGAATCTGTCTCGCATGACCACAACGTTGGGTTCTCGAGGCAAGAAACAACAGGGCACAAAAAGAGCTTCTCGCCACGCTGGCGTGGCGATGGGCAGTTTGTGTGATTGCATGCGCCTTTCTTTGATTGGCTCGTAGCGGACCGTTGGAACTGACCTGTGCGGTGGACTGTGCCCCGCACACAGCTTAGCTTAGCGTCACTACGCAAGATGCCAGCGAGCTGAAAGGTCAAGTTTTTGTATTTGGTGAAAATGTTTTATTTCTTTGTTGGTTGTTAACGATGTTACAAGCATATGTTTTTGGTCATTCCATTTGCAGACGGTTGCGGGAATGCATTGAGTCGGGATGCGATCCTCGCATGCGTCCTGATTTCAAACTTGATAGCCAAATGTACGTTAACATTGTGGGCAGGGGAGGCTTACGCCTCCAGCAATTGGTTTGAAAAGATGGCGCCGGATCCAACTACTTGCGAAAGATTTTTTGCAATGCACCTGACGTTGTGATCTTACAACTTGGGGGAAATGATTTCAGGTTTGCAGAACCTATGGATGCTGAGGAGTTTGCCTTGACGATGCTGGCATTTGCTGGCCTCCTCCATGGGATTTACAAAGTTAAACAACTTGTGGTTTGTGGCATTCTGCCTGGCTTCAGTCCAACCGCCGATTACAGAGGATCGCGGGGCTTATCGGCCACATAACAGCAACGCTATCACGCCTGGGCCAGATATTAACGCCAAATTGGCAGAACACAGTGCTGACTTGCATTACGTGCCATGAAAAGTTTCAATTTCAGGAGGAGAAAAAAGGCTTGTTTGCGGCCGACGGCGTACATTTGTCTGAATAGGGCAGTTACATAAGGTATCAATCGGTACGAGGCGCTCTGATCGCGGCCAGCAAACGCTGTACACGTGTACGAGCCGCGCTGACAGCGTGACCTATTTGGCTGGAGGCAGACAGTCTCCAGCGCTGTGTTTGTGACTAGACTCTCGCAGAAGCACTGACGGGCCGTGTACCAGCGACCTACTTTCCGATAGGTTACACGTTGAAGGCTCAGACTTCTGGGGTGGTACACGCGTGGCGGCTATTTTTAGCCAGGGCCACGCTTCACCTGATATTTTGGGTTGCGTTGACGCCTAGCGGCGTCGGAAGCCAGTGGTCATCGGCTGCCATCCGAAAGTCGCTTGTTCATTTCAATGCTTGTTATTCTCTCAGGTGCCAGGAGAAAAGGTTCCGTACAACTCTCGCTTACTCTATTTACTATTACACATGTCGTATGCATTGAGCGATTACTTCCCTTAGGTTATTTGATACACTTTTATTCCAGTTGCTCGAGCACCAACAGCCTTGTTGTTTTATCCACTTTTATTCCAGTTATCTTGTATGCGCTTGAAAAATTTATGTATATATATATGTGGGGGGAATGCATAATTATGATATTTTCTCTAAATGTTTTTGGGTGCGCTGGATACACAGCCACACGTTTCTGCGCTTGAAACACAGCCAAGGGGTTTTCTATGGCTCACAACACACATTAACCACTTTAATTCCAGTTGCCTGAGCACCAACAGCTTGGTTGTGGTAACCAGTTTAATTCCAGTTGCCTGAGCACCAACAGCCTCATTGTTTTAACCCCTTAATTCCAGTTGCCTGGGCACCAGCAGCCACAGCTCCAATCGTGTTTTGTGTGCGCTTGAAACACAGCCACAATTTTTATGTGCTTTAAACACAGCCATTTTGCGTGCGCTAGAGACACAGCTACAACTTTTCTGCGCTTGAAACACAGCCAGTTTATGTGCGCTTGAAACACAGCAAAAATTATTAGGTGCTTGAAACACAGCCATGTTGAGTGCGCTTGAAACACAGCCACACGTTTTGCTGCATGAAACTCAGTTTAACCACTTTGATTTCAGTTGCCTGAGCACCAACTGCCTGGTTGTGTTAACCACTTTAATTCCAGTTGCCGGAGCACCAACAGCTTGGTCGTGTTAACCAGTTTAATTCCAGTTGCCTGAGCACCAACAGCCTCATTGTTTTAACCACTTAATTCCAGTTGCCTGGGCACCAGCAGCCACAGCTCCAATCGTGTTTTGGGTGCGCTTGAAACACAGCCACAATTTGTAGGTGCTTGAAACACAGCCATGTTGAGTGCGCTTGAAACACAGCCACAACTTTTCGGCGCTTGAAACACAGCCAGTTTAGGTGCGCTTGAAACACAGCCACAATTTGTAGGTGCTTGAAACACAGCCATGTTGAGTGCGCTTGAAACACAGCCACACATTTTTTGGCATGAAACTCAGTTTAACCACTTTTATTTCAGTTGCCTGAGCACCAACAGCCTGGTTGTGTTAACCGCTTTAATTCCAGTTGCCTGAGCACCAACAGCTTGGTTGTGTTAACCAGGTTAGTTCCAGTTGCCTGAGCACCAACAGCCTCAATGTTTTAACCACTTAATTCCAGTTGCCGGGACACCAGCAGCCACGGCTCCAATCGTGTTTTGTGTGCGCTCGAAACACAGCCACAATTTGTGTGTGCTCGGAACACAGCTATTTTGCGTGCACTTGCGACACAGCCACAACTTCTCTGCGCTTGAAACACAGCCAGTTTATGTGCGCTTGAAACACAGCCACAAGTTTTTTGTGAGCACTTGAAACACAGCCTTTTTGCGTGCGCTTGAGACACAGCCACAACGTTTCTGCGCTTGAAACACAGCCAGTTTAGGTGCGCTTGAAACACAGCCACAATTTGTAGGTGCTTGAAACACAGCCATGTTGAGTGCGCTTGAAACACAGCCACACATTTTTTGGCATGAAACTCAGTTTAACCACTTTTATTTCAGTTGCCTGAGCACCAACAGCCTGGTTGTGTTAACCACTTTAATTCCAGTTGCCTGAGCACCAACAGCTTGGTTGTGTTAACCAGGTTAGTTCCAGTTGCCTGAGCACCAACAGCCTCAATGTTTTAACCACTTAATTCCAGTTGCCGGGACACCAGCAGCAACGGCTCCAATCGTGTTTTGTGTGCGCTCGAAACACAGCCACAATTTGTATGTGCTCGGAACACAGCTATTTTGCATGCGCTTGCGACACAGCCACAACTTCTCTGCGCTTGAAACACAGCCAGTTTATGTGCGCTTGAAACACAGCCACAATTTGTAGGTGCTTGAAACACAGCCACACATTTTGCTGCATGAAACTCAGTTTAACCATTTTATTTCAGTTGCCTGAGCACCCACAGCTTGGTTGTGGTAACCTCGTTAATTCTAGTTGCCTGGAGCACCAACAGCTTGGTGTGTTAACCAGTTTAATTCCACTTGCCTGAGCACCAACAGCCTCATTGTTTTAACCACTTAATTCCAGTTGCCTGGGCACCAACAGCCACAGCTCCAATCGTGTTTTGGTGCGCTTGAAACACAGCCAGGAGTTTGCTGCGCTCTAAACACAGCCAATGTATGTGCGCTTGACACACAGCCACAATTTTCATGTGCTTGAAACACAGCCACAAGTTTTATGTGCTTGAAACACAGCCTTTTTGCGTGCGCTTGAGACACAGCCACAACGTTTCTGCGCTTGAAACACAGCCAGTTATGTGCGCTTGAAACACAGCCACAATTTTTATGTGCTTGAAACACAGCCATTTTGCGTGCGCTTGAGACACAGCCACAACTTTCCAGCCCTTGAAACACAGCCAGTTTAGGTGCGCTTGAAACACAGCCACAGTTTTTAGGTGCTTGAAACACAGCCGTTTTGAGTGCGCTTGAAACACAGCCACACGTTTTTCGCATGAAACTCAGTTTAACCACTTTTATTTCAGTTGCCTGAGCACCAACAGCCTCGTGGTGTTAACCACTTTAATTCCAGTTGCCTGAGCACCAACAGCTTGGTTGTGTTAACCAGTTTAGTTCCAGTTGCCTGAGCACCAACAGCCTCATTGTTTTAAGCACTTAATTCCAGTTGCCGGGGCACCAGCAGCCACGGCTCCAATCGTGTTTTGTGTGCGCTTGAAACACAGCCACAATTTGTATGTGCTCGGAACACAGCTATTTTGCGTGCGCTTGCGACACAGCCACAACTTCTCTGCGCTTGAAACATAGCCAGTTTATGTGCGCTTGAAACACAGCCACAATTGGTAGGTGCTTGAAACACAGCTATGTTGAGTGCGCTTGAAACACAGCCACACATTTTGCTGCATGAAACTCAGTTTAACCACTTTTATTTCAGTTGCCTGAGCACCAACAGCCTGGTTGTGTTAACCACTTTAATTCCAGTTGCCTGAGCACCAACAGCTTGGTTGGGTTAACCAGTTTAGTTCCAGTTGCCTGAGCACCAACAGCCTCATGGTTTTAACCAATTAATTCCAGTTGCCGGGGCACCAGCAGCCACGGCTCCAATCGTGTTTTGTGTGCGCTTGAAACACAGCCACAATTTGTATGTGCTCGGAACACAGCTATTTTGCGTGCGCTTGCGACACAGCCACAACTTCTCTGCGCTTGAAACACAGCCACCAGTTTTATGTGCTGAAAAACAGCCTTTTGCGTGCGCTTGAGACACAGCCACAACGTTTCTGCGCTTGAAACACAGCCAGTTTATGTGCGCTTGAAACACAGCCACAATTTTGATGTGCTTGAAACACAGCCATTTTGCGTGCGCTTGAGACACAGCCACAACTTTTCGGCGCTTGAAACACAGCCAGTTTATGTGCGCTTGAAACACAGCCACAATTTGTAGGTACTTGAAACACAGCCATGTTGAGTGCGCTGGAAACACAGCCACACATTTTGCTGCATGAAACTCAGTTTAACCACTTTTATTTCAGTTGCCTGAGCACCAACAGCTTGGTTGTGTTAACCTCGTTAATTCCAGTTGCCTGAGCACCAACAGCTTGGTGTGTTAACCAGTTTAATTCCAGTTGCCTGAGCACCAACAGCCTCATTGTTTTAACCACTTAATTCCAGTTGCCTGGGCACCAACAGCCACAGCTCCAATCGTGTTTTGGGGCGCTTGAAACACAGCCACCAAATTGCTGCGCTCTAAACACAGCCAGTGTATGTGCGCTAGAAACACAGCCACAAGTTTTATGTGCTGAAACACAGCCTTTTTGCGTGCGCTTGAGACACAGCCACAACGTTTCTGCGCTTGAAACACAGCCAGTTTATGTGCGCTTGAAACACAGCCACAATTTCGATGTGCTTGAAACACAGCCATTTTGCGGGCGCTTGAGACACAGCCACAACTTTTCGGCGCTTGAAACACAGCCAGTTATGGGCGCTTGAAACACAGCCACA
Organism: Littorina saxatilis; assembly: GCF_037325665.1. Taxonomy (NCBI): domain Eukaryota; kingdom Metazoa; phylum Mollusca; class Gastropoda; order Littorinimorpha; family Littorinidae; genus Littorina; species Littorina saxatilis. The sequence goes on along the minus strand of NC_090248.1, from coordinate 18,263,578 downwards.
GTTTTGAGGTGCTTGAAACACAGCCGTTTTGAGTGCGCTTGAAACACAGCCACACGTTTCTCGCATGAAACTCAGTTTAACCACTTTTATTTCAGTTGCCTGAGCACCAACAGCCTCGTGGTGTTAACTACTTTTATTCCAGTTGCATGAGCACCAACAGCTTGGTTGTGTTAACTAGTTTAATTCCAGTTGCCTGAGCACCAACAGCCTGGTTGTGTTAACCACTTTTATTCCAGTTGCTTGAGCACCAACAGCCTGGTTGTGTTAACCACTTTAATTCCAGTTGCCTGAGCCCCAACAGCCTCATGGTTTTAACCAATTAATTCCAGTTGCCTGAGCACCAACAACCTGGTTGTTTTAACCATTTTTATTCCAGTTGCCTGGGCACCAGCAGCCTGTAGTAAGCTCGGGTATGAGCAGTTTAAGCCAGTCCTTACGATCAAAGATGCTCTCTCCTCAGTCGGTTAGATGCCAAAACACAAGCCTACCCGCCCTGGACCTGCAGCCCAGAATAGGCAGACATGGCCGGCAAATAAGAGGGCTACAAATACGAGGACAGGGGATCCTCCAGCCCAACCTCAGCACAGACAGTGGCTACAGAGCCACAAGGGACACCACCTCCTGGGATGGCCCAGCTCCTCCAGGCGTTGGAGGGAAAAATTGAAGCAGCGGGCAGTTGCGGCTCAGGTCAGGGACACCTGCCAGACGCCCCAGCCCAATCAAATGGCAGGGCCGGCCAACACTGACGCCCCAACAACAAGCGAGACACCCCAACAGTCGGCAGACCTGGCGAGGATCGACCTGGCCACCCAAGCCTGCACTGCAGCCACGTTTGCAGTCACCGAACGCATAGCAGGTACGTCTGGAGGGTTTACATCAGCCGCGCTGGGCCTACCATCACTGGTACCATTAAGAATCAAACAGAAGATTTGGGGCGGGCCCAAAACCGGTTCAAAGTGAGCCATTGCAAAAGTGGCTCGAAGGCTACAGGCCGGATCTCGCCAACAGATTAGTTTCAGGTTTTTAGGGATGGTTTCGACATTGGCTACAAGGGTTCTTTAGCCTAGGTCAAACCCAAAAAATTTGAAGTCAGCTTTAGACGATCCCACAGTGGTGGACGAATGGAGATCAGACTCCCGCTAGACAAGTTAGCCAAATGCTATTCAGGCTTGCCTGCGAAAACAAAAAAGTACAGTTAAGAGATCTGCAGTCCATCATTGGTACACTGAACTTTACGTTACTGGATATGCAATACACAAGCTTTTCTCTGCCGCGGTGTTGTTTTCTTATGTTGCAGGTCTCGAGGGTTCTCAGGCCTGATACTTCGCGGACGCAAAAGATCGCCCCGAGACACGGGAGATAACGACAGTCCAGAACTGTGTATTTTTGCATTGTGTACAGTTAAAAGCAAGCTCAGGTAATTTGCAGTTCAGTCCATCTCATTCCCTACCTCCTGTGGGGTCAACACTTCTTTTTTAAGGCAAAAGGGAAGTGTTTATGGCCCCTTTGTTGACCCAACAGAAGGGCAGGGGAGACAATCGGCCAGCAGTGCCCTGCTGTGCTATAATTTGATGCTAAACTTTTTCATGTTTTTTGTAAATATGTTTTGGAAAATTGATTTTGAAATTGCTATGATTTTTCACAAAAGTTAAATCATAAAAAGCTTTCATTTAATTCAATAACATTTCACTTTACGTGGACTTAACTGCAAACAGCTGGTGTGGACATTTAATTTGTTGGAGTGACTGATAAGAATGGAACGAGCGGATGAGTGCGCGTTCAGTACAGCTCTGATGGACAGTAACCAGCTGTAATTCAGTTTGTTAGCACATGCACTTACACAAAAGAGCTTCTCGCCACGCTGGCGTGGCGATGGGCAGTTTGTGTGATTGCATGCGCCTTTCTTTGATTGGCCCGTAGCGGACCGTTGGAACTGACCTGTGCGGTGGACTGTGCCCCGCACACAGCGTAGCTTAGCGTCACTACGCAAGATGCCAGCGAGCTGAAAGGTCAAGTTTTTGTATTTGGTGAAAATGTTTCCACCACCCACCCCTCCTCCATTTTATCAATCATGGAGGCATGCATTTTGTAACTTTGTGGAGCTGGAGCTTTGTTTCATGTCGCTGGTTGATGTCCATTGTAATAGTCAAGAGAGATAATTCGTATGTTCCGATCAGTTTCCTGCTGTACATTTCGCTGTTGTTGTTTTTCTTGCATGCCATGCCAGGGTGAGCTGACACCACCGTTTGAGCTTCGGTGCAGTACCGTCATTGACAGGTCCGGAACCGAAGCTTTAGCTTTAGTTCACAGATCGCATCGGTCCACAGCCTACTTCCCTTCGCCCTGAGTGGTTTGGGTTGAGTAGCCCGCGACTGTGGCAGCTGGCATTATTTTTTCGGTTTACTTACTAACCTGGTTGATCCTTAGGGTCAGGTCGAGGGAAGTATTCCCCGGGCTCATTCTCTATTTTTATCAGTTTCTGTATGTCTACATCAATCGTTTCGGTGACCCGCAAAGGGCCCCTTTGTTTCACCCAACTGTAAGGCAGGGGAGACAATCAGTCAGCTGCCCTGCTGGGCTATTGACGCTAAACTGTTTCTTCTTATTCCTTTGTAAATATGTTTTTGGCAAGTTGATGTTTAATTTGCTACATTTAATCCCTTCGCTTGACCCAACAGAAGGGCAAGGGAGACAATCGGTCAGCAGTGCTCTGCTGTGCTATTTGATGCTAACTTTTTCATGTTTTTGTACAGTTGTATTTATGGCCCCTTTGTTGACCCAACAGAAGGGCAGGGGAGACAATCGGCCAGCAGTGCCCTGCTGTGCTATAATTTGATGCTAAACTTTTTCATGTTTTTTGTAAATATGTTTTGGAAAATTGATTTTGAAATTGCTATGATTTTTCACAAAAGTTAAATCATAAAAAGCTTTCATTTAATTCAATAACATTTCACTTTACGTGGACTTAACTGCAAACAGCTGGTGTGGACATTTAATTTGTTGGAGTGACTGATAAGAATGGAACGAGCGGATGAGTGCGCGTTCAGTACAGCTCTGATGGACAGTAACCAGCTGTAATTCAGTTTGTTAGCACATGCACTTACACAAAGAACAATGCACGGGCCATGGTGTTGCCTGTAAATCGCAGTTATCAATGTAGCGATTAACTGAGTGTTATCCTTAGTAACGTAAGAACAATCCCTGAGACCAGCGGTGCAGAGAAATCACAAGAAAGAGCGGCATACAGTAGACCTTTTGCGATATCATCGAAGACTTTGTGTACGTGCCTTCCACCGCTTTCTGTCTTTCTTTCATTCTTTTCCCCTTCTTTCTCTCTTTCTTTCTTGTTAGTTTTCTTCGTGATACGACTCGTACTGCTTTTATCCAATGGAGTTTTTATATCCCGCAACTAAACACTTACATTAGAAACAAAATGACACATATCCCCTGCCTCCTTCCCTAAACCTCTAATTGTCTTCTTTCTCATCCGCCACTCACAGACAATGTCCACCCTCACGAGGCGGTCAGGCATCCGGGCAGTGTCAGCGTCCTCTAGCCGACAGTCCGCGATGACGTCACCACGCGGTGTGTCCTCCGGCACGTCTACCACGGAGGGAAGACCCAGGATCTGGGGCGGCTCGTCGTTGATGGAGATGACGAAGACAGTCACCGCCACTGTGCTTGTTAGGCTCGGCGTGCCCGAGTCACTGGCCTCTATGTACAGCTGCAAGATAAAGAGATGCTGTATGGAGATGATGAAGACAGTCACCGCCACTGTACTTGTTAGGCTCGGCGTGCCCGAGTCACTGGCCTCTATGTACAGCTGCAAGATAAAGATATGCTGTTTGGAGATAATGAAGACAGTCACCGCCACGGTGCTCGTCAGGCTCGGCGTGCCCGAGTCACTGGCCCATACTGGCCTCTATGTACAGCTGCAAGCATATGCATAAGTATTAGCAACTGCAGCACTTACTGTGAATCCAAAGTAGCAACAGCGACGTCGTGATATGCAAACGTAGACAAATGCTGTCCCTGAATTACCCTCTCGGACAAGTCATTCAATCACTCACTCACTCACTCACTCACTCACTCACTCACTCACTCACTCAATCAATCAATCAATCATGCAGGGTTGGGAATTAACGTCTCAGTTGACAATGTTCAACTCACCATAAAGGGGTTAGCGTCTCCCTCAGCGTCAGGCTTTTTGCGGGTCTTCAGCATGCCAGTGTCATCGATGGTGAAGGTTTTCTTGACATTGCCATCCACGATGCTCCACGTCAGACTTCCACCATCCGGGTCACTGCAGTTCAGCTGAAGCACGTCCGCCTTCTTTTTCAGGTCCTCCGATATGGTGATGTTGTGGTATAGTGGTGAGCACTCCGGATACTGGTGGAGAGGCTGGGGTGTGCACTCACCTGGTAAAAAAGACACAGCGGATAAAAGAACATTCCTCCCCGTGTGAACAATTCTTTCAACGATTACAGATCTGTGTTCAGGCTTGTACAATACGAATACGAATACGAATACGAATACTTTATTATCTCATACAGAGAAATTTCAGTGTGGTGCACATTAAAAGACAAAACAAATAATAAGACAACAGATAAAAATACCATACGAAGCATACTACACTCGCGCACGCATATGTACACTAACAGGAATAGTAACATGATTCCAAATAGGTTAAAAGTTTAACGCTAAAAACTATCATTATCACAGGACTAGATATGTCATTGAACAATATTTATCACAGGACTAGTCATTCGAGGGTTATCACATTCATTCATCACAGAAATCAGTGCATATGTTCACCGGTACACATACTAGTTTTAATTAACTTAGGTATTTAAAAAGCCAATTGACTTTGGAATAAAACTGTTCTTAGTTCTGAGCGTGCGGAATCTGGGAGTGCGGAGGCGACGTCCTGAGGGCAGGACCTCAAAGTGGTGAGCGAGCACATGACTACTATCCTGGATGATGCAACGGGCCTTTCGCACCACACGTCGTTCATACAGCACAGTCAATCCTTCCTGTCTCACCCCCACAATCTTACCACATGTGTTCACCACCCGCCCAAGCACATTCTTACTCTTCACACACAGACCTCCATACCAGCAGATGAAAGAGAAAGTGAGAATGGATTCAATGAATGAAGTATAGAATGTTTGGAGGATGCGGCTGTTGATGTTCAGACTTCTGAGCAGTAGATTCTTGACTGACACTTCTTGTGGATAGCTTTAGTGTTTGAGGAGAAATTTAGTTTGTTGTCAATGACTGTTCCGAGATATTTGTATTCAGTCACTCGCTCAACTTTCACACCATCTATGTACAAATCTGAAACTGTAGCTGGGTTTTTGCGAAAGTCAATAACTAGCTCTTTTGTTTTTGTTACATTTAGGGCTAAATAGTTATCTTTACACCAGGAGCTGAAATTTTGAACTTCAGAAAAATAAACAGAATCAGAGTCAGACAGGTCTTCAAGGGCAGAATCGTCAGAATATTTCACAAGAGGGGTCGTAACAGTGCCTTGACAATCGTTAGTGTATAATGTGAACAGAACTGGAGACAATACTGTGCCCTGAGGGGCTCCAGTAGAAGTACTAACTATGGATGAAAGTGCGCTATGGAAACGGACGGACTGGGTTCTGTTCACTAGAAACTGTGTGATCCAAAGGACGAGTCTGGGAGTGACGTTGTAAGAAAGCAGTTTTTGAACAAGCATGGGATCAGAGCAAACTTTCTGTTGGACACATACCCCAAAAATATGCAGTGGGTGAATAAGTTTTTGCAACTGTCCATAGATCTACGGAACTCATTCAGCAACAAACTCTCTCTCTCAAAATAATGGGTCTGTGAGATTTTTTTAATAATTTTTTTTTTTTTAGATAATCGTATTTTCATAAGTACATGTGGCTTTTTTAAACGAGCGAGCTTCATCCCTTGGATGTCGGGGGAAAAAGAGAGAGAGAGAGAGAGAGAGAGAGAGAGAGAGAGAGAGAGAGAGAGAGAGAGAGAGAGAGAGAGAGAGAGAGAGAGAGATGATTAAATGACAGTTTCTGAGCTCAGGTGGCCCTAGATTGCAGCATTTTGCTTCCTTGATAAAAACAAATTCCGGGGGGGCATGCCCCCGGACCCCCCAAGCATGTTCGGGCGCTTCGCGCCCTCAACTAGGGCGGACTGCGCCCTCAATTCAGGCGCTTCGCGCCTTCAAGTTTGTGCAAAAAAGTTTGGGTGGGCCCCCCCTTCCTTAAGATCCTGGATCCGCCCTTGGATGTAGATGTTAATTGATATGTACTCTAATCCTACCCAAAAGGCTGTTATAAGTGGAAAGGGGTCCAACAAAGGGTACACGAAACTTTCAGTGTCCTTTATTGCTGGGAACGGCCTTGAAAATCGCCAGTGACACTAATGTACGCAAGTTCATTTAACACTATGAATGTTATTGTCCTAGGGGCTGAAAAGTGTTACCCTTTCCGCAACAGCAAACACAAAATAACATGTACAGTGGTCCCCACTTTAAAGACATTGACCCCCTCTCCCTCACCCCATCAGAACAAAATATAACCAACCAAACAAACACCCGAATCTTGAGAAAGTCAGGTATTAAGTGTGAGGGAATTTTTAAACGGCGGTAATGAAAAAGACATTATATCATGCACGGAACATCTGAGAAAGCATGTAAGGTCTTATTAAAAGAAGACGGGGGAGGGGGTGGGGGCTTGTAAACCGGGGATGTAGGTAGCTTAAAGGCACAGTACGCCTCCCGTAAACCATCACAGACACTGTCAGGCTTTTACACACAGTACAGACACCCTTTCATTTACACACTCACCGCTTTTGAACATCCTAGATGCCTTACGTAAAGAGCGAGCAATTTTCAAAGAATTAATTTTGCGGATTGTCTGATAACAAAATCGGACGTTGCGTTTTGTCGCTAGACCTAACTTTTAAAATCTAAATAATAAATCGACAGCTTGTTACACAAACATTCTTAAATCATTAAAGAATTCTTTTTTCATCAAGACAAGATTAGTACAATTCGAAGTTTTGAAAGTTTGAAAAAAGAAAAGCCCGGAAGCAGGGTCACGCAAGGTCGTGGTTCTCGTAGCAGACGACGCCGGTTATGCCTTTCGCCAGTTCATCTGAACAGTCAAAAGCCATCGCTAGAGTTCGTGTGAATCACAGCCGTTTGGTGCGTTTAGATTCAGAGGTACATAATAACGTGCTATTGCAGATAAGCTTACAGCGAGTCGCATTGGAAATCACAAACTGACGACTACATTGTGAAAAACAAGTCGCGTAAGGCAAAATTACTACATTTAGTCAAGCTGTGGAACTCACAGAATGAAACTGAACGTAGTCCGCCGCTAGTGCAAAAGGCAGTGAAAGTGACGAGCCTGTTTGGCGCGGTAGCGGTTGCGCTGTGCTTCATAGCACACTTTACTGTACCTCTCTTCGTTTTAACTTTCTGAGCGTGTTTTTAATCCAAACATATCATATCTATATGTTTTTGGAATCAGGAACCGACAAGGAATAAGATGAAATTGTTTTTAAATCGATTTCGGAAATGTAATTTTGATCATAATTTTTTTATATTTAATTTTCAGAGCTTGTTTTTAATCCAAATATAACATATTTATATGTTTTTGGAATCAGAACATGATAAAGAATAAGATGAACGTAAATTTGGATCGTTTTATAAATTTTCTTTTTTTTTTTACAATTTTCAGATTTTTAATGACCAAATTCATCAATTAATTTTTAAGCCACCAAGCTGAAATGCAATACCGAAGTCCGGCCTTCGTCGAAGATTGCTTGGCCAAAATTTCAATCAATTTGATTGAAAAATGAAGGTGTGACAGTGCCGCCTCAACTTTTACAAAAAGCCGGATATGACGTCATCAAAGACATTTATCGAAAAAATTTAAAAAACATCCGGGGATATCATTCCCAGGAACTCGCATGTAAAATTTCATAAAGATTGGTCCAGTAGTTTAGTCTGAATCGCTCTACACACACACACACACACACGCACAGACAGACACACGACACACATACACCACGACCCTCGTCTCGATTCCCCCCTCTACGTTAAAACATTTAGTCAAAACTTGACTAAATGTAAAAAGGAAACTGGATCACACCGGTTCACGATGGCTCAGGGTTTTTAACATTGCTCGCTCTTTACGGAGGGCACCTAAGATGTTCTCAAGCAGTGAGTGTTTAAATGAAAGGGTGTTTGTACTGTGTGTAAAAGCCTGACAGTATCTGTGTTGGTTTACGGGAGGCTTACTGTGCCTTTAATTCTGTAAAAAGGGGTAACCCTGCAATAACAAGTAGTTTTGTTCTTTATGCGCAGTTTCCACATTATTGGTTCCAGTCTGCGTAGCAACATGGGCAAAATGTGTTTTATTCTAAGAAACATTGAATTAAATAGTAACTATTCTTAAACATTTCAACTAGAACTCTCAACATATGTGTGTGTGTGTGTGTGTGTGTGTGTGTGTGTGTGTGTGTGTGTGTGTGTGTGTGTGTGTGTGTGTATGTGTGTGTGTGTATGTGTATGTGCGTGTGTGGTTGTGTGTGTGTTTGTGTGTGTGTGTATGTGTTTGTGTGTGTGCGTGTGTGGTTGTGTGTGTGTGTGTGTGTGTGTATGTGGGGGGGTGGTTATGTGTGTGTGTATATGCTTTTATGTGTGTGTGTGTGTGTGTGTGTGTGTGTGTGTGTGTGTGTGTGTGTGTGTGTGTGTGTGTTGGTGTGTGTGTCGTGTTGGTGTGTATTACACTATGTATTACTGTCCTCACGCCATTCTTAAACCACAAAACGTACCTGCACGTCCAGGTGAAAAGTTCACGAGGAAGAGAGAAATGATCACAAATCCGTTCACCGCCATCACGTGTACGTCTCACTTGGCCAGTATAATGAAATCTTCAATTCACACTTTTGGTTTTATTCTTTTCCCAAACAACACTGCCTTGTCACAACACAAGGAAAGCAGAAGGTTGAATGCAGTCGAGTCAAACAGTTGCCTGCTATCAACATGCATAATATATTATGTAACTCTCCGAGTCACGCTTTCTTTACAAGAGCAACGGAAGTAACGGTACACTGTCACAGTACAACCAAAAGATGGAATACAGGAGTCGGACAGGTTATTGAAATGGGAAAATTGTGCTCAGTAACTGTTTAACTTACTTGTCCTCGCTCTAATCAGATAATCCGTCTAAGCTTTTCTTTCCTCGCTGTTTGCTATCGGACACAGCACGAGGAAACCAGAATTCGAAATGTGTGGATGAGTAAAAAAGGGGTGATACTGATAGGTATTCGCTCTCAGGAACGCTCGCTTGCACCCCTGGAAGTATTCCAAAAGACCTTCTGTCTGCCTGTCAAAGATATGTTACAGGCTGAAAAACCCTCTCGCTCTGTCACCTAAACACACATGCGCTCTGCGTATATGTTTTGTGCTTAAAAGTTATGCCTACACTTTGGTATATAGATTATCTCGTAAATCATTTAAGATCCTTCCTTGCTTTTCCATGGGATTAAGCATCATTTAACTTAAACACACATACTAAACTTCAAAAGCCTGGCTTCTACCTGTGGGTAATTTTTATTTGTATTTATTATTATCATTATTATTATTTTGTTGTTGTTGCTGAATCACTTTCGTAAGTGACACCTAAAACAGTCTGCAAAACGAATTCAGTTAAAAAATAATAGGACTTTGCACGAGTATCGGACAGGGTGTTGACATTTTGCAGGTGTCCAAATGGAAGGGTGCTCTTAACCCGTGAAAGTAACTGGACAGATCTGTGGTGGTGTACATTGTACACGCTAGTTGACACAGAAAGGCTTGTATCTTTAAGACAGGCGTTTCAAGTGTAGGACCGAGAGACAGCAAGGCTCATCAATGAAGGAGCCTTTTCAGAGGTCAGGAGAAGGGTGGCAGTAAAAAACATTTAAGAAAAAGCCTATTACTAGCCAAGCCTAGCAAGTAACAGATTTTATTTATTTGTTAAATAGTTGATCTATTACCTATGGTCTTCACAAAAGAAATTTGATTGAAGACTCTTCTCCCTCATTTTTTATTTGTTGTTGATTTTCTTCTGCTGGAGACCTTGAAGGCTTTAGCATTTATTCACTAGCAAATGTAGTTCTATATTGTGGCATTTGCAAACACGGTAGATTCCCTTTCTGTCACTAAAACACCAGCGCTTTCAAGGCAATAGCAGTAAGCCCAGCACTCACAGAATAGATCAGCATTCAAAACAGAGTACTTGGGGGGGGGGGGGGGGGGGGGGGGAGGGGGATTTTTCGATATTTCTGTTGAGATTCACGCATTTCAACAATGATTAACTATTAAGAAAAAGAAGAACAAGAACAAGAAAAAAAGTGAACACAGACAAGAAACAGACTAAGAGGAAAGTGGTTTATGACATGATCCTGATATAAAATGGAAACAGTTACAGCTGAATTTTCAAAACGCCACTTCGAAATAATATTCAACATACGGCCCAATAACATTACCCCCCGCCCTACCACCTCACCCTCCCAATCCCTCCCCCCCCACCCCCTCCCAATCCCGCCCTCCCTCCTCCGACACTAAAAGCTTGAATTTTGCCAATAACAATGTAAATACGAGAAGTCATATAGAAAGTGAAAATCTACATATTAAAAGCCCTTTATGATCTTCAACTTCAAAGTCACACTTTATTTTTAAAACCTCACCTTTTTTTTCGCTTTGTGGTACTGAACGGTAACTTACAAAAGCGCTTTTTTATCATCGTGTTCGCTTTCTTTCCTTTTTTTATTCCACACTAAAAGAGGGGTCACAAAGAGCAAAACTATTAAAGCGAGGAACATTTATGTGTATCGCTCAAACGTCTCTGTTCAAAAGAGCGTTTTGTCGGAGGTGACTTGATCGTTTATCGGCAGCAGTAATAGGCATTTTGTGCGTGGACTGGAAGTTTGTGTTGGAGATATATAATAACATTTTGTACACGGGAGTACGTATGGGAAGGGGTGAAAGGAAAAAAGAATGGTAAATAGAGGCTTTCGCGTTTAATCACCGGGTTAGGATTAGTAGCTATAATTCCCACTCAAATACACCAACCACCGGCATTGTATGTCTTCAACAGAAAAGGCAGGGGAGATTGATTGAGTGATTGATTGATTGATTAATTGATTTATAGATTGATTGATTGATTGACTGGTTGATCGATTGATCTATGGACTGACTGATTGATCGATTGAATAATTGATCAATCGATCGATTGGTTTATTAAGTAATAAACAGACAGACAGACAGACAGACAGACAGACAGACAGACAGACAGACAGACAGACAGACAGACAGACAGACAGACAAGTAAGCTGACTTACTGTTTTACGCTCGCCTGTTAATAATCATTCTGTTGCACCGATTATCGCCCTCCCACAAATTTAAATAAACGCATGTTCAAAACAGTTCACATTACAAAAAGTGTACGTTCGCATGGGTTGATTGGTTTTACGAAATAAAAGAACAAAATCAGGCAAACATTCCTGCAATGCAGTTCAAGGCTACTGGTAGGCAATTGTTTTCCATCATCGTGATGTGTGTCCGTGTATGTTCAATGGCATTTTTCTGTGCGCATGATCTCGCAAACGAAAGTAACATTTTGGGTCTTGCTTTCTCGTCAATGACACAAGCAACGCATTGTTGTTCGCTCTCTCTGCCTTTCAATGCTGCCTGTGTCAAAATGAAAAACAACTTCACTGACTTTTATCCTGTTAGGAGACACTTGAATCTTGTTTATACGTTTTCACTAGTGCTTTTAAACCTACAAAGAAAACCAAATAAAACAAAAGATCCATAATTTATATAAAACAGAAAGAACAAAAGAACGCTAGAAAAATAAGAGGGAAAAGAGAAACACATTTGGAGCTGAAGTTTATCAGACATGTGTGTGTGTGTGTGTGTGTGTGTGTGTGTGTGTGTGTGTGTGTGTGTGTGTGTGTGTGTGCGTGCGTGCGTGTGTGCGTGTCTGTGTCTGTGTATGTGTGTGTGTACGTGTGTGTGCATGCGTGTGTGTGTGCATGCGTGTGTGCGTGGGGCGGGGATATAGCTCAGTTGGTAGCGCGCTGGATTTGTATTCAGTTGGCCGCTGTCAGCGTGAGTTCGATCCCAGGTTCGGCGGAAATTTATTTCACAGTCAACTTTGTGTGCAGACGGTGTCTTTTCGGTGTCCGAACCTCCCCCCGTGTGCACGTTAAAGATCCCACGATTGACAAAAGGGTCTTTCCTGGCAAAATTGCTTAGGCACAGTTAATAATTTTCTACCTATACCCGTGTGACTTGGAATAATAGGCCGTGAAAGGTAAATATGCGCCGAAATGGCTGCAATCTACTGGCCGTATAAAATTTCATCTCACACGGCATCACTGCAGAGCGCCTAGAACTGTACCCACGGAATATGCGCGATATAAGACTCATTGATTGATTGTGTATGTGTGTGTGTGTGTGTGTGTGTGTGTGTGTGTGTGTGTGTGTGTGTGTGTGTGTGCGTGCAATGCCTGTTCTCTTTGCTCAATTGTTACATTCCCATTTTGAGTTTTACACGCTTACTTTTGTTTGTTCGTTTGTTTGTTTGTTTGTTTGTTTGTTTGCTTGCTTGCTTGCTTGTTTGTTGTTTGTGTGTTAGTTTGTTTGTTGTTTGTTTGGTTGTTTATTTGTAATAATGTTACATTCTCATGTTATATGTGTCATGCACACTTGGTTGTTTGTTTGTTTGTTTGTTTGGTTTGTTTGTTTGCCTATTTGCTTGTTTGTGTGTTTGTTTGTTTGTTTGCTTGTTTGTTGTTTGTATGTTGTTGTTGTTTTTTAATTTGTTATTTGTCATAATGTTACATACTCATTTGTATTTGTCATGCGTACTTGGTTGTTTGTTTGTTTGTTTGTTTGTTTGTTTCTTTGCTTTGTTTGTTTATGTGTTTGTTTCTGTTTATATATTTTTCTTGCTCCCACCCCAACCTCTCTCACTTACTCAGAAAAGGCCCAGCCTTAAATCTTTATCCTTGTAATGTAAAGTTCAGTCTCAGTCTCAGTCTCAGTCTCTCTCTCTCTCTCTCTCTCTCTCTCTCTCTCTCTCTCTCTGTGCCCTTTGCGCTCAGTGTCTTCTTCTTCTTCTTCGTTCATGGGCTCAGACTCCCACGTTCACTCATGTTTTTAGCACGAGTGGATTTTTACGTGTATGACCATTTTTACCCGCCATTCAGGCAGCATACGCCGATTTCGGGGGAGGCATGCTGGGTATTTTCGTGTTTCTATAACCCACCGAACTCTGACATGGATTACAGGATCTTTTCCGTGCGCACTTGGTCTTGTGCTTGCGTGTACACACGAAGGGGGTTAAGTCACTAGCAAGTCTGCACAGAAGTTGACCTGGGAGATCGGAAAAATCTCCACTCTTAACCCACCAGGCGGCAGCAACCGGGATTCGAACTCACGACCTCCCGATTAGGAGGCCGACGTCTTACCACCACGCCACTGCGCCCGTCTTGCGCTCAGTGTCAATGCACACAATTACAAAAAATCGACAGATCATAAAACTAGAACGTTCTCGCTTCATCTATTCTATTGACTGTGAAACCGCCTCATGTTTCTGTCAGGGAGTGTCTGTGTTGACATTTAAATAACGAAGCAATTTCAAGGTTGACTTGCGACGTAGATTTCACTCAATTGACTTCACGATGATATTGACTCAAAAATGAACGTGAGCGACTCATTGAGAATTTGAGAAGAATTGCAAGAAAGAGGTCGTCAAACGCCTTTATGTAAAGGCGGAGGGTGCGTCGTTTTGTGTTAAAAAGTCAACCGGTTAAACGGTTTACGAGATATTTTTTTGTAGTTTTTATTAAGCTGTCAGAATACATTTATTAATCGGTATATAACTCTTTCAGCTCCTTCCTAGGGTGAATTGTGTTTGTCATTCACACACACACACACACACACACACACACACACACACACACACACACGCATTGACACACACACACACACAAACATACACACACACACACACACATACGTACACACACACACACACACAAACATACACACACACACACACACACACACACATACACACACGTACACACACACACACACACGTACACACACACACACACACGTACACACACACACACACACACACACACACACACACACACACACACACACACGTACACACACACACGTACGCACACACACACTGGATTTGAAAAAATCATTATTTTCACAAGGGACTAGCAAGCCCGATAGATTGGAGGAGGTGGGTGTGGTGAGAGTAAGAAGACGACTGACGAAGAAGAATTATTTCCCGTAAAGACTGGTCCAAGGGAAAGAGCTTTTAGCGTGCATGGATCGTCAAGAATATGGAGAGACGGCCGAGGGGGGGTAATCGCAATCGTTTCCATCCAACACATACATTCAATACACACCCAAAAAAAGATAAATAAAGAACTGAATGTGTCTTCCTCTTCTTCTTCTTCTTCTTCTTCTTCTTCTTCTTCTTCTTCTTCTTCTTCTTCTTCTTCTTCCTCTTCTTCTTCTTCTTCTTCTTCTTCTTCTTCTTCTTCTTCTTCTTCTTCTTCTTCTTCTTCTTCGTCTTCTTCGTCTTCTTCTTCTTCTTCTTCTTCTTCTTCTTCTTCTTCTTCTTCTTCTTCTTCTTCTTCTTCTTCTTCTTCTTCTTCTTCTTCTACTTCTTGTCATCTGTCTCGGATGTCCATAATTATTGCCTGTAGGGACGATACCAAAAGCACACAACAACCAATCTCTCTTCTTTTTCTGCGTTCCCACAGTCATACTAAAAAATCAATCCGGTGTGTATGACAGGTAGGGCGGTGTTCACAGTCCGCCGCAGTGTCGACTCTACCGTTCAGTACAGCCTCTCGAGAGCCCCGCAAATAATTAAGAAAGAAAGAAAGAAAGGAAGAATGAATGAAAAAAAGGAACTTGCGGAATTAAAAAGGAAACACAGGAAACACAAACAAAAAAAGAAAGAAATATAAAAATAATCGACACGCCCGCAAAACAGCGAAGATTAACAGGTTGAGAAGAAGTAAGAAAGTCAGACAACAATACTAGTACGTCATTCTGAGATATCGACTAATATCTTAAATAGATAACCAACACACACTGTGCGAGCTCTCAAGTTTAACTGTGTACAAGTTTATATTAGAATAAGTCCCAGTTTCAAATGGTCCTCCATCATTAGAAAAAACTTACACACACAAAAAAAAAACAAAAAAACCCCAAACAAACAAACAAATAAGCAAACAAACAAACAAACAAACAAACTATCAAAAAATCAAAAAATCTAAAAGTCAAATAAACATAAATCAAACAAACCAAACAAATTCTAACCAAAACATAAACAAAGTCGCGTTAAGCAATTTTAAAACATTTAAAATATCTGTCGGCCTAAAACTAAGAAATCAACAATCCAAACCCGATCAATCATCACCCGGACTAGACAATGTTGGCTAGCCGAAATCCGAAGACCAAGACGAAGCATGCAAACACAGGATTGATTTTTCTTAAAGCTTGAGCACATTTTCAGAGTAAACGTGACATATTTATATATTTTGGATTCAGGAAAGTGTAAAAAAGAAAAGCAAAACAGTGCAATCATCTTTAAATGTACTGTTACAATGTTAACTTTAATTACAATTGTTATGATATCAATGATCATCAAATTTATTGATGAATGTGTAAGCCTCCAAAATGAAATGTAATTCCATTGTCCGCACTCTGTCAAAGATTGCTTGACCCAAAATTTGAATCAAATTGATTCAAATCCGGATATGACTTCATCAATGACGTTAAGAAAACAAAATAAGAAAAAAATAAATGCCTGGAAGATTTTAATGTAAAGTTTCATGAAGATCTTTCAAGTAGTTTTCTGTGAATCGCTCTTCACACACACATACACACACACGCACACACGTACATACAACATTACCCATAAAGGACTGGGTGGCCGAGTGGTAACGCACTTGCGCTCGGAAGCGAGAGGTTGCGAGTTCGACCCTGGGTCAGGGCGTTAGCAATTTTCTCCCCCCTTTCCTAACCTAGGTGGTGGGTTCAAGTGCTAGTCTTTCGGATGAGACGAAAAACCGAGGTCCCTTCGTGTACACTACATTGGGGTGTGCACGTTAAAGATCCCACGATTGACAAAAGGGTTTTTCCTGGCAAAATTGTATAGGCATAGATAAAAATGTCCACCAAAATACCCGTGTGACTTGGAATAATAGGCCGTGAAAAGTAGGATATGCGCCGAAATGGCTGCGATCTGCTGGCCGATGTGAATGCGTGATGTATTGTGTAAAAATATTCCATCTCACACGGCATAAATAAATCCCTGCGCCTTGAATATGTGCGCGATATAAATTGCATAAAAAAAATATTAAAAAATCCCTGCGCTTAGAACTGTTCCCACGGAATACGCGCGATATAAGCCTCATATTGATTGATTGATTGATACCCTTGTCACGATTCCAGTCTATCTGAATACATTTAGATAATTTCATTAATGCAACATATGACTGTTCAAGCTTACTTTTTATATAATTCCAGGCTGTCTTATTGTGTTTTGCTTAAAGTATAGAATTAACTTAAGTGACAATACACGTTAATAAACAAATAGAATTACAAAACATGAAACATATGAAAGCCATAAAACCCACACAAAAAACAAAAAACAAACAAAACATTTTCTGCATGTGCCTTTTGCTCGACATAGGTGAAAAAGGTGAGTGGGTTACGAAACTCACACGATAGAAAATTATCAGGTGATGTCTACATATCCACAGCTCTTGACTTACTGTCACGATGTAAGTGACCGTTTCAAAATGTAAGTCGTTGACCTTACTGTTCTCGTTACCTGGCCTTGTGTCACACCAACACACGCCCTCCTACTCACCAGCACACACACAATCGAAAAAACAGACTGCAGTCACAAAGACAGATTAGCAGGTGCCTAATCGGCACAGCTAGATTAGGCAGGCAGACGGCAGCCACGCTTACAAGTGCACACGTACAGACACACGTGCACGCACGCAAGCAAGCACACACATTTAAACACACACACACACACACACACACACACAAGCACACACACACACACACACACACATATACACACACACACACACACATTTAAACACACACACACACACACACACCCTCACACACACACACACAGACACACACACACATACACACACACTTTCCTCTTCTCTTCCTGTCTCTCTCTCAGCCAATGAAAACAGGAAACACTTCTTCATTACAACCATGGTACTACATGTACTTATCAGATGGGACTTCTTACAACAGAGTCACAGTCTCATGACAAAAACTGATACATAGGAACAGAAAACAACAGCATTATGCATTTGATGTCAGCGGTATGCTGCAGAATCTCGATCTTGACTCGATTGGCAAACTCTTCAGTTCTGGCAAATAAAATAAACATTTACATGAAGAATGCAGATCGTATGAGATTTACATTTGCACTTATAGTTCATTGTTATTCCGGTCATCTTGCGAAATAACAGACCACTTCAAGAATATTTTACTCTTGTACAAGTTATAAATGGCGTGATATCGACTCGCCCCCGGCCCCTCCCATGACTTTCTTCTTCATTGATACTACATATGTTAGTTCGCACAGTCATTTTGCTTGACCATTTTAAATTGTATCTAACTTTTGAAGAATTATTGTTCTCTTTACTTTTGTTGCCTTCTAGCGTTGTGACGTTATATGCATGATTTTGAAATGAACATCTCTGTTCCAAAGAATCGAGATGAGCAAAATCAAGATCTAAGGGGGAGGAGTTGGAGGGTTGGGGGAAATATGAATACAGTTACATACTTTGGTGTGTTGAAGTAAAAGAACAAATGTGTCTTCGATGAAAATGGTAACTCCATATCAGGCTAAACAACAATATCACCGGTTCGACCAGACAAAGATTGGGGGCGTTTTAACGCTCCTCGTCGTCTTTGTTGCTTTTTGTTTTTTTGTGTGCTTTACTTTTCTTTTTCTTTTTCTTCTGTTTCACTTCTTTTCTTCTTTTTTATGTCTCAAAAACCGTTGTCATGTGCCTGTGACCTAAGTAGGCCAGTCGAACATTCACGGTGACTTTTACCTCCAGTTATCAATGACTGATATTCGTAAGAACCTTACTCATATATGTCGAAATCCCAAGTTGTTCGCTGCGGGAAAAATTCGTGTAAAGTACAGTAAGCTTCACGTGTTTAGTACTTCTCCGAAAGGTAAGCTGAGTTTGTCTTCATTAGCTTATTATTTTCAGATATTTTTGTCCAATTTTCTTGTTGAAAGAACCAGTT